>NC_053450.1:98141047-98458170 GCF_015227805.2 Hirundo rustica
TTCTTCATATGTAAAACAGGAACCTTTCATGCATTTTATGGCTGTTTGCAATATGTGGTGGATAAATGCATGAAGGGTTTCCAATGAGCTTGGCTTGTCTGATAGAAGCTTAAATTTAAAATCCAGCCTTCTTATTAATGCAGGGACATGTTTATGTCAAGGGAACAGACTACCTTAGTATGTGTGGGCTAGTACCATAAGTGTTTGTCTCTTTGTTTGGACTGGTAAGATGCATGTGTTCAACTGTTAGTTTTGTAATAATTAATCTTCCACATTGTGATGTACTATTCATGACAATCTGAAGCACAATTTATTGCAGTTCACTAAAGGAATACTGGACCTCCCCACTTTTCATACCAGATCATTGGCTAATTAGTTGGCTTTTCTTAACACTTAACAGATTTATATTTTATGAACTTTAATGGTTTACTGTCATGTCATAGCTATCAAAAGAGATTCAAATATGCAGAGTTGATTGCAAGCAAAACAATTTAGTGTCATGTCTTTGGGTGGTTCCAGAACAAATTTGGGAAAATACAAAAAAGGAATGGGCTAAGAGATTTGCTTGGAAATTAAGAATGAAAAAGAAAAACACTCAAATAAAAAATTAACCAAAGGACAAAAAACAAACAAACAAACAAATGAAGCTGTCGTGTTCATATCTTGGGGTTTTTGCCTTCACCAATGCAACCTTACCTGTCAATCAACCAGAGACCAAAGTTTGCGGATCAATAATATTGTAGAGTTCCTTAATTAGATGACAGTTTAAGGGAAATATGCAGTTCAATCAAATGCTATACTTACGCTTTTTTGTTTGCTTTCTTTTAGTAATGTGCTTGCTAGTCAAAGCAGTCTTCATGGTTAAAACAGGAGGGGGAGATGTTGGAATCCTAGAAACTTAGAATTTGGCATTTTGATGTATGGTGGTACATGTGAGTCAAGATGGAGGATTTTGGGTGTTGTCTAAGTCCTTCTTCACCACCTTCTTCCTTCTTCTTCATGGGTTTGGGTGGTTTTCTGTAACTGGGTGAAAAAGGTCCACATTGCAGGCCTTGGATGGTCATTATTGGGTCAAAAGTATAAATAATATAGGTGTCATCTCGTTATTGGGGGGTTATCGCTTAAATAACCTTGGAAAGAGTTAGAAGCGCTCCATTTTACCTTCATTTTCTAAGCGCTCACTGGGTGTGAGCCTGTAAATACTGTATATAGATAAGATATAATAAACATTCCAAGTCTGAACTCAAGCTTGGTGGTTCCTGAGTATTATTCATCCTGACCTTGGCAGAGAAGAAAAGAAGCCAAAACCTTTACAATTCAGATTTCCTGAAAACAGGAGGTAGCTGAAGGATGCATACTATGCTAATGTCTCGGTTTGAAAAGACAGGTGTCTGCTAAGGAAGGCAGGAGCCTCCCTTGAAATGGAAAATGTAAACCCCCTCCCTCTGAATTATTATCATTTTGAATTTAAGAGGCTCTCAGGCAAAGATATGGGAATAGGAGTAACAGTTCTTTACTAGGAAAATTAAAATAAAAATGCAGTAGGACAAAAAAACATTGACAGAGTCAGAATACAACCTGACACCTTGTTGGTCAGGGTGTTGGTAGCAGCCTGATTAAATCATGACTGCAGTTCTCCTGGAGTGACACATGTGGTTCTGTTGAAGCAATGATCCTGTAGAAGGGTGTAGTTTCCTTCTGAAGCAAAGTCCAGTGGTGGTGTAGATGGGTCCAGTCTTCCTCTGGGAATCCAGTGAAAACAGGCTGCTGTTTTCTTCATTACTAGAAGATACCCCCCAGGAGCTATGAGGGATGGCTTATGGAAAAGATAAAGAACACTGACCCACCTGGTTTTAATAGATGGTAATAGAATACATTTGGTTACATCTTGCATTGCAACCTAAGACAGCTAGTGTCTCCTGAGAGGGACCAATCTGATTTTTATTTATGCCTCAACATATGTTATACATGAGTTAAAGGATTCCTATAAAGGCTGTGCACATGCTGGCTGCCCTGTCCCAGGGGGGACTTCACTTGTCAGTTAATTGGGAGAGAAGCTTCCATGGCTGGGCTGCAAGCAACCCCCCACTGTCCAGTGGGGCAGATGCCTGGATGCCTGTCTTGGGTTGAAATGCAAGATGTATTCTATTCCCATCTGTTGAAACTGGTTGGGGTAGTGTTTTTCTTTATCTCTTCTATGACCCATTCCTCATAACTCCAGGGGGGGTGAGGGCGGTTGTCTTCTGTTAATGGTCCAGCTGTTGAAACCAGGTAGAGCAGTAATCTTTATGTCTTCCATGACCCATCCTCCCTCCAGGGGGATATCTGCTTATGATGGGCCATTTAGTCTCACTTCATGACTGATAAAATTACATCATCCCATTTTGAGATGTTCCACGCAGTGGGAGGAGCCAAGCATTCCTACCTGGATAAAACCTGAGATGCAAAACAGCAGGATAGCCTGTTTCCACTGGATTTCCCAGAGAAAGACCAGATCCATCTCATCACCCCTGCACCTTCAGAAGGAAACTACACCCTTCTGCAGGATCGTCTTTGCTCCAAGACAATCACATCTGTCACACCAGGAGGACTTAATTACATTGCTACCAACACCCTGACCAACAGGGCATCAGGTTGTAGTCTGACTCTTGTCAGTGGTTTTTTTTGTTTTGTTTTGTTTCATTTTCTTTTTGTACTACTGCTTTTTTATTTTTTAATATTCCTCGTAAAGAACTGTTATTCCCATATCTTTGCCTGAAAGCCCCTTAATTTCAAAATTATAATAATTTGGAGGGAGGGAGTTTACATTCTCTATTCCAAGGAAGGCTCCAGCTTTCCCTGGCAGACACCTGTCTTTCCAAACCAAGACAATGCCCAGGGTAAAATGCCTGGGAAAAAAATGCCTGAAAAAGCAGGCTGTGGGAGCATATGTTGGAACATAAAAGTTGTTAAGTACAACACAACTGTGGGCCCTTTTCTTTGGTTTTCTTGGAGGGATCAGGGGCTTGCTCAGCAGGTCAGCTTGGCCCTCCTCCCCCTCTCCCCATTTCCTACCTGTGACCCTGCCCTACTTTGCCACTTCCGTGAGGCAGCTCGTCGCCACAAAAACCAGGCACTCCACTGCTTCCCCAACAGAGCAGACGCCACCTGTACCCAGCCACATAGGCCACAGATGGCACGGTGTTTCCAGTGTTGCCCACCGCACCAGCCTGTTGCAGTACCAGCCTGTGGTGGCCAACCCAGCAGCCGCTCAAAAGAGCTATGCAGACTCATCATGGTTTGCCGCCGACACTTGAGACGCTGCTGCAGCCGCTTGGAAATTGCGCCCAACTGCTCAAGAGAGCTGCATGGGCTCACCATGGCTTACAGCGCACACACTCCATCTGCCAAGCTGACACCGACAGTGCACAGGGGGTTCTTACATCAACTCTATTCCTGTCTTCTGTTTCTCTCTCTCTCTCTTTCCCTCTCTGCTCTGTTTTCTGTCCCCCTTCGGTAAGAACACTTGACCCATCTTTATCAATAAACAGTTCTCAGATATAATTTTGTTGTATTTGCACTTCATTTGAGTTCAAGAAATCTATCAAAAAGAATCCTTCCAACTCCCCCTTTTACAGTACTTTTATCAGTACAGTCCTGAGAGCACATCCTTGTACATCGAGTCCACTCGAGATTGACCTCAAGACACTAAAGCTCAGGAAAACAGATCTAGTTAACTTCGCTGTTTATCTTTGTTTTAAATGCACTTACTTATTTTTCCTCCTTTCCCAAACCAAAGGGCATACACTTAATTGACTCTCCACAGTCCAAACCACAGTAAAGAAACACAAGCTTCAGCATCTGGAGTACAAAAGAGAAAACAGTGTTTGCCACATCTGAATTCAACATTAATTTTGTCCTTAGGCAATAAGAGGGACAGGTATCAACAAAACAGTCCTTTCTTTCACAAACCTGCCATATATTTGGCCTCTGCCTTCCTTTTATCAGCTGCCCTTTAATCACCCCATTCCTGGTGAATTCTCCCTCACTACCTCTCCCTCTTGGAGGCATGATGATAAACTGGGTGAAAACCTGGGACAGTATCTTTAGGATAGCTGAAGTCCTCTTAGTGAATCCTGCATTAGTGAAAGTTATCCCATTCTCTTTTTCTTCATATTCTAAGCAGGAGTTACTATTAAGCAACAGCTTCTGAAGGAAATCTTCACAACCTATGTTTGTCTGTTGTGTGGACCAAGGGCAGCATCAAATTACAAGCATTCTTGAGGAAAAAATAAGTTTTTCTGTCTCTCATTCATTTCATTTAGATAACAAAAATACTGTAACATTTGAGACGAGATCCTCTCTATCAGTGATGAACATGCACCTCTCTGCACATTTTCTAGTGTCAGGGGAATCAAAAACCAGTCTAACTCATTCAGATACAAAATGTAGGGATGTACAGAAACCAGCAGATAGAGACTAACTTGTTTAGGGTTAAGCAATGGCCATAGTAGCCCAAGGAGATGGATTAGAAGGAGCCCTGGGATTATTCACAGTGTGCAACTCTTCAGACCGCAGAGTCAAAGCTTAGAAATGTCACTATATATAACAAAGTCAGGTTGTCAGATTACACATTTTATGGAAGTAGCTTGCTTAAAAGTTAAAAATTAGTAGGAATATCAGTATGGAAGGAGGAATAAAGGAGGCATGTCATGCTGAATAGCTCTGTGCTTGCAAACCATTCAGACTTTCACCTATGCCATTTTAAATGGCTCCAAGTTTGAAAAAAATCAGTCAGACTCTTTGGCATGATGCATTTAATCCAGGGAGATGTCTCTGGTGCAGACAGCTTTTAGCACATGTAAAGAAAAGAACATTCAGTATAACCAAAAGTGGAGTGTATTACAAGAGTGATAATTATCACAAAAATAAGTTTTTTTCAGGTTGCGGTCTAATAGATTCCAGACTTTCTCTTCTCAGCATTTCCATTTTCACCAGAGACATCTTCAAGTTAAACAGATATTTACTTTTCAGATTACAGATTTATTTAGGCATTACAGATGCCTAACTACAGATTACAAAAGAGTTATTTGTAGGCCTAAAAAAAAATATTTGCATCTGTTCTTGGTGGTGAGTTTGGTTTGGTTTTGCTTTCCTTTGGGTTCTTCACATGGGCATTCTTACTATTGCATGTTCTTGACTTACATAAATATTATCTATAAGTTGTTTGTATAGGGTTGTGTTACGGTTTTACTCTTCTATTTTGGTTACAATAAATAAAATAATACACGGTCACCCTGAAAAATAAAGATAAAGGGGAGAGTAAAAGTATACACAGAGAAACAAGAAGCATTGATAGTTTACTAGGGGGAGTGAAAGGGATAGAGTAATAGTGAAAGATGATCAAGCAACAAACTGTTCTTGGTAACTGCTATGAAACCTTGTAAACATGTACATGCTGGAATAAAATTAAAATGAGAGGTTACTTTATTAGTTCTAAAATGAGGAGATAGCTTTTTGATGTTTAAAAAACAACAACAAAAGTAAAAATGTCAAGCTTCTTCCTGAAACTTTAAAATATTTCCCAGAAATGTCGCCCTGCCTCAGGAGTGCTGATGCAGCAAGAGAATTGCAGTTTCCTTCCATGGCGGCAAGCACCCACTCGCCGCCGCCTTGCAGCCAGGGACAACCCTTCTGCGGCGTTTCTTCCCTGCAATAGCAGATGACAGATGGTACACTAACCCTGAAAAAACCATGTGCTCTCCTCTTAACATGCATGTTAGACAGAGTTCCTAATAATTAATAACTAATTAGAATGATTAGTGTTTTATATAACTAAATATAAATGACTGATTATTAACTACTATAAATTTTTATTCCCTCCTAAATATAAATAACTGATTATTAACTACTATAAATTTTTATTCCCTCCAGGATTAGGTCAGTGCATTGGCACCTGACATATGTTCATATAAAATCTGATGCTATTCTGAGCAATAGAAAACACTGCCACAGCTTCAGTCAGCACGAGGATGCTGGCTGTGCAAGCAGGATGTACATAACAAGAGTACTGGAGCATGCTGCAGCAGTGTACAGAGAAATGGTTACATAAAGCTTCAGTTTGGAGGATGAAGCCCAAATTCACACATTGCACTTTTTACAGACTTCATAATAAAAATCTCTTAGCACAGCTGTGGAGTCATGCAGAAAACAGAAATGGCTTTTGGCTATGTGTATCAGGATTTACTGTGCTAATTTAATTTGCTCATTTCAGACTTCAGAGATGTAGGGAGGAGGACAAAACTTTTAATCCCAAGGGCATCTATTTCAGTGAGTAGTTCTTTCAATTTGAAACTTTGCTTGCCTACTTAATCCATTCATTTCCTATGGAAATATTCTACATGCTTCTTCTTTTTCATGTGTTTTAATCTTTCACATATGCAAAATAACCACATTGCTTTTTTTGCCTTCGCTCAGCTGGGGCAAACATTACCATATACTTCTGATTTTGCAAGTACGAAGATACATAACTGGACCTAAATCCTGTGATGGTCTGAAGTGCCCAAGACTATTTGCCACATTTTAGCATAATTATTTATGTTAATTTTCTAGTGGGTCTCTACTCAAGACTTTTTCAAGGATGCAAAAAGAAAAGTTCATAATACTCCACTTTGAAACAAGAGGACTGAGAAACACTTGCCCTTTGTAATAGTTTTAATTTCGAAACCGGGCGGAAACACCAATAAATGTAGTGGTTTCACGTTTACTAAATTCTGGTCTTAGTACTCACTCTTTTTCTGTGGGAGAGAGACTAGGAGAAGAACAAAGCAGGCCCAACTTTAAAAATTAACAAATAGGTTTAGTAACACACACTTAAAGAATAGAAAAAGAAAGTTGGAAAAAAAAAAACAGAATGAAACTTCAAAAACACTCTTCCCTCCCCTTACAAACTGTTCACTTTCTTACGTAAAGAGACAAACCTGTAATTTTAAGTCAGTTTCACTACCTGACAACAGTGTTTCATCAATTCTTTAGGGGAAGAGTCTCACTTAGAGTCATGGATCCCACTGACAACCTAGAACAATTCTCTTGTGCGTTTTAAACTGCCACAAAAACAACCGCCCGGAGAAACCTGCCTTTGTAACTCCTCCCATTAGCAGGTCCCCAAGCTGCTTATGGGTCATGGGTCTTAGACTTTTGCATACTGGGGTGTCACCTTTTAAAGATGAATAACTCCAAAACAAAGGATTTTTCATCTCAAGGTACAGAAATATCTTCTCACTTCTTCACTGGTGCAGAGAGCTTCTCATCTTTATCTCTGTTCAAGCATCTTATAGGATTAATATTACTTGGTCTATCACAAACACCTTTGCTCAAATCCACACACAAATCTAAACAATCATCTCCCCAAATGCTTATCTTTCCCATGATTAAAGTAATGACCTAAATATAAAGTTCATTTCCATGGCTCAAGCAAGAATGGAACAACCAACTCTTCAACCCTCTGTCCTAAAAGTCTTTTCACTTTTGCTCTACAGACTTCATGCTGTTTTTTTATTTATGTTCACTCTGTCCTTTCTTACTCTCTTAGAGAAGTGCCAAGCTCTGGAAGCTTCATGTTGCCAGGAAAGGGTTAAATCTGCCCAGAGTCTTTATCTCTCCTTCTGTAGCTCAATGTGTTAGATGTTCAAGGCCGCAATGGTGAGGGAGGAAGCAATCACACAGAAACATCAGAGATCAGAGCACCCGGGTAGTCCGGAATCACAAAAACAACCCCAGGCAGGATCATAAATGCCTTTTTGGCCCACCCCTCAGTGTAAATCGGGGCAGCCTCAGCCTAAATGGTGCTCATAGCTCTTCTCAGGGGCCCTGCAGAGATCTGTCCTTGCTCCAGGGAAGTTTGGAGAAAGTAGTTGTTGTAAAGCAGCAACCTCTCCTTCTCCCAACCCCCCCGGCAGCCGATAGAATCCAGACAGGCCTCAGGCCAGCTGCCCCCAAAAAAGGGGGGAGCAGCAGGCCCAACTCGCTGTTACCTGTCTCTCTCTGGCCAAAGGAAAGAAGGAAAAAAGGCCCACCAACAGGAAATCAAGGGGTTTTATATGGTACTTCCCAAAGTCATAGCCAACAATTATCAGTGGTCAAAACAGATGTCAATATTCCAACTAACCTTCTGATAGGTCCCTGTCCTTTCTAAAGCAATTCCCAGGTCCTGACCTGGAGAATTATTCTACATTCCTCTATAACTAAAAAACCAAACTGTACTAACCCATGATACCCTTACAGACAAACATTTAAACATGGGAAAAGCATGTGCATGTGAAAAGTTCTTCATTTCTCCTCTCAAAAACAATTAGTGGGGTTTTTTCCACAAGTATTCAGATAAAGACAACTGAATTCTCAACAATATTTCCCCCTTCTCAATGGAAAGACAAGCCCATAGCTTTCAGTGCTGCTAGATAAGAAATGAGAAGACAAAGAAACATATTTAGATCCTTTAATTCACATTGAATAAGAGTAATTCAGGTTTTTATTCTCGTTTATGGCAAGTGAAATTTTTAGGAGATCCTAATTACAAGGGTGAAGACTGGGACAATTTATTAACAGAATTAAGTTTTTTATATAGACACAAATTTTCTTTCTCCATTCCAAGGTGCTGTGCTCAGACACTTTTCCTGTACTTATATTTACACCCTCACAATTTGGCAAGATCTCTAAAATGCTAATAGAGTTCATTCGGTAGTGATACACAAAGTAAAACACAAACCAAACACTGTTATAGTCCTTACACATGGGTGAAGAAAAAAAAAAGTGTCAAATTAAATTATTTTGATGTAAACAGTTTTTCTTCCCCACCAAGTAAGTTTCCTGACTTACAGTTCCATCCTGATCCTATAAGAATACCAAGTTGTTTCTAAGAAAGCCACATCTTTTACTCTTAAAAAAAAATCCAGCTCTAATACACTAAATAGAAAAAAATTGCCAAATATGAGCCAACTAAAAGCTAGTCTTTCAGGTTTAAACTGAGCTCTGTCTGAAGTCAGCAAACAGCAGTCACCAATTATAAAATGGGTTGAATACATTATCTTCTGGAATACTTAAATAGGAAGCCTAGATGCATAGCTTCTGGATAAACATAAATTTAAGCCAATACATACATATTACAGAAATTTATGCAGCTTGTGGTAAGTTATCTTTTCTTGGGTTTTCATCTTCTGCTCAATCTCCCTCCTTCTCACCACATCTTTAATTTCCTCAGCTATTTTTATTTCACTTCTCTGACACTTTTCTTTGCAGCTCTTACCTTCATATCCAACTTTTGGTCCTTCCTGTTCAAGATCTCCATTGCTCTCTGCCTTCCTCTTTGAATCTCCACATATAAACATACCTCCTACTTCTGAGTCCTCAGTACTCTATGCTCTCTCATTACTTTCTCACAGTCACTGAAGGTTTAAAGTCAAGAGAGTAATCAAGAAGTTTCATCACACACAGGGGTAGGAAGAAAAGAGAGGGAACAGTAATATCTGCTAAAGATCAGTTCTCCTTCTGTTAAGAGCTGAAAAGAGAATCAGGACTGAGCCTGCTTGCACAGCTACCAATGAGTAATTTACTCAGTAAAATTCCCTGCTTGACAAAAGGATGATTCTTAACCAAGTCTAATAAAGGTATAATTTTAAAAGGTATGTGGCTTTGGATGTGTTCTCTAGTGCCTGACAACAAAAGACATCAGTAAACATAAAACATCTGCTTCTCTGGCATCTTTAGATATATAAAACTTGTTTATATAAATTAAGTATGGCTGGGTGGACCAGCAACCAAAATTGTGCCTCTCAGGAGGGCACCAGATTACACCAGATCTGCTTGTAGGCTGTTGAGGAAGTCAGAAATAAAATACCCTTCCTGAAGTAAATCAGAGAGTACAGTTACAAAAACTGAAAAGGAAGGAAATTAGTAAAAGGTAAGTAAAAGTTTTTACAAAAAATTCAAGTCTGCTGCAACAGGATGTAATTTTAAAGAAAGAAATAGTTATAATAAAAATTAGTTAGAAACAGAACAACTTATTTATTCCTCCTGGTTTATTAATACATGGTGGGTTTTGTTCTCCTCCCCTCTCTTAATACAGCAACAGGTAACATATTCATAAATTATCACAGTTTCAGTGAAACTTTTCTCATGATTCCAAAATCAGTTTCACAGGGATATCTTTTAACTTCCCGTAACAACTCATTTGTCCATCACAACCAGGTGTCCCATAATAAAAATGCACGCATTCCAAGGGACGGGAGAAAGGCTGAACTGTAGGAGGAAGGCACCAATGGGACTAGTTTTCCTTTGTTCTTCACTGACCAAACTGTCATGGCCATGTATTAGAGGTAATTAAAACTCTAGAAGACTTTCATATTTGTTTGTATGGTTATTTCCCTTCACCTACCATTTCCATAGGGTTTGGTTAGAGCAGATTTCATCCCCCAAAAGCTGGGGAAACGGCACAGTCTTCAGTGGACCTATATAACCATAAATCTGCTGTTCACTTTTCTTATTTTGATACTGTTCTAGGTTTGTTCACAACTGTTGGGAGCAAATCCCCAAAATAAATTGTTCCAAAAGTTACAGTTAAAATGTTACACAAATCAATGTTAAGTTAAAGTTCTAATTACCTGTTAATAATTCTATTGTTAAAATTCTAGTGTTAAAATCCCTATCTTTGTCGAGGAGTGCCTCTGCTGCTTCCTAGGAAATGGCGCCTGGAACCACAAGGAGGAGTGACATCAGAGCTTGTATGCAAATGAGAGGGCCTCTTGCCCAGCTCAACAAAGAAAACACCCTAAACATCGAGCCACCACAGAATCAAAGGATTTAAAGGACACTTATGGGTGAGGAACAAATACAGTTATCTTCCTAGACCTTTTTAACCTCTTGCCCTAAACAATATAGACACTGACTGGAAAGGGAACCCTGGACTTCGAAGTGAAGTCAGGCCTCCTGGTGCACCTGCGAGGACAGAAGCTCCGGCTCTGCCTGTATACCAGCGGACAAAGCTGCATACCTCCTCCTCTGTGTCACTCCTGGGAGCAGCAACGGCATGCGCGCAGACCGTTGGACCCCCTCCCATCTCAGAGCTGATTCTAAATAAATGCATTAAAAAGCAGTGGGTCTCCTTGCCCTGTTCATTACAGCAACCAGGCTGAAACACCAATTTATGTAGTGGTCTTAGTGTTTACTCTCTTTTTTCCTTCTGTGAGATAGGATCAGGAGAAGCAAAGCAGGCCCAAGCTTAAAGATAAATAGTTTTATTTACACACACCAAAAAGAGAAAATAAGAATCAAACGAAGCTTTCAAAGCACTCCTCCTTCCCCTGACAAACTGTTAACTGCCCCACAAACAATGCAAAGAGGCAAAACTCAGAACTCCAGATCAGTACCACCTATAAAACAGTCTTTTATTCAGTCTTTTGAGAGAGAGAAGTCTCTCCTGATTTGTTCTGGTAACTTTCCACAAGAGAAACAATCTGCTTGTGGCTTCCACTTCTCACAAAAGCAGCCTGCCCGGGAACTTCTGCAGCTGTGGACCTCCCATATCACGTAGCCTTTCCCATGACTGCATATAGGCCATGGACTCACACATATTGGGGTGTCACCTTTTAAAGATGTACAACTCCACAGGCAATGAATCCTTCATCTTAAGGAACAGAGATATTTTCTCACTTCTTCAAGGGCAGAGGGATTCTTGTCATTCCTCTCTGTTCAAACATCTCATGGGATCACTAGATCATAGTTTCTAATTCAATATTTACTCAATAAATCACAAATACCATTGCTCAAAAATCCACAAATCTAAATAATCATCTCCAATTATCATCCTCTCCCCAGTTCATATTTATCCATGATTTAAAAGAATACTCTGTCATATTCGCATTACAGTCTGTTACACAATTCATGGGAGATTTTCCAGCCTAGGACCAAGGCAACATGTCATCTCTTCTACTTAAGGGGTCACTCTCCCTTTACTGACTTTGAGATCTTCATATTGTCCCTTTACATATCTCCAATATGCCTTTTTTTTTTTCTCTCTCTGAAAAAGGTTAGAGTTTTAAAAAAGTCTCAATCTGTGTCAGGAAAAAGTTAACATTCTTGCCCAGGCTTGCAGATGGTCATGCGATCTCTGCTGGCCAGCAGCGTCTAAGATTTTCAAAAGCCACGGGGATGAGGAAGAGAACGCAGGCAGAGAGATCTCGAAGCAGCCTGGCTGATGGATGCCTCCTGCCTTCACCCCTCGGTCTCATCCAGGATGGCCCAGCTCGGAGCTGCTCTCAGAGGCTGCAGGCTCCCCTCCCCCGCTGCCAGCTAGCACCAGGCTGGGCCATGGCCTAGCCCCCTCCATTACAGCCCCAGACACACGGCCAGCACTGCCAAGCTGCAGCCTCCCCTCTCCGCTACTGTCAGCTGGGGAGAAAGGGGGCTCAGCCAGCCTGGGCCACTCCCTGAGTGGGCAGCACCTCCTGGAGGCCCAGCTGGGCCCAGCCCAGCCGCCCAGGGAGCAGTGGGGCCTGAGCCAGGCCCCCTTGCTGCCCACAATGTTACCTGGTGGCAGGCCTGGAAGGAAGAGACCCTCCCCGGGCTTCCTGGGCTGATTTTATGCTTGTGTGACCCACAGGTGTATACCTATATTTAATTGGCCAATCCAGCCATCCATCTTGGAAGTCAGTCACTAATTGCTTTTTACCATCCATGCTAAACCAACACAGATACTTTGTCTTAATTATTATGTCTTAATTGTAATCAATACGATAGACCAAATTCTATAAATCAAAATTTTAGAATTTTATTGAGAGACAAAATAACAGTCTCTGATAGCCACAATTAAAAGGACAGCGTCAAGCCCGGGATCGGCGCTGGGTGAACGCGGTAACACACTCAGTCAGTATGTCACCCCCCAAGTTCACATTTCTGGCTTGGAGCTGTCTCTTTTTATACACTGGATTGCTGAGAGAAAATCGGGACTCCAAGGTTCCCTCTTCCGAGGCAGCCTCATTAGATATTCATGTTCAGGTTCTGATGTTTTGAATGGATTCGCCCGGGAAGACAACGTCTTTGATCGTTATGTCCAGGTGCTGTGTAGAGATGTTAATGTCGGGAGGAGATGGATGAGATATCAATCTGATGTAATCATTTGGTTCTCCGGATTCTCCATCTCCCTTTTCCGTTGTCTTTGTTCTCCTTTTAATGATTCCCGACAGAGGTACCCTCGTGTCCCTTTTCATGTAATTTTTAGCATAGTTTCTCGTGTCCCTCCTGTGTAATCTCTGGCAAAAGAAATTCCTTGTACCCCTCTCCATGTAGCTTCCGTCTCAGTTAACCCGTAGTATATTTGGTTAGAAGTAAAACTTATATTTACAGGGGGTGAATTACATCTTATATCTTTTAACACGAATTAACTTTAGGACATATATCACATTAATCGTGAGCTGAAATGTTGGAAAATGTGTTCTTGTTAGGATTTACTTGCTTTCATCCACTTGTAAGGAACAGGTCTTTCTCAGAATTAATTTGCTGTTTTCACCTGGTGCTTTCTAGTACCATGTGCTTCTAGATGGATTGGTCATGGAATTGGCTTTTAACCCACCAACTCCCTGCTACATCTGTCTGGAATCTAAGGGAGAAATGAGACCAAATACATTAAAAATATAATTTCTCCATCATGTACTAAGAGGCCATAGCGAATATAAAAGTGTCCCAGATGCAAGTGTGCACGGCAATTCCAAACAACTCCATGTGGCCATATTTGGTTGTGGGGCTTCTGACTTTGGCCCTAATGCTGGACCCATGCTGGTTAGAATTGCTGGCTGCTGCAAATACCACACCTCTCTGGCTTCACAAGGAAAACAGCTTTCTCAATCCATATCCCCTTCCTAGCAATGCGAAACTTTCACTACCAACAATGCATGTTGCAAATAGAAACCACAACTGTTGAGGGATATCCAGACCAGTAACAGTGGTAGCAATCAGAAGGGAGAGGACAAATTACAGGGTTTTTTTTCCCTAATGAGAGGTCTGGGGTTGATGTTCTGGGTCTAGCAACCCAAGCAGAGATGTGCAATTCTGGGGATGAGTCGGGATTTCCTGCCCTTGATCTTTGTATTTGTCTTCTAGCTACTTTTGGCAGAGGCTAAAAAATAAAAATAAAAAATTGTCACCTCTTTGAAAATTATTTTTTGTACACCTATCCTTTCAGATGGTCGCAACACTAGGAGAATGTATGCAACATGCACTGAGGCGGGAAAAGTCAGAGGAGAAAAGCCAGAACATTTCTTTGCTGGTATTGATTATTTAGCTCCCAAGGGCAGTGTTTCAAGAATATACAATAAATACAATAAACACTAAATTGCTGCACCAAATTTTGTCTTCAGTCTGTCTGAAAGCAAGACGTGATGCTACCTTTTGCGGTTTTTGCATTTGACAGCACCATATAATCTTGAAAGCCTGAACTCTACTCCTGATTAGTACTGCAACTAGAACAGTTAGCCTCATGTTATATGCACAGAATGAAAAAATGTCCCTGTGAACTTACTTTTGGGTGCACTCTGTAATTGCACACAATTACATTTGCAGCCTATGATTTCTGCTATGTCCTGAGAGCTGTATCATCCACTGACACTGTAATCACCAACTCTTTCCTCTTCTTGTACATTATTTTGGTATCTCAGATGTTATCCATTTGGCTCAGGAGAGGCCTCTCTCTATAGCAAAGTTTCTGGTTTTCCCACACTCTGCATGGTATTCAGCTGTGAGAACTAGGTTCATATATATTCCACAGTTCATGGTGCTATGTCCCAGTTAAACATTTATGTGTGATTAAAAACAAAAGTTATAATCCCATATGTTGTTCTGTACCTTGTCCTAAAGTTATTTGTTTCTCTTGTGTAGGTCTCTGCATGACATATTTCCAGTTGATAAAAAGTCAGAATAAGTGTGCCTCAAAATATAGTCCAGCTGCTCATGAGATGGTATTATAATCAATACTAGGAGGTGAGGTGCTTTTCCAGTCATCATAATATCAGGAAGCAGTTACACTGGGTATAATATTTTTTTCTCAATCCCCCCAATCTCCGAGTGCCTTTGAAGAATATACAGCCAAAGGGAAAATTCTGTGTCTTAGGCAAAAAGTCCTGTACAAATTTCTTACCCATGTAAGCAAAAACTGTCTCCCAGAGTCGTTCCAGTAATGATATGGACAGTAGCAGATCTATTTGATCTAGCCCTGATAAGACTGGATATACTGCAAAAACTTTGAAGGAAGCACTCAGTGAGTCCAGCCCTCTTCAGCTGTAAAGTAGCCTTTTAGCACGATTTTTTGGGAACATGTATGTTGACATCCTAGCTCCTTAAGCTGTAATACCTGAAGTTTGAAAATTATTTGAAAAGTTTCTCCTAAAGAGTAGGCTGTAAGCCAAGCAAGATGGACAGAAAAGTAATAACTGTTGTGGCAACTAGCGTTTTAATCTGCAGGTCACACATATAGATAAAAGTTTTTCTTACCTGGCTGGACCAGAAGATGGATTTCAGAATTATTGGTATTATCAAGCATAGCAGCAAGAACAACTTACCAGGCAAAATATACTTAGATTTGTAAACCATTATGTCTTCAACACCAAAACACAGAGAAAGAGTCAGAGTAGCATTTTCATGTATATCTAGTTTCATTGAAGAATAAGATACAAAGTCCAACATCATGAAGATGGCTGTTGATGCTGAGGTTTTTGATTTGTAAGTCTGATATTCTGGTGTATAGATATTATACACCCTGCTATTTGTAATATACTCTAGAAAACAAAAAGCTAAACTAAAATTAGGTCATATGTAGGGAAACATATGAGCTCAATGTAAAGATCTTCCTTCAACACTGAGTGATACATCCCTTTTTTGTCACTAGCTATCACATCAAAAGCTACAATCACTATGCTGCATTAGTCAATCTCTGCCTGTTTTCATGCAAAGAACAGATAAAGCACAAAAAAGGGACCACAGTAAGGGACAAAATCAGACATCTATAAAGAGTCTGTTATCCTTGAATTGTCCTTTCCTGAAGACCATAAATATTTCTGCAGCTTGTACACTGTTAGCTCAATATATAGTCTACAAGAAAGAGCACACATGAAAAATATCTTACACAGAGCAGACAAAAGTAATGTGGAGGGTAAAAATGCAGATACTTAAAATGTATTAGAATTATTTATACTTAAAATGTATTAGAATTATTTTTATATTGAATTTTTTTGCATATTGATTTTTCAATGTTTTCTTTTTAAAATGTAGCTTACATCAAATTGTCGCCCTTCAAATAAGAAAACAGTATTACCCTTCAAGTAAGAATCACTGAATGAACTAGGAAAAGATGTTTAAGATCATCTAATCCAACCTATGACCTAACACCTCCTCATCAACTAGACACATAGACTCAGGTTAGAGCTGAGAAGGTTTGTAGATGACAATCTTCTCAGGGCAGAACATATCAAAGAGCCAAAGCCAACTAGCTGTGAGGACTGGAATTATCACTTTAATACATCACTATTAATTGTCCCACAGTCAGTCATGAACAGCCTTCATCCTGAAATCCATATGGGAACCAAAAAGATACATCTTGCTCTATATATGACAACTCCTGAAAAAATTACTGACTTCAGTCCGTATGTAAGGCAGTATATCTAACAGTATAATTGAATTCTTAAATATCATGACCTAAGGAAAAGAACAGATCTGTGGTATGCCCTAGATCCACCATTATCATGATTTAATGCTTAATGCTGCATTATTTAAAATTTTTACACCACAAGTTTAACCATGTGTTAAAATACATTCTGGGATTCAGAAGTAACTTGAGATATGAGTAACAATCACTGTAAATACATTCATACATGTACTCTCAAATATAGATTATGTGCTGCATTTTGTGAAAACATATGCATTATTTTTTTTCAAAACATAAACTCTTGCTACTGAAACTGCTTATATTCCTACCCAGGCAGTAAAGGTATAATTAAGATTACTATTATAACATAAGTGTCCAAGAAGTAACAGAGAAATCCTAGCTTTGGTGACTTTGAAAGGGATCTAGGACATAAGTACCTTTTCTTAAAGACCACAGGGTCGAAAAGTGGTTCAGAAAACAAAGTTATCTCAAGATCACTTTTATATAATCACCTCTCCAGATGGCTGCAGTTGGAATCTAGAAAAGTGTGGTCAAACAAGTGTTAGCCCTTCCTCAGGAAGGGGATCCATGACCAGCTGGATGAGGGTTAATGGAAAAATCTACAAACCAAGTACAGCAGCACAAAAAATACTTGGAATAGCAGCATTCTCAGGGAGCAAGCCAAACTCAAAGCTGGTCATCACACAGGGTTTGGCAATGAACTCTGCTTTCAAAAGCCAGCTCAGACATACCAGACAACCATGTCCTGACCATCATGATGTAAGGTGGTCATCCTTGTCATAGCAAATTCCTAAGATCTGAAGGAGTCCTGTCTTGGTTTGCAATATGTAACCAAAAATATGTATTCTATTTTCCATCTGTTGAAACTGGTTGGGTAAAGATTTTTTCTCTATCTCTTGTATAAGCCATTCCTCATAACTCTGGAGGGGAGGGTGTCTGTTTTGGTTTTGAAAGACAGTTGCCTGCCAGGGAAAGCTAGATCTTCCCTTGGAATGGAGAATGTAAACTTCCTTCCTTCTAAATTCTTATAATTTTGCAATTAGGGGCTTTCAGGCAAAAATATAGGAATAGGAGTAAGAGTTCTTTATTAGGAATGTTAAAAAACAACAACAACAACAAAAAAACACCTCACACCACCAAATGTAGTAGTACAAAAACAAACAAGCAAACAAACAAACAAACAAAAAACCAAAAACCCACCAAGCAAGCAAGCAAACAAAAATCTAGAAAAAAACCCTGACAGAGTCAGGGATATGACCTGATGTCCTGTGGTCAGGGTGTCGGAAGTAGTCCAAATAAATCTGTATCAAAGACAAACATGCTTATCTAATGCAGAAAAAGAGCCAGAAGCTTCCCCTTCTTCAACTCTCTCTGCTTTTTGTCCCTGCTTTTGTAGAAAAACTATCACTGAGTATCTTGGTTTTGAAAGACAGTTGTCTGCCAAGGAAAGCTAGAGCCTCCCTTGGAATGGAGAATGTAAACCCCCTTCCCTCCAGATTATTATAATTTTGTAATTGGTTGGTCAGAGTTTTGGAAGCAATCCAAATAAGTCCTCCTGGAGTAACAGATGTGGTTCTGTGGAGTAGAGATTGTCCTGTAAAAAGTCCAGGGGTGATGAGATAGGTCCAGTGTTCCTCTGGGAATCCAGTGGAAAAACTGGATACCTTGTTTCCTTCAGTCCCAGTTTTTATCTAGCTAGGAACAGTTGGTTCTGCCCCTACTGGGTGGAGCATCTCACAATGGGATTATGTAATGTGTTATGCCACTGGTGAGCCTTAATGGCCCATTATCAGAAGATGTCCCCCTGTAGGATGGAGGGGTGGTGAAAGAGATAAGAAACACTGCCCCACGTGGTTGTAATGGCTGGGCCATTATCAGAAGGCATCTTCTCCCCTCTCCCCTGGAGTTACAAGAGATAAGGAAGAAACATTTCCCCAACAGCTTTCAACAGATGAAATAGAATACACATCCTTTTGCTTACATAAACTAAGACAGTGTCTTCTGTTAATGGGCCAGCTGTTAAAACCAGCTGGAGCAATATTCCTTATCTCTTCCACAGCCCACCCTCCCTTTAGGGGGAGATCTTTGGTTAGTGGGCCATTAGGGCTCACCACATGACTGACACAATTTCATCATCGCATTGTGAGCTGCTCCACTCAGTGGGAGGAGACAAGCATTCCTACCTAGATAAAAACTGGGAGTCACAAACATCAAAGTAGCCTGTTTTCCACTGGATCCCAGAGGAAGACCAGACCCCTCTAACCACCACTGGACCCTTTCTACAGGATCATCTCTACTCCAACAGAACCATATCTATTGCTCCAGGTGGATTTATTTGGACTGCTTCCAACACCCTGACGAATAAGGCGTCAGGTCATATTTCTGACTCTTGTCAGGGTTTCTAGGATTTTTTGTTTGCTTGCTTGCTTGTTTTCATGGAGTGAGGGGGTTTACATTCTCCACTCCAAGGGGAACTCCAGCTTTCCCTAGCAGACACCTGGCTTTCCAAACCAAGACAAGTCCTTACAAGAAAATGTATTTGTTGGCTAAGAATAAGTAGACATCTCAAAGACTTTGAGATAAACTTCACGGTACCCTATCACCATAAAGATTTCTTTGCTTAGTTTTATGTATATGCTAGGAAATGAAACAAACCAGGAATGAAAGAGACTACCTCTTCACTTCAGTTAGCTAAATTTAGCTAGCTCTGGCATTGTCCAGCTTTTTCTCCCCAGATTTTAAACAGCTCTGAGAAAACATAGTAGCAATTACTCCCTAAAGCATTTCACTGAGGAAACACAACTGACACCAAGAGTTGTTCCAAGCATCAGCACTTTATTATTCCCCAGTAAAACCTTTTATATACTCTGTTTCTCACACACATAACACATGCGTGTCCTTTTACTCTTTTGTGATTGGTCAATACACATCAGCATTCCATGCTTCTCCTTCAATGCTGTTCACCTGTCTTATACAGTTGCAACTTATCATGGGCAAAATTGCCTGCAGCACTACCTCTGTTCTTTCACAATCCCTTCTCCCTTCTTTTAATTTCAAAGTTGCAGCATCTCCAGAAAGACATATTCAAGTAAATTGACATTATGACACATTTGAATATTTCACGTAGGACTAACAGTTATACAAATGTTGAGGCAACACGTCACAGTAAGAATATCATAGAGCTCTCTTAAATTAATTGGAGCCATGAGTTTTATTTCACTACTTACGTTTTTCCTCACATATGAAACTATTCTGTATGTTAAAACTCTCTTGTTGCCATGTACTCCTTATCTTCCTTCAGATGAGCTAACTGTGTTATTCAAAATATAGACTCAGAGGGAAAGTTTACAGTGGCATAGCAACCTTTTCCAATTCATTCTGCATTCCTTTCTCATTAATTGTTAACCCTCTCTTTTTGTTTGCTTTGGTTTAATTTTCCTTTTAACAGTATAGAACATCAACCATAGGCCTTTCATAAACCGTTCCAAATAATGTGGCTGGTATCTGTTCAGGCAAGATATCTTCTTCCCACACCTCTCTAAATGCCATGTATGCCATTCTCTGCAGGGCCCTTTGCAGAAGATAGTAAACACGGTAGAAGCATCTCTTGTGTAGCCTTGATTTACTTCCCAAATTCACACAGCACATACCATCCCAATCTTCACATTTACGCCTATGAGATATTAAACACTTATCATCAGTCTTTACACTTACGCCCATGGAATATTAACCTTTGTACCTATGGAATATTAACAAAGCTTAATAGCTGCAATTCATGAATACAATATATATCTTTCACCAGCAAATAAACACACTGTACTGAATAACAGAGCTATTCTCTCTCCAGGTCCCACTGCTGCTTTAATAAATTCTCTTGTTCCTTTTGTCTTCTGCAATTTCAGTTCTTCTGTCTGGTGAAGCAATGTCTCTGCTTGCTGCTTCTCTCCCTCTTGTCTTGTTCTTTTCAACGCTTCCCCTTGTGAAAAGTGCATATTATATGTCTCTACACAAGATATTTACTATATGTACTATGTTGTATTGATTAGTAATGCTGTACTAATATTTTGATAGTATGGTGTAGTGGTTTCATGTTTACTAAATTCTGGTCTTAGTACTTACTATTTTTCTGTGGGAGAGAGACTAGGAGAAAAATAAAGCAGGCTTAAACTTAAAAATGAACAAATAATTTAATTAACACACACTAAAATAATGGAAAAAGAAAGTTGGGAAAAAAAAACTAAAACAAAACAATGAAACTCCAAAACCACTCTTCCTTCCCTTTATAAACTGTTACCTGTCCTACAAAACAACATAAAGAGACAAAACTTGTAAATTTTAGTCAGTTTTACCATTTGAAAATAGTGTTTTATTAATTCTTTAGGAGAAGAGTCTCTCTTAGAGTCGTGGATCTCACTGACAACTTAGAACAGTTCTCTTGTGGGTTTTTTAAACTGTCACAAAAACAGCTGCCTGGGGAAACTTGCTTTTGTGACCCCTCTCATTAGCAGGTTCCCAAGCTGCTCATGGGTTATGGGTCTTAGACTTTTGCACACTGGGGTGTTACCTTTTAAAGATGAATAACTCTAAAAGCAAAGGATTCTTTATCTTAAGGTACAGAGATATCTTCTCACTTCTGTATTGGCGCAGACGGCTTCTCATTTCTATCTCTGTTTAAGCATCTTATAGGATTATGTCCTAGGGTGACTGTGTATCCCTCAATCATCTATTGGGTGCAAAGGGGAGGGGAAGCGTGGTTTGTTTTTCCCCAGGAAAACTCTGCTCCTCGGAGTGATCTTGAAGCAGGGGAGTAGGAACACTGCGAGACGAAAGAAGCTCTGTTGTTTTTTCCCCAGCAGTTAGTTAGTTTAGTTAGACGCTGTAGAATAGTTGAAGCTTTTTGCTTTTCTTTTTGCTTTTCTTTTTTCCTTTTTTTTCCTTCCTTTTTTTCTTTTTTGCCCTCTCCTCAGAACTGTTCCAACCTCTCCGAACTAAGGACCTGGGGGAAGCACCGGGGGCTTCCAGAGGGGACCCACCCCACCAAGACCAGCCCTGCACATCTCCTTTTCTCCCAACGCCAGCAGAGATGGAGCGGCGGAGCACAGTGACTATCTTCAGGAGGAGACTTCCTTTAAGTTTGTTATCCCTCCGTAAGCGGCACGAAGCTCTTGTCATCGGGTATTGTGCTGGGAGTGCTTTGCCTGTTTAATAAACAGGTTTTTTCCACTTCTTTCGGAGGAAGTCTTTTCCCGAACTGGTTGGGGGAGGGGAGGGGGGCCCCATGGGAGGGTTTCTCCCAAAATCTGCCTGAAACCACCACAGATTAATATTACTTAGTCCATTACAAACACCTTTGCTTAAATCTGCACACAAATTTAAACAATCATCTCCCTAAATGCTTATCTTTTCTATGATTTAAAGGAATGATTTAAATACAGAGTTTATTTCTATGGCTCAAATAAGAATGGAACTACTAACTTTTTAACCCTCTGTCCTAATAGTTTTAGCACTCTTGCTTTACTGACTTTATGCTGTTTCTTCTTTATGTTTATTCTGTCTTTTTCTTTCTCAGAGAAGGGCTAAGCTCTGGGAGCTTCATGTTGCTAGGAAAGGGTTAAATCTGCCTAGAGTCTTTTTCTGTCTTGTGGTAGCTCATTGTATTAGATGTTTAAGGCCGCGCTAGTGAGGGAGGAAGCAATCACACAGAAACATCAGAGATTAAAGCAGCCAGGCAGTCTGGAATCACAAAAAAACCAGGAAGGATCATAAATGCCTTTTCAGCCCACCCCTCGGTGTAAATTGGGGCAGCCTCAGCCTAAATGGTGTCCATAGCTTTTATCAGGGCCCCGGCAGAGATCTCTCCTTACTCCAGGGAAGTTTGGAGAAAGTAGTTGTTATAAAGCAGCAGCCTCTCCTTGCCTCCCCACCCGGGAGCCAATAGAATCTGCTAGGCCTCAGATCAGCTCCCCCCCAAAAAGGAGGGGAAACAGCAGGCCCAACTCGATGTTACCTGTCTCTTTCTGGCCAAAGGAAAAAGGCCCACCTACTGGAAATTAAGGGGTTTTATATGGTACTTCCCAAAGTCATAGCCAACAATTTTCAGTGGTTAAAACGGATGCCAATATTCTAACTAACCTTCTGATAGGTCCCTGTCCTTTCTAAAGCAATTCCCAGGTCTCGACCCGGAGAATCACTCTACATTCCTCTATAACTAAAAAACCAAACTATACTAACCCATGACATATGGTAAATGTAGTTTTGTAGTTAAAATGTAGGTTTTGTAGTTAAAATAGAAATTATCAATTTTTTTAAGAGAGGAAGGAGAATACTTGCAAAGAGAGAGCAGCCACAAGAAAACGTAAATCTTTCAAAGAAAAAGAATTTATTACTTCCTTATCAGAAGAGACCAACTTCTCCTGCCTCGCTCAGCCCTGAAGATGCCATAAGAAAAAATGACACTGACCAGAGAGAATTCTTTGTTTGAATGGAATTTATGCATCATGTATGAGATGTATAAATATTCAACAGGCTATTGCTTTTAAGAGACAATCCTCTGTTAACAGGGTCCTTTTTTGGAGCTTTTTGCCTGGAAAAGCACCCAGATATCTGTTACTTTGTTTTTGTTGTCTCTTATTGTCCGAACCCTAACTGTTCAATTTTTTTATTACCCTAATTCTATTTTATAACCATTTTATTATTGTTAAACCTTTAAAATTTTAAAACAGGTGATTGGCATTTTTCACACCTATTGTGTTCCTTTACAAGACCAGACGACTGCCGATTGCAAAAGGAAAGAGCCTGTTCTTTGTCCGGGAGGGAAAATATTGCTTTATTTGTCCAGGAGTTAGTTTTAGTTCCTTTCCCATCCACGCGAGAGCCAGATCTCTTGAGGCCCCACCCATGCCAGGGCTTTTTCCCCAGGGGGCAGAGCCCAGAGGCAGGGAGAAGCCGCTGTCCAATCAGGGATAAAGTGGGAATGGAACAGAATTGGGTTACATTCCAGTGTGGGGGATGGGCACGGCCAACAGTTAAAGGGGAACATTACAAATCCGATGAAACACGATATAAACCCAATTAATGCATTACAACACACCCCCTCATGCAGTTTCCTACTCATTTTCATAATGTTCCTGCTCTTCGAGTTCAGTCACCTCTTTTTTGTCTTGTTGCATTAGTTGGTCATTCCAAGCTTCTCTTACGTGCCTTTTGTGCAGCTCCAACTCTGCCTCTTGGAGCTCTGCATTGCTTTTGTTCCAGTGCTTGTGCAGCACTGACTCAGTGTGAAAAACGCCAATCACTTGTTTTAAATTTTTAAAAGTTTAATAGTAATAAAATGGTTATAAAGTAGAATTAGAGTAATAAAAAAATTGAACAGTTAGGGTTAGGACAAGACAAAACAACAAAAACAAAGTAACAGACGTCTGTGTGCTTTTCCGGGCAAAAAGCTCCAAAAAAGGACACCTGTTAATAAAGGATAATCTCTTAAAAGCAATATCTTGTTGAATACTCATACATTTTCATACATGATGCATAAATTCCATTCAAACAAAGAATTCTGATTGGTTAGAGTCACTTTTTTTCCCTTAATCTCTATGGCATCTTCAGGGCTGAGCGAGGCAGGAGAAGTTGGTCTTTTCTGATAAGGAGGTAGTAAATTCTTTTTCTCTGAAAGATTCCCATTTTCCTGTGGTTGGTATATCTTTGCGAGTATTCTCTCCCTCTCTTAAAAAAATACATAATTTCTGTTGGAGTCCAGGGCATTCCTTTGGCTGCCCTGGAGGGTTAGAGACCTGGACAGGGGGGTCTGGGACCCTGGCACAGAGCCCACAGGGACATTAGCTTTGATCCCAGTCCATGAGAAAGGCTTCCTGCACTGCGGGATGGATTGCAGTCCACAAGAGTGTGAAAGATAGTTTAGCTTATCACAGGGTGAAAAAACAGTAGGTTTGGGGTTTTCAGTATGGAAGTGGATGGGAGCAAGATGGAGGATTTTGGGCGTTGTCTCTTGCTTCTTCTTTCTTCTTCCCTCACTCCATTTTCTGCAGTGAAGGTGGCACAAAGTAGTTTAAGGAGATTGGGTCAAAGTAGGGATGGCCTGTTTAGTATAAGTGATAGGTATTGGCAAATAATGATAAATAACGAACACGTAACAATTAGTATAAAAGATAATGCCACAGCCCAGTGGGGAAGAGTCACCAGGTGTCTGAGCAGCTGCACAGACCTTAGTTGGGAACTGAGAAAATTGTACGATAAGAAACAATAAACAAAGCATGCAACCTTGAAAAATCAGAACCTGAAGGCTCCATCTCTTTGTTGCGTCTGGCTCAGAGCTTTGCAGAAGGCAAAAGACTCTAAAACCACCTGAATCTCGGAACAAAAACCGAGAAATTTCTATTTTAACTACAAGACTACATTTACCATAATATCAAAATATTAATACAACATTACTAATCAATACAACATAATACATATAGTAAATATCTTGTGTAGAGCCATATAATATGCACTTTTCACAATCCTCCCTCTTTCTTTTTATAATTAATTTGGCTCGAGTAATATTAATTGTTTTCTAGCCTTCATTATTCGCTCTTTTTTCTTTCACAAATCAATCTCGCTTCTTTGAAGTGGTCTTCTATATTATTTTGTTTCTTTAACACCATAATCCTTTGTGCTGTTTTTCTCGTAGGCAACTTTGGTCAATGTTCACTAATTGCATGTCTTGGACCACAAATTTCCTTTTTTTGCCTTTTTCTGGGTCCAATACATGGTTGGTGCTTCTGGGACCCACCATACAGAAGTTCTGTTACTAACCTTATATCTTTTACAGGGTGTTTTTCCCACTTCATGAAGGAACTTTTTCCCAGTGCGCCAGAGACATTCTTCCCCTATCACTATTGAGCTTAAAATCCACCTTTCTCATCGGTTTTCTCCACTTGTACTTGCTTGGTTCCACTGAAGGAGCTCAATTGGACCTAAGCTGCTGCCTTTCCATGGCCAATCTTCTGACATCAAAGCCCCTCCACAGACCCAACAATTGGTTAAGTCCCCTACTTATTCTTTCCCCCAGTTCTGCAAACTGATTTTTACCTATCCTTGAGATATCTATTTCTTTTTCTAATTGCTGCTCAAGTTTTGTATACAAATGGTCAATTGAAATTGGCACGGGTTTGAGTGGTTGAACTGACTTAGCCTTTTTGTTTATCAACTGCTCTTTTACTAAGTCTTGTGCTTTGTGCCCAATAATATAGGTAAAACACATCCATCTCTCCTCTTTTGGGCATTGACTTCCCATCCTGATACCACTTGTTCCTAAGTTCTCTGCAATCCAGTACTTTTTCCCATTATGCATGCAACTGCCTAATTTGGATGGGTTATAACAGTGACTGTTGACATGAGTGTGAGAAATAAAAAAGAACCTTGGTGTCTTTTCATATACAGCTTTCGGTAACATCTGTGGCATGGCCTCGTTGATATCCCAAAAGGGAAAGGACAAAAATTGAGTGACAGAAAAAGGAATAACAGAGGTCCAGTATGGCTTATACTCCCACCTCCCATGCCTATGGGATTGCAACTCACAGCAGGTGTATTTGATCTTTTTGGTGGCAAATAAAGAGGCCAATCTGGTCTTGCCCTCTATTTCCTTGTGTCCTAAGTTACAATGTAAGATGTGCCCAAAGTATGTATTCTATCACCATCTACATGAGATGTTGAAACTAAATTGGGCAGTGTTTCCCTTGCCCCCTCCCTCCAGACTATCTTCTGTTAATGGCCCATCAATGCCTTCCTGCATGACTCATAGATAACTCCCTCCAGGAGCTATCTCTGTTTAATGGACAATCGAGGACCCATTACAAGACTGATAAAATGAGATCAGCCCATTGTGAGATGCTCTGCCCAGGGGGAGGAGCAAAGCATTCCCACCTGGATATAATCTGGCATTTGGGACAGCACAGACAGCCTTACCCACTGGATTCCCAGCGGACAAGAGCTACCAGACCTTTCTGCGGGAACACTGTTTCAACAAGACCACTTCATCTGGACTGCTACCACCATGGTTTCAGGTTGTATTCTGACTCTGTCAGTGATCTTTTGTACTATTGCATGTGTTTTATTTTATTTCATTTTACCTTTTTTTCTCTCCAATTAAATTGTTTATTCTGACTTGGAGTCTCTCGCTGGTTTTGCCTTAAGGCCAGCACACCTTGTCACTTCCTCTTAGCTATTTTCCAGGCAAATAGTTTCTGACACTCCTTAACTGTCGTTTCCCACCGTTCTTCAGGTATCTCCCATTCAACAGGCACTAATAATTCCCATCCAAAAAATAAAGTTGTTACTTCAGTTTCTTTGAGTTCTGCCTGGATAGGAGATCGGTTTGGCCCTTGACACTTCCTGCAACGGGAGTTGATTGTGTGAACTACAATACTAATTCTTCCCACAATCTAAACATTTACATTTAACCCAGCTAGCATGTCTGGTATTTAGGTGGATCAAACAGGGTATTTGGTCTGGCACTGATGGAAGTTGCAACTCCTCTTCCTCTTTGTATAAATCACAGGCTAAGGTGTGAATACAAGAGTTCTCTGTCCAAAACAGTCTGGATCCTCCTGCTTGGAGTG
This sequence comes from Hirundo rustica, assembly GCF_015227805.2. NCBI lineage: Eukaryota > Metazoa > Chordata > Aves > Passeriformes > Hirundinidae > Hirundo > Hirundo rustica. The sequence goes on from NC_053450.1 coordinate 98,168,345, forward strand.
GAAGTATTCCTCCCTAAGGAGGATATCGGAAGTGTCTCAAAACTTGTCCAGGTGGTACTTGAAACCACTGATATAAGCTTGGCCTTATCTCCCAATTAGGTGTGAACCTGTGTATGTTTCTTGGATTATTTGGGTCTTCCCAGTTCATTACCACCCGTCCTCTGTTTAAGAGTCAATTTTGTATCACCCGGTTCAGATGTTGTCGTCCACTCCTAAGGTTCTTCCATGGGTCCTTTGATTCTGTGGTGTGGATCTACCCTCATTCCTTGATCCGGATCACAGCCTCGGTCATCAGCAATACCTGAAAAGGACCTTCCCATTGTGGAGTTAAAGATTATTCTTTCTAGGTTTTTACTAGCACCCATTCTCCTGGATGAATATTATGGATTTTAAAGTCTAAAGGTGTGGTTTGAGGGATTATTCCTTTTAACCTTAAGGGGTTTTTTAAGAGTTTTTTGCAATGGTGTTAATGTATCCTTCAACACTCATTTCCCCTACCTCATAGGTAGCATTTTCATGTTGGGTGGTCAAAAAAGGTAACCCAAACACCATTTCATAGGGTGACACTCCCAGGTCTGACTTGGGTTGTGTTTGGATCGTCAATAAAGCTAAAGGTAGGCATTGTACCCATGACATTCGGGTTTCAACTATTAACTTGGTCAAAGTTCTCTTTAAAGTCTGATTCACCCTCTCTACATGACCGGAACTCTGTGGATGCCATGGGGTGTGTAACTCCCATTTTATCCCCAAAGACTGAATTATTTGTTAGAACACTTTTGATGTAAAATGCATTCCTCTGTTCGAGTCTATTCTATTAACCATTCTGTATCTGGGAATAATCTGTTCCAAAAGGGTTTTACTTACCATGTTGGCTGAGGCCTTGGTAGTGGGAACTGCTTCCACACAATGAGTTAGATGGTCTGTCATTACTAATAAATACTTCCATCTTTGTACTTGAGGAAGTTCAGTAAAATCTACTTGGATACTTTGAAATGGTCGAAGAGCTAACTTACGACTTCCTAATGTTGTTTTTCTCATAATCTTTTTATTGATCCTTTGGCAAGTTATACATTTTTCAGTTACTTGCTTTACTACTCTAAAACCCCAATGTACCCATAGTTCCTTAAAAAAATGATCACACAAAGCCTGAGTACCCCAGTGGGTTTCCTGATGCATGTCTTCTAATATTTTTCTGGTATTTTATTAAGTAATTGTCTTCCATAAGGAAGTTTCCATTTCCCTGATTCATCCTGTTCTCCTCCTATATTGTTTAATTATTTTTTCTCTGCTTCACTAAACTTTGGAATTTCCAATTTTTCCTCATTTGGAGTTAATATTAACATAACTCTTTCAGCTCCATTTTCTGCTGCATCCATAGCTTCTTGATCTGCCAAATTATTTCCTTTTATTTCTGGGGTCACTCCTTTTTGGTGTCCCTTAATGTGTACTATAGCTATTTCTTCAGGTAGTTTTAATGCCTCTAAAAATCTCTAAAATGAACCCCTCATGTACTAATCCTTTTCCTCTTGAATTGAGTAATCCTCTTTCTTCCCAAATTTTTCCAAAGGTATGTTTTACTCCAAAGGGATACCTCGAATCAGTATATATAGTTCCTTTCTAGTGTGCTAAATATTCCAGTGCCTTTTTTAGAGCATAGAATTCACAGGTTTGAGCTGACTAGTTTGAAGGTAATTTTCCTTTTTCAATAGTTGGCATGTTTTTTCTGTCATCTACTGCATACCCTGACATTCTTTTTCCTTGTAGAAGATTCAAAAGTTTTTTCGTAGCTTCTCTAATTTCAACTTCATCTTCTCCAGATAGTAAAAGATCATCTACATATTGGATAATTTGTATTCCAGGAGGAGTGGAGAAACCTTGTAGTATTGTTTCTGAAGTTTGCCTAAATAAGTTCAGAGACTCTGTGAACTCTTGTTCTAATTCCATCCATCTTAATTGCTGCTTTCTTCTAGGTTTTAGATCCTCCCATTCAAAGGCAAAGATATCTTGGCTTTCCTTGGCTAGTGGACCGGCCCAAAAAAGCACCTTTAAGATCTACTACACTAAACCACTGATGCTGGGGTGGAACTTTAGAAATGTATAGGGATTGGGTACCACTAGGTAACAAGACTGAGTTCTTTTGTTAACCTCCCTTAAATCTTGTACTAGTCTATAACTCCCATCAGGCTTCTTTACTGGGAGAATGGGGTTATTATGAGGTGACATACAAGGTTCTAATGTCCCATCCTTGATTAGTCTTTCTATTGCTGGCTTTAAGCCTTTCCATCCTTCTAAAGATATGGGGTACTGATGTACACGTATGGGACAATCTTCTCTCTCTACTGTAACACTTATAGGGTCAATATTTAGTCCTCCCCTATTTCCTTCCCCAGCCCAAACTTTCTCGTTAATTTTTTTCTTCATTCTCTTGGCCTAATTTCAAAACTCTAGCTGTCAATTTTCCATCTTCTGGTATAACCACTATTCCTAATTTCACTTAAATAAAGACTAAAGTCCCTCCCCAGTCAGTTGCTACCTGCCTTTGGGACCAATAAGATATCTTCCATCCAAATTTTAGTTTCCCCCTCAATTACTACATCTTTAATGACTGGAACTGTAAAAGTTTCTCTCTTTGCCCCTGTCCTTTTCCAGTATCCTTACTCACACTATAACCTTTTGGTATATTTAGCAGGCAGGTTCTTTCTGCCCCTGTATCTACCACAAATTCTAATTCTTCTTCTGGGGGATCCACTTTTAGAGTTATCACAGGCTCTAGATGGTATTTGTCCCCTAAAAAATAGTCTTTGACCTCCCTATTCCTCCTCTGTGCCCATCTCTTTGAAGATTTTCAGATCTACTACCTGCTTAGGACAATTTCTCCTATAATGTCCTTCACCCTCACAGTAAAAACAGGCATTCCTGGAATGCTCCTGAGATTTGGCTTGTATTGGGGTTCTATTATTTTCCTTTCCCCTGTCTCTACGACCTTCATATCTAGAAGTAGTGCCTGTGTGTTTTTGATTTTTCTGGAAATTGTTTTCTCGCATGGTGACTGCCATAAGTTTTGCTTTCAGTTTAGCTATTTCTTCACCTCTTCAGACATAAACTTTCTGAGCCTCCTTTAATAAGTCATCTAATGATTTATTATGCCAATCCTCAATTTTTTCTGATTTTTCTTTTTCCTAATCTGGCCAGGCATTAGTAACAAAGTTAATCCTTAACAAAGTTTTTCCCACATTAGTTTCTGGGTCTGTTCCAGAATATGGTTTCATATTTCTCCTAAGTCTGTCTAACCATTCAGTTGGAGATTCTTCTTTTTCTTGCTGTGCCTCAAAAGCTTTTTTAGTGTTTTGCCTTCAGGGTGCTGCCTCTTTTATTCCCTTGATTATTAAATTACGATATCCATTCATGTGTTTCCTCCCCTCCTCATTATTTTGACCCCACTCAGGAGGTGCAGTTGGCATTTTGTCTTCTCTGGGGGACCCCTGTGTGTTTTTTTTCCTTAAACTTTTATTCCAGCTGCTCTGATTAATTGCCTTTCTTCCTGAGAAAATATTATTTTCATATAGACTGCATCTCTTCCCAAGTATAAATATTCAGACCTAAAAATTGGTCTAATTGTTCAGCTGTGCCTATGGGAACATCTAAAGTTCCTTTGGTGGTTTTTTTTTGGTTTTTTTTTTTTTTTTTTTTTAAATTTCTGACCTCAGAAGTCAAAGGGGCATTTACAAACCCTGTTCCACCCCCTCCCATTGGGACTTCTCTTAATGGAAATAGACTAATTTCTTTATCCCATTTTTGGTTTTTATCCTCTATAGTCTTTTTCCCGTGTTTTGAGGAAGAATCAGGAGAGGGCTGTCTTTTAACTGAACTTCTAGCGTTTCGATAAGGTGCTTCACTAGGGAGAAATCATTTCTCTGAGCCGGAGCTGTGGTTACCGAGGGAACGGAGCTCAGGGCAGGAAGAGGGGTGAGGGCAGGGAATAGCCCCGAGACTTGGTCCTCCAAGGGCAGAGCGTAGGCGGAGTTTGCTGCCGGGACTGCCAGAGGAGGGGGCAGTTCTGGGGGATACCAGAGGGGAGTGTGGGCAGCCTGCATGGGGTTAATGGCAGCTGAGTCAGCAGTTCCCGGCAGAGACAAAGCAGCAGCGGCAGCGCCCAGCGCAGCCGGCATGGGCAGGGCAGCCGGGGATCAGGCAGTGGGGGAAGCGATTGGAGATGGGATGTCTGGGACCGACGGGACCCCCGCCACTATTGGGGCGGTGGTCTTAGACCACGCGTCAGGAGGGATCCTCAGCATGGCTGTTAGGGCGGCTGCGGACCAGGTGGCTGTTGCAGACAAATTCACCGGCGGGGCCGAGGCTGGGGTGTGTGCGGGGACAAGTGCAGCTGCCGCGGGCTGCGAGCCGGCACTCAGGACGGGAACCGGGGCAGGCGGAGCTGAAGAAGGACCCGGGACAAGGGGTTCGGCCGCGAACGGCGGGAGCGCGAGCGGGAACAGAGGGGGCAAGACCTGCAAAGGATCCCACTCTCTCTTTTTTTTTTTTTTTTTTTTTTTTTTTTTTTTTTTTTTTTCTTGTTCCCCTCCCTTTTCTTTCCCTTTTTTCTTTGCTCGTTTTATCTTGGGTGTTTCTGATACTTTATAAAGATTTTTATTCACCTAAAATCTCTTGTCTAAGGTGGCATATTCTCTTTCTTCTGGATTAAATGGTTGCTTTGAATTTACAAATACATTTAGAGCCTAACACATCCAATTTTCAAAAGAGCCATATCTGAGTCAATAAACGTGGTCAGATCTTATTTCCTTCTTTGCCCATTCTATCATGCAAAATTTTATCATCTTTACCTTCTCCCTTCTTCTTGTACAAGGGTTTTTATCCCAGTTAGCTAACCTAACTCCCAGAGGGCTGTCTTGAGGTATTTCCATTGGTAATTTTTTACTCCCTTTTTTTTCCCCTGTATCCAGTTTACTGCTTTTCTGTCCCATGTTTCAAGATCTTATCTATTCATCCCTTGCCTGTTTTTCACTTTCTCTTACAACTGAAATACCACTTACTTCTAACTATGCACTCAAAAAAATCCCCTTTTTTCTCACAAAACTGTTCCATACAGTAGTGAATTTTAAAATAAACAATCTACACTACATATACTTTCATTCATCTACTCTTACTCACTTTATTTCTCATTCACTTTCACACGTTCTTTCACACCCTTAGGACATGAAGCGGATCCCTGTCGCCAGAGATTCGCAGCTCCGTGTGGCCCCCTCCTCGCCTTGGGATTGGCCTCTGGGTTCTAGTATATCTAGGCCTCCAGGGAGGGCCCAGAATCTGGTCACCTCTGGTGCCCGTCCACCTATGATGCTGATTTGCGTGTCACACTTTTAACATGACCCCCCCCCTCCACACCCCTGGAGGGAAAATGCCCTGTTTGCAGGTCACATACAGATTTTTGCCCTGGCTCCCACCCGCCTGGGCGAACAATGGCCTGTTTGTGGGTCACTTATACCTCCTGCCACTGTCTCACCTGCCCAGGAAGCAGAGGCAGATTTTGTGTTTGACTCTGTGATATATGACCTAAAGTTAATTCGTGTTAAGAAATGCAATATGTAATTAATTCACGATGAAATGTAGTGATATGCAATATAAAATTGATCTGCGTTCAGTCTGATTTAAGAGCTGTAAACCTAAAGTGTGTTTAGGGTTAACTGAGACAAAAACTGCACAAAAGGGACATGGGGGTTGGGGAACGAAAGAATTTCTGCAGGGAAAACCTCAAGACAGCCAATACCCAGAGATGGGCGTGCTAACGATCGAACGATTTGGAAAAGATTGGTATCTTATCTGTTCTGGCCCAATTTAACATTTCCAAACCTTCTCCGGACCCAGCAATCATAGCATTGTTCCACTCCGAGAATCTATTCAACTGACCCCAGACCTGAACATGAATACTTAATGAAGCTACCACGAAGAAAGAGCTCTACGGCTGCCGTCCACTCTCAGCGAAAGGCTGTATAAAAAACCAGCAGTGCTGGACACAATTGGTGAACAGAGAGGGTGGCGGATTGACAGAGTCCGTTACCACATTCACCCAGTGCCGAAACCCCGGGGTTTGACACTGTTCCTTTTAATTGTGGCTGTAGGAGACTAAATTTAAGTCTCAAAATAAAATTCTAAATTTTGATTTACTGAATTTAGCTTGTCGATTTATTACAACTCACTCTCACATGCAAGACAACAATAAGGTACCTTTTACTTTCAAATCGCCTATTACAATTTTAGGTGTTATTGGCCAGTCCTGTAATAGACTATGAACACGAATAAAAGTTCCAATAGGAATTTATTACATTACAGCAGGCAAAGCAAAGGCAAATACAGCGCTGGATGGCAGGGGAGTCTCGCTCCACCAACTGCCGTGCCTTGGCAGGTTTTTCAGTCTTGCTTTTATCTTGCTTCTTTCCTTCGATGATGTTTGTGTGACGTGTTGCTAGGAGGGTCTCTTTCTGTCCCTCGGTGGTCGCAGAGATGAAGGCTGTAGTTGTAAGCTGGAATTCCTGAAACTTAAAGCTGATTAAGCAAGTAGAGAGAGAAAACAGAAATGGGCGAAGGTATGTTTGCCTATAAGCTTAGATAGTAACATAGTAACTTCCTGTTATCTTGAGTTATTTGATCTCCAGTGAACAAAAAATAGTTAATGTTTATCACAATTCCCCCATTTCTCTTGTTTTTACTTATTTTTGTTCACTGTATTTTTGCAGTTCTTGTCTAGCTAACTCTAAAGTTTTTAAATTTTCTTCTTTAGGTATCTGATCATACTTAGTCCTAAGAAGTATAAGATGTGCCGCTTCCAGCCGGCTTTTCACTATAGTAATCAGTTTATTAAATATACATGGTCTAAAGTCTGCTTGCAAATATTTATCATGCCCTCCCCTGAGTGTCTAGTTAGAGGCGATTGTTTCACAGCCCCAATATCCACAAAAATATTCCCCAGGATAATTACAATATCTTTTACTGTGATTTGAGCTTGGGCACATGTAAAATCCCATTAGGTTCAGTACTTTTTTACAATGATTTATGTTGGTCAGATCACACAATCCTTCTCTGAAACTGGGTGCTCTTACAGTAGTTACAGTTTGCAAAATCTCATTGTCATCTCATCGCCATAGTGACCATTTAAAGGGTTGGTGTGGTAGATTGTCTAAGGCATTAATCCCTCTTAAGTATAACATCAGCAAAAGAAAAGTAATCGGCTGGGTCACGTGGTGAGCATCATTGGGGGCATAGGAATGGGAGTATATCTGAGGATTGTTCCATTTTATAGACCACAACCTGTCTCTCTGCTCAGGGTCCTTGCTCTAATTCTTATTCTTGAGGCAATTCCTCAAATATTGTTTTGTTGTCCTACCCTGGGGTTTCTTTCCTCCACAGCTTTTTACCCCTCTGCCTTTCCCGTCGACTCGGTTGCCTCGAGCCACGGGGGGTACCATCTTCTCGGCAGCAGGGATATTCTTCAGGAGGTCCCCGGGGGCGACTCTGTTGCCTCTTGACATAGGAATCCCAGTTCCGATACTTAACCGGGGGTGTATCACACCGGATTCCCTTTAGGCGTGTGCGGCAGGTGCAGTCAACAATTTCAGCTATGAACGGGATGGGTTCATTAGGGTGATAATAATAATATTTTGGTTTAATTCCTAATGCAAAAATCCTCCACTACTCTTCTGATTCTCCTACTAATCCCTCATATTTCACTTTATATTCTAGAATCCAATCAGTTATGTTCTGCTGCAATACCTAACAGGGGCTGCAAATTCCTCTAGGAGGGGTTCCTCGCCTACAATGACTTTACCACCTGTCCCCGCAGATTTTACAAATATAACAAACAAAGGGATAACAATTGCACTCTGGGTCTCTACACTTTATCTTAACATCAGAGTTACAAATTAATCTTTCCTCTGTGTAGTGTGGTTCTGGTGCATATTTTACACGGTGTCCATTCATTGATGATCTTTCCTCTGGATCCGTAACTTCAGGTCTCCAGGATTGCTTGTTACTTGCCACTCAGGAGTCAGTTTGCTCACTGACCCTTTAATTCTGCTAGCATGGGTCCATCCTTTCTCTGCTGTTCTGACTGCAGTATCTGTAGTAAGCAATACAAGGTAAGGGCCCTCCCATTGTGGGGCCAAGGTTGCTTCTTTCCAGGACTTTATCATTACTCAATCTCCTGGTTGCACCTGGTGCAGTTTCAAATCTAGTGGGGGTCTCTGAGCTAACCTTCCTTTATTCTATAGATTTTTCCTATATTTCATTAGGCTGGTAATGTATACATTCATATTTTGATCCCTCAACTTTGGATGATCTTGCGGTTCCTCTATATTGTAGGGCATTCTATACAACATTTCAAATGGAGATATTCCCATATCTGATTTAGGTTCTGTCTGGATATTAGCAATGCTAATGGTAGGCATTTTACTCATGACAGTTTGGTCTCAATCACGAGTTTGGTCAATTGTTTTTTTTTTAATTTCTCCATTCATTCTTTTTACTCTTCCTGAACTTTGGGGGTGCCAGGGGGTGTGATAATCCCATTGTATTCCCATTATTGCCATGGTTTCCTTAATTATTTTGGATGTAAAGTGGGGGCCTCTGTCTGAGTCAATGGTTTCCGTGACCCCATATCTGGGAATAATCTGCTCTAATAGGGTCTTGATCACTGTTTGTGCCGTTGCCTTTGCCGTAGGGAATGCCTCTACATAATGGGTTAGGTGATCCACTATTACTAATAGATATTTATACTTCCCAGTCTTTGGTAACTCAGTAAAGTCTAGTTGGATGTTAGCAAATGGCCGGTATGCTGTAGGTCGTCCCCCCCCATTAAGTTTTTTCTTAAATTGGCCTTATTTACTTTTAGGCAGGTAATGCACCCCCTTACTACCTGCTTTGCCAAGTTATCTGCCCCAATACACATATGTTTGGTGGCGAATTGATCTACTAATGCTTGTGCCCCCCAATGTGTTTTGCTATGTATTCTCTTCATAATACCCATAGCTATGGATTTAGGCAGTACAGTTCTATTATCCTCTGGAAGTCACCATTCCCCTTCTGGGTCTTCTCTCAACCCCATTCTTTTCATCTTTTCTTCTTTCTGCATAGTAAAACTATATATCTTTTGCAAATTCCCTCTGCTAATCTCACGCTCTTTTCTTTTAGCCTTCGGATCTTTCTGGGGGGTAGATTGTGACGTCTGCAAAGCAGCCCTTCTTGCTTCCTGATCTGCTGCATTATTTCCCCTGCTTTTAAAATCCAATCCCTTTTGATGCCCTTTCAGGTGAACAACAGCAATTTTCCTAGGTCCCCTCAAGGCCTTCAGCAGTTTCCTGATTAGATCCTGGTGAACCAGGTTTTTTCCCTGGGAGTTTATCAACCCCCGTTCTTCCTATATTTCCCCAAAAGTGTGTATAATCCCATAGCCATATTTTGAGTCAGTATAGATGGTACTTGATTTATCCTTCAACAACTGCAATGCCCACAGTACAGCATAAAGTTCACAGGCCTGCGCCGACCAAGATCCACTTAGAGGGCCTGATTCGATAACTGCAAGTCCTTCTCCCTCAACTATTGCATAGCCAGAGACCTTTTTTCCATTAATTACTCGCGATGAGCCATCTACAAACAACCTACCCCCCTCTGGGGAGATGGGGTACTGTTTAACCCTTATCGGTGTCTCTGGATCTTTAATGATTACCGAGAAGGGGGGTATATTCAACTTTCCTACACTATCAGGAGTGTACCATACTTCTGAGTTAATTTTTTCTTCATCCTCTACCCTTAAGGGACAGAGTTTTATTTTGATTTCCTCATTTACTACTTCTATATTAATACCCATTTCTATAATTAAGTCTCTCCCTAACAAATTATAATCTGCTTCTGGTACTAGTAGAAGGTTCCTTATTCCCATTTTGGACCTTGATTCCACCAGTACATTCTTAATAACAGGGACTTTAAAGGGCTCCCCCTTCGCCCCTACCACTTGAGCAGTTTCCTTTGATATCTTACATCCCTTCGGTAGTACCTGGACTGTCGATCGCTCAGCTCCAGTATCTACTAAAAACTCAAATTCCTGCTGCTGAGGACCTATTTTTAATTTTATCAAGGGCTCCTGATGTTTCCGTGTCCCTAGCAAATGAAGCCCCTGACTCCATCAGTCCTCTTTGAAGACTCTCTCATCCCTGAGCCCCTTCCTGCAGTTTCTCCGAAAGTGTCCTTTATTTCCACAGTAGAAACATACGCCTCCATCCTTTTTCTCTACCCGGAGAACCTCTCCCCCATTTCTCTGGGCCACTTGACTTGTTTTGGGAGGGGCATCAATTCTCCTAGTCTCCCTTACTGCTGCCACCATCATTCTTACTTGTCTCTTGTGACTCTCTTCATCTCTTCTCACACATACCTTCTGTGCTTCCTTCAATAGCTCATCTAGGTCTCTATCTTGCCAATTATCTAATTTTTCTAACTTCTTTCTGATATCTTCTCACGATTTAGCCACAAATTGTGTTTTTAGTAGTGCTTGCTCTAACGGTGTCTCAGGATCTAAGCCCGAGTACATTTGCAGGTTTTTTTTCTCAAGCGTTCTAGCTAATCCGTAGGTGTCTCCACCTTTTTCTGTCTCTCATTAAATGCTTTGTTGATGTTCTGCCCCCTAGGCACCGCTTCCTGGATCTTCTGTACTATTATCCCTTTCAGATCTTGCATATTGATTCTGTGATCTTGCTGCTGATGATTCCAATTGGGATCCTGCAAAGGCCACTTGGTGTCTGCTAAGGGTCCTTGTGCATGTTGTGAATCTCATATCTGCATCCTAGCTCGTCTAATCATATTTCTTTCCTCGGCCGTGAAGAGAATATTTAATATGGCTTGCAACTCGCCCCAAGTATAAATACTGGGTCCCAAAAATTGGTCCAGTCTCTCGGCCACCCCCAAAGGATCTTCTAGGAGGCTCCCCATCTCCCTCTTAAATTCTCGAACATCCCCAGAACTCAAAGGTACTAAAACAAACCCTATCGCTGGGTGAGGTCCCTGGCCCCCCCCACAGGCATTTCTCTTAGGGGATATAGGTTATGCTGCCCAGCCCGACCTCGGGTTATGGGTCCCTGCACTTCCTCAGGGGGCTCGGGATTACTCCCTGCTTCATGAGGCTCTATTGGAGGTGCATCCGGAATCTGGGGGTTCTGAGGGGGTATGTAAGGAGGTGGGATTAGTAAGGCTTCTTCCTCTTTACTCCTATCTTTCTTTTGTCCTCCCTCTTTGAGGGGAAACAGGAGCACTTCACCCCCAGGTCTTGTAACCCATACATTAGCATATTCACTTTCTTCTTGTCTAAAAGGAATTTTAGTGTTTACTCACAAGTTGAGTTTTTGCCTCACCCAATCTTCTGATGATCCAAAAATAGGCTAAAAAATATTCCAGGAAATCTCCTTTCCACTCCATACTACTACACAATAATAGATCATTTTAGCTTTACTTTTACCCCCTGTGTTAGGGTAATGTTTCCAATTGTCTAATATGAACCCCAGTGGGCTATCTGTTTTATGGGAGTAGAGGGCCTGCTCTTCCCCTGTCCCATCTTCTGGAGTGCCCTCACACAAGCGTGGTGGGGAAATCACTCGCTTCCCCTTGTTCGTGGCTCACGCCCTCTCGGGCAATGAGAACCGCACTACTGAGGGTCCACAATCACTTGGAAAATCTGAGCTGCCGGTTCTCCTCTCACTCACACACACACTCGCAGCACTCCAGGATACCCGACCCAGACCGAACGGAATCTTCCACACAGATACTCACGCGTCTTGCGTCTTCGTCCGGACCTTTGTGCACAAAGTTTATAGGGTCTGCCGGCCTCCTTTGCCTAATGCTTTGAATTTAGGTTCGTCGGTCCAACCGAGACAGGAATCGGGTCTACCAGGGCCACCGACTGATCGGCGGGGCGCCCCCCAGGCAGAACCAAAAGTCCTATCTCACAGGTGGATCCGAGTCACGGCAACAAATTGTAATAGACTATGAACACGAATAAAAGTTCCAATAGGAATTTATTACATTACAGCAGGCAAAGCAAAGGCAAATACAGCGCTGGACGGCAGGGGAGTCTCGCTCCACCAACTGCCGTGCCTTGGCAGGTTTTTCAGTCTTGCTTTTATCTTGCTTCTTTCCTTCGATGATGTTTGTGTGACGTGTTGCTAGGAGGGTCTCTTTCTGTCCCTCGGTGGTCGCAGAGATGAAGGCTGTAGTTGTAAGCTGGATTTCCTGAAACTTAAAGCTGATTAAGCAAGTAGAGAGAGAAAACAGAAATGGGCGAAGGTATGTTTGCCTATAAGCTTAGATAGTAACATAGTAACTTCCTGTTATCTTGAGTTATTTGATCTCCAGTGAACAAAAAATAGTTAATGTTTATCACAGTCCTGTTGCTCTTAGATGTCCCCTCAATCCAGCTGTGTTGTCTAACCCTAGATGCTCTTGGGCATAACCTCAGTCCGGCAGAACCCTGGGTGCTCTTGGAACATTAATCCCTCAACCCAGCAGGTTTCAGTCCTTGATGCTCTTGGACACCCATTCCTCAACCCAGCAAAGTTTTTAGGGGGCTTTTTTTTTTTTTTTTTTCTTTTCCCAATGGATTATGCTAGGAAAACCCTTGGCTTCCTCTCTCCCAGGGTCCCACCCTTCCCTAAGACTCAGTCCCAGTTTCCCCTGGGGGGTTCTCTCACTCTTCTTATCACCTGCTTCATCTCTTTACTGGCTGTCTTTCTTGCAAAAGAATGGAAATGCAGCATAGGAGACTCCGCACTCACTTAGCAGGTCTGGGATAACCAGCTGCTTCTCATTCACACACATTCATCCCCCCCCTTATCTGCCCCGTCCAAACCAGTACTTACCTATCTTTTGTCTTTGAGTTGTCTTCATGTACACTTTAGTCTTAGGGGCTAATTACCGTGGTTTTAGGGAATCATTTCCATTTTCTTTGTTTTATTGCCTCCTTTTGTCCATCAATCTAACCTTCATCTGTTGGTCACACCAGAGGAACACAGAGTGAGGCTGCCAGCTGGGCAGGGTGCGCTGTCCTCACCCTGTCCCCTAAGGCACCGGCAGTGAGGTGTTACCTGCTACCATATTTGTGAAAAACATCAATCACTTATTTTAAAATTTTAAAATTTTAATAGTAATAAAATGGTTGTAAAAATAGAATTAGTGTAATAAAAAATTTGAACAATTAGGGTTAGGACAATACAAGACAATAAAAACAAAGTTACAGACGTCTGGGTGCCTTTCCGGGCAAAAAGCTCTGAAAAGGGACACCCGGTAACAAAGGATTATCTCTTAAAAGCAATAGCTTGTTGAATACTCATACATTTTCATACACGATGCATAAATTCCATTCAAACAAAGAATTCTCTCTGGTTAGTGTCACTTTTTTTCCCCCCTTAATCTCTATGGCGTCTTCAGGGCTGAGCAAGGCAGGAGAAGTTGGTCTCTTCTGATAAGGAAGAAATAAATTCTTTTTCTCTGAAAGATGTACATTTTCCTGTGGCTGGTATATCTTTGTGAGTATTCTCTCCCTCCCTTAAAAAAAATTCTATTTTAATTTCTATTTCTAACATAAATTCTATTTTAACTACAAGACTACATTTACCATACTATCAAAATATTAATACATTACTAATCAATACAACATAATACATATAGTAAATATCTTGCGTAGAGCCATATAATATGCACTTTTCACACTCAGCAAACTTCCTCCCGCACTCTCCGTGGGCCGTGCTGCACCATGAAGGCTCTTCCGGCCCCCTGAGCTGCTCACACAGCTCTGCTGCCAGTGTCTTGCTCCTCACCTAGCAGCCTCTCCATCTGCACTGCTGCTGCTCTGTCCACGCCAGCCGCCTCTTCCATGTCTTGCCATGCCACCGCTGCACACATTGACAGTCCAGGGGAACCTGGCACCACCCCCAGACCCCACTGGACTGTGAGTGTACCTGGGCAGGAGGTTGCATGGCTCACTCTACCGTGCCTGCAGGGAGCAGCAGGCAGCAGCATGAGTGAAAGCGCAGTCAGCACTCGCACATTAAAATAAAAAAGGCACTGACTTATTAAAGAAATATGGGTATTGATCTAGTATCGATACCCAACTGTGACAGACAAAACCTCTCTAACAGTTTAAAGTTGGAAAGTGTATGTTTATTACGGCCGGGCAGCATGCAGGATATTTCCCTAATTCACACTGCAAAATTCAAAGGTAATTACAAAGCCTTTTATTTACAGAAGTGTTGAATACCCAAAATACAAATACATATTCATACCCCTGTCACCTCCCATTTCTCGCTTCGTGTGCTAATTGGCAAAAAGGCGATTAAGCATGCGTACTTTGTCTCCTAAAATGAGTCGGGGGTCTGTTCTGGGGAGGGGTCACCCAAAATGAGGAAGTATGATGAGTCTTCCTCGTCCTGACCTTTCTACCTTTTCAATGCATTCGTGAAAAATGAATCCTTGGTAGAACTTATAGTTTCCTGTGTTGAATGGGTCCTTTAAGCAGGAAATCTGCAGCTATCTTATGTCCTATTTACCACATTTTGTTTTTCATTACAAGCACAGCTACATAAACATAAAGCTGACAAGCAATGAGTTACTAAATCCAGGATATCTTATCTAAGATCCGGCTTCTGTTAACTGTGAACAAAGCTTACCAATCTACTTCAGCTATTTCAGCAACTTAATATCTTAACTTTCCTAAAAATCCCTAATTCTTCAAATTTAATGTCTCATTCCCCACTTCTTCTTTGAAATGAGTAAATTCTTTTACTCAGTATACAGTCTTCCTCATCTATCCAAGCTGTGCAGCTAGTGTCTCTCAAGACCAAGCCATACAGCTTTGACAGTGATGTTAAAGCTGCTACTTGTCACAGCATCCTCTAAGTCTAAACAAGTATTACAACAGATAACACTAAACTTATGCTGACTAAAATAAGCGACACAACTATAGGGTGGATTAAGGCATTCAGTATACCGGTTGCAGTCAGTGACCACCCAAAAAGCACGTCCCACCAATGATGAGACAAATGTTCTTCAAGCCTTTTAAAAACCCCTTTGATGGTCTCTGTGTCATGGTGTATCATAATTAATGTCTTTTTCCCTCCATCTCTAATTTCTCCTAAGATTTCTCTCAATTTGTGATGTTTCAACAATTGAGCAACTAAAGTTAAATGCATTCCTATGGGCACAGGCAGTATCTTATTACAGGTGCCCGATAGGAAAAATCACATCCCTTAATTCTAACAAAATTGTAAACACACGAATTGAATTGAGTCTCATTCATAATTTGGTTGTCTATCTTTATGATGGGGCATGCTGTCCTAAGACAGACACAACCTTGTCCTATATACACAAGTGAAGTTGTCTGTTTGCCTGGATGGATTTACTACAATAGTTACAACTTTCCACATAATGTCCATAATAACTATTAGTCTATTTATTTGTTGTTACAGGTGAGCTTCAGCTTCAGTTCGTTATCACCTGGCGTGATATCACCTTCCAAATTCCCTCTGGGGCTTTCTTCATTCGGGAGTGATGGATCCAGACCTTCTGTTCTTTGATCTTGATTGCAGTGAAGGTAGTGAGGAACACTCGGAATGGCCCTTCCCACTGTGGTTCTAAGTTTTTTTCTGCAAAAGACTTAACATACACATAATCCCCAGGTTGTACATCATGTACTGGCCCATCTAGTTCTCTGGTTTGAGTTCTAGCCACATATTTGCAACAGTGCTTTGGCCACCTCTCGGGACTCAGCTGTCCTGGCAGGAAAGGCTTCTGACCATCCTGAAAAGGTATCAGTTAACACCAATAGGTAACGATACCCTCCCTTCCTGGGAAGTTCTGTAAAATCAATTTGCCATTGTTGCCCAGGTCCACAACCTTTCCCAATTTGTCCCACTTTAGGATTTGGGGTATTTTTAGGGTTAGTAGGGAGGCAAAGACTACACTGATGAGTTACTTGTATCACTGCGCCCTGCAATTTCCTGGCCATGATTCTTTCTTTCAAATGGTTATACAGGGCATCTATTCCCCAGTGTGTTTTCTCATGTTCCCTCTGTACTAATGACCACAACAAATAGGAGGGTACTACAAGTTTCCCTTCTTCTGTTACAGCCCATCCCTCCTGGTTATAACTTACCTTTTCTACCTTGATAAGTTTCTTATCTTTCTTATTGTACACTGGCTTACCTTCAATAGAAATTTTTCCATTTTTGAATATTATTCTTGCTTCCAGCTGCACTAGCAAATCTCTGCCCAAAAGTGCAGATGGAGCATTAGGCATGTATAAAAATCAATGGACGCGCCACTGTTTTCCCAATTTATACTTCAATGGTTTACAAAAATAAGCTCTTTCAGATTGGCCAGTTGCCCCTTTTACCGTAACATAGTAATTGGTTACAGGTATTAGGGCCTTATTCAACACTGAAAATATTGCCCCTGTATCTATCAAAAATTTCACTTCTTTTTCTTTGTTCCCCAGTTTGACTATAACCGGAGGGTCCCCTAGGGTAGGGCCCTCCGGTCCTCCTCAGTCCTCCTTTACATGAGCAACTACTTTTTTCTTTTTCTGATCACCTTTTCTTTATGTTCATCACTCTTTCTTAATTCTGGGCACTATTTTTTTTTTCTAGTGACCAAATTTCTTACAAAATGCACATTGATCTTTCCTCAGTCGGGGTGGTCCTTGTTTTGGTGGACCTTGCCCATGTTTTCTCTTTTCTCCTTTTTTTACTACTGCTACTAATTTCTTCATCCCTGTTTACGTCCCTCTTTCTGGTTACTAAAAACTTTTTATGCTTTATTTAGTAAAGTTTCTAAATTCTGGCTGTTTGGACCCCGGATCTTTTGGAGTTTCCGCCTGATGTCTCCTGTGGATTGTCCTAAAAATAAATTCATTAATTGCTGTGTTCCTTCATCAGATCCAGGATCAAGGGTGGTGTGTTGGCGCATTGCGTCTCGCAGGTGATCTAGAAATTCAGAAGGTGTTTGAGAGGGGCCCTGTTTGATAGCATATAAAGCTGACCAGTTTATGATTTTGGGGATTGCTCTTTCTAGCCCTTTTACTATCAGTTCTTAGTGTTATAAATAAGTTCTATTCGAATAATCTATGTTTTAGTTACTTAATTGTTAAGTAATTTCATTAAGATTGTTAATGCTAGTTCTGTATAAAGAATTTGCCTTATTCCTGTTTTAATATTGATTTATCACCTTATTTACTTGTTTGTTAATTAAGAATTCACCTTATTACCTGTATCTCTGCTCCCATTCGCCGGATAGTGTCTGAATATGCAAATAAAAAGAACACTGGAATTCTGGGAACAACTCAAGAACAAGAGACTCTAAAAAGCAGAAAACTAAAGTAAAATCCAGGACTGAAGTCGCACTTTAGACTAGTGCAAAAGGTACGGGGGTCCACCGAAGCAGTTTTATTTAGTCGCCGTGACCTGAGAAGGAGTCCCCCATCACTGGATGACCCCTGATCAGCAACGCGAAACGGACTCCCCGGCAAGGGGAAAAAGCCCGTGAGGGGGGGTAGGAGTCCCCAGCTTTGCTGTGAAGCGAAGCTGTGTGTACCTCCTCCTCCGCGTTGCCAAGAGAGCAAGCAAGCTCTCCCCCAAGGCCAAGCTTGATAATAAAGCAACATACAAAAAGAGCAAGTCTCTGACTCTCTCTCTTTTTTTCCAGAACAATTTTGGGGGAATCGTCCACGGGATCTGGCCACGCCTGAAGAGGGACCGAAGACGGGACGGCCGCTCGCTCTTCGGACCTCCGGGACAGCTGGCCAAGCGGGAGCAGCCTGGGACCGGCAACGAGGAGGAGCGCCGGAGGGTGAGCATTCCGGCGGCGGGTAAAGGAGACGTGCGAGTGGCAGTGTGAGAGAGTCAGCGGCCGGCAGCTCGGACCCCCGGAACTGAGTGTGGACCCCTCGGTACTGCGGTTTCGGACCCCCGCGAGGGGGCCGGCCAGGAAAAGGGGGAAGCGAAAGAAACTGGTGAGTGAGGCGTCTCCTTAGGGGCAGAAAGACCCCCCCCCGGGCGTGCAGGGGAAAACAGAGTGTGAGTGGCACGCATTAGGGGCAGGTCCCCCCATAAATGCTAGAGTAGCCTAGGAGAGTTTGGAATCCTTGGAGGGGCGGGAAAACTGTACCAGGGTTGACGGGGTGTCCCCAGACACTGCGGGTGCTGAGAGCTCATGAGAGTCCCTGCTTCCCAGGACTGAGCCAGACGCACCGGAGAGGGTGTGCTGCCGCGGTCTCAGGGAGGAGGCCGTAAACCCATAGCCCGAGGACACCGGGGTGGGGAGTCAGCTTGGAGGCAAGGCGGGCATCCTGCACACACACACTCATCCCGCTTGCCGAGGCTGCTTCGCTGGGGAGAAGTAGCCAAGCCAGTCCTGGTGGAAGGCAAAGGGGTTGGGCCCTGCTCGGGTTGATCCTTGGAAGCAAGGAAGGAATACCCCCCCAGGTAACCCGTGCGGAGTCTTGACCTCTCACCTCCGTTTTAAAAAGTGAAGAGGGGAACGGTACTAGTGACAGGGCAGTCTAGTCCGGGGTTCGGACTGAAGGTGTCCGGCCCGGCGGGGGCTAAGGCGTGGGAAGGCCCTGAGGCCCGGAAGGGGATGCTGGTACTAGGGACCCTGTCGTGCGCCGCCAAGCGTGTCCAGAGTCTCAGGGGTGAGGCAAGGTGCGGGGGTACATAGGAGGTGAGGTCATTAGGACTCACCTCAAAGGGGTCAGAAGAGAGTCTGAGCCCCTGGTGTGAGTAAAGTGTGAGCGTCCAAGAAAGTGAAGAAGGTTAGAGAAAGTGAGTAGAAAGAGAGAGTTTGTTCCCTAAATGAAAGCAAAAGTGTAGGAAAAAGTAGAAAAGCATAAAGTTTAGAAGTTTTTTTTTTGTTGAAGTGTTCAAGAATTAAGGCAGGAGATTTGAAGCAGAGTGAGAAAAGCCAAAGAATTTTTTTTGCTTAAAAACCTGTGTTGCCCATCAGTAGAGGGCACCTTTGAATATATTTTTTTTTTTTTTTTTTTTTTTCCAGTTTAAAGAAAATGGGACAGTGTACTAGTAAGAAAAAGAAATCTGAAAAGGAAAATAACAAAGTGAAGAGTATTCCACCTGGTAGTCCCTTAGAACAACTTTTAGCTAAATGGGATTCTTTAGAAGCCACAAAAGGACTAGATCAGGTTAAAATGGTGTTTTATTGCACAGAAGTCTGGCCAAAATTAAAATTACCAGGAGAGTGGCCATGGTTTGGAACACATGATGAGTGGATGTGCTATCAGTTAAATCAGTACCTAAGAACTCAGGAAGATCCAGACGTAAATCAGTTAGCCTATGCTGCTTGTTGGCAAAAGAGAGCCACAAGTAAAGAGAATATAAAAGTCTGCAAATTAAAAGAAAAAGAAAAGTGTGAAAGAAAGGAAGAGAAAGAGGAAAGGAAAACTAATCAAAAATGGGACCCTCTAGACCATTTACCCCCTCCAATTTACCCAGAAGTGCCTCAAGTCCCTCAAAATCCTGTCCCAGTTCGCCTACTAACTTCCCCGAGTCAAACTCAAACTCCTTCAGAACCCTCTCTTCCTCTTCCCCCAGTGGTTCCATCATCACCCCTCCTTAACACCCCTCCTCCTCAATCCTTAGTACCTTCTCCCCCTTCTCTCCCAACAGCCCCTTTGCCACCTCCTTCCAATAGTCAAAGTTCTTTAGCCCCAGTTATAACCCCTTCAGTTTCCCAAAACACAACCTCTTCCCTAGTCCCGCTTCCTCCCACAGTACAATCCTCTGCTTCTCCTCCTACAAATTTTACTACCTCCCCCTCACCTACAGTAATTCCTCTGCCACCCCCTAATTGGGAGTTAACCAAAACCCCTACAGACTCCCATGAGTCATCCCGTTCTCCTGGAAATCCCCAGGCATTCCTAACCCAGACCGTGTTATCAGTTGATAATGTAAGTGAAGGACCCTATTGTAACACCAGGTCAAAAGCCTTAAAGCCAGAAAGACTTTTTCCCCTCAGAGAAGTGCCTATGGGAGGAGTGATTGGAGGGGTAGGATTTGTAAATGCCCCATTAACAGCCTCTGAAGTAAGAGGATTTAAGAAAGAGTTAGGAAATTTAGTTGAAGATCCCATAGGTATTGCCACACAGGTAGACCAATTCCTTGGACCCAATGTTTATACCTGGGGAGAGTTAAATTCTATGTTAAACATCTTGTTCTCCCCTGAGGAAATACGAATGATCAGAACAGCAAGTATCAGAATCTGGGAAAGGGAAAATAGGTTAGGGCCACCTGGAGATCATAAATTACCAATAGCTGACCCGGGGTGGGACCCAAATCGAGAAGAAGAAAGACAAAATATGAGAGACTATAGGTCCTTGATAGTAAGAGGCATAAGGGAATCTGTCCCCAGAGGGAATAATACTAAATTAGCTTTTGATGGGTCCCAAGAAAAAGATGAGACTCCTGCCACTTGGCTAAACCGATTAAAAAGAAATTTTCAATTATATTCAAGCATAGACCCTGATAGTCCTGAAGGACAAGTAATTCTAAAAGTGCAGTTTGTAACAAAGTCATGGCCAGATATACAGAGAAAATTAGAAAAAATTGAAGATTGGCAGGAGAAAAGTATTAATGAATTATTAAAGGAAGCCTTAAAAGTTTACTTGAGGAGAGAAGAAGAAAAAGCTAGAGCCAAGGCTCGCATTATAGTAGCTGTAGCAAGGGAAAGTACTGGAGTAGCAGAAAACCAGAGAAACTCCTCTTTGAAATCTAGTGAGGGAGGACCAAGACCCTCATTTAAAGAACCAAAGTCACCCATAGTACCACCATGGGTAAATTTAAAAAGAAGTAACCCAGGAGAGAATAGAACTTGTTATTACTGTGGTGAAATAGGGCATTTAAAAAGGGACTGTAAGAAATTATCCCTTGATGAAGCTATTGCAAGGGAGCAAGATGCCCTGGAAAGGGTGCTGAAAGGGGAAGATTAGGGGTGTCAGAGGCTCTATAAAATAGGGGACCCAATGGAACAACAAGATGAGCCTCTAGTAAACTTTGATGTGGGGCCCCAAAGTGAAGAATATGAATTCTTAGTAGACACAGGAGCTGATAGGTCAAGTTTAAGGAAATTACCAACAGGAGTAACAATCGGGACAAAAACTTGTGAAGTGTTAGGGGCTGAAGGGAGGCCCTTTCGAGCATTAATAATTGAAGGAGTAGAGATAAAAGGGAACTCAAAGTATTGTGTAGCTGATTTTCTTTATTTACCACATACAGAAACCAATTTACTAGGCAGAGACTTACAAGTGCAGCTCGGAGTAGGAGTTATCCCAAAAGATGGAAAAATGGTTGTGCATATCATGAAACTGACCCAAGGGGATATACAAGAGATAAATCCAGAAGTGTGGGCTACAGAGGGAAAGTATGGGTGTTTAGATATCCCTCCCATTAAGATAGAAATGCAAAAAGATACCCCTGCCATCAGAGTCAAGCAATACCCAATGTCACCTGAAGGAAAGAAAGGGCTAGCTTCAGTAATTGAGCATCTTTTAAAAGAGAATATCCTAGAACCCTGTATGTCCCCTCATAACACCCCTATATTGGCCATAAAGAAAGATGAAGGAAAGTTTAGATTAGTCCAAGATTTGAGAGAAATTAATAAAAGAACTATTGCTCGACACCCAGTAGTACCTAACCCCTATACCTTGCTGAGTAAAATTCCAAGAGAGCATACCTGGTTCACAGTGATAGACTTAAAGGATGCCTTTTGGGCATGTCCCCTAGCAGAAGAGTGTAGGGATCGGTTCGCCTTTGAATGGGAACATCCAGACAGGGGAAGAAAACAACAGCTAAGGTGGACACGGTTACCGCAGGGATATACGGAATCGCCAAATATCTTCGGACAGGCCCTAGAGACATTATTAGAACAGTTTAGTCCCACAGAAGGAGTTCAAATTTTGCAATATGTAGATGATTTATTAATATCAGGGGAGACAGAAAAAGAAGTTAAAAATGTAAGTATTCAACTTCTAAACTTTTTTGGAGAAAAGGGGTTAAAAGTATCTCAAAGTAAACTACAGTTTGTAGAAACTGAAGTCACTTATTTAGGACACATAATTGGAAAGGGGAGTAAAAGGTTAAGCCCTGCAAGAATTTCAGGAATAGTATCTATATCACCTCCAAAAACTAAGAGAGACGTAAGGAAACTTCTAGGCCTGTTTGGATACTGCAAGCACTGGATAGATAAGTACACTCAAGGGGTCAAATTTCTTTATGATAAATTAATAGACCAGGAACCAATGAATTGGACAGAGAGTGATGAGAAGCAGCTACAAGATCTAAAAGAGAAATTATCCTCAGCACCAGTTTTAAGCTTACCAGATCTTAAAAAGGAGTTTGATTTGTTTGTAAACACCGAGAAAGGAATAGCATATGGAGTTTTAACCCAAGAATGGGGAGGATACCGAAAGCCTGTAGCATTTTTATCAAAACTGTTAGATCCAGTTGCCAGGGGATGGCCGGCTTGCCTCCAAGCAGTCGCAGCTGCAGCTATTCTGATAGAAGAAGCTCAAAAGTTAACATTACAGGGAAAGATAAAGATACATGCTCCACATGATTTGAAAACAATCTTAAGCCAGAGAGCTCAAAAGTGGCTCACAGATTCTAGAATCCTAAAATATGAAATTGTACTAATAAATACAGATAACCTAGAACTAACAACATCAAAAAGCTTAAATCCAGCCCAGTTTCTCTCTGGCGAGCCCACTGAAGAGATAGAACACCATTGCCTAGAACTCATTGATATGCAGACAAAAGTGAGAGAAGATTTAGAAGACACACCCCTCCCATATGGGAGAGTATTGTTCACAGATGGGTCATCCCGAGTGGTGGAAGGGAAAAGAACATCCGGATACTCTGTGATTGAGGGAGAGAAAATGGAAGTCTTAGAAAAGGGAAAGTTACCAAGTAATTGGTCAGCGCAGTGCTGTGAAATATATGCACTAAAGAGAGGGCTGGACTTACTTAAAGATGACCGAGGGACCATTTACACAGACTCTAGATATGCCTTTGGTATTGTGCACACATTTGGGTAAATTTGGGAAGGACGGGGATACTTGAATTCAAAAGGGAAAGACTTAATACACACAGAATTAATAAAGTCAGTGTTAAAATCTTTACAAAAACCAGTAGAAATTGCAGTAGTTCACATAAAAGGGCATCAAAAGGGAAACATGCCCGAGATAAGGGGAAACCAGTTAGCTGATAAAACAGCCAGAGAGGCAGCTTTAGAACCAGGAGAACCAGTAAAAATCCTCAAATTAGAGAAAATACCAAGAAAAGAAGAAGAAGGGATAGAGCAGGTGTTTAGTGAAAAAGAGCAGAAAGCAATAAAAGAATTAGGATTACACCAGGGGGAACACGGAGTATGGTTAACAGCTGACGGACGGAAATTCTTGAATAAAGCCCTAGCCCGAAAAATACTTACAGAAATACATAATTTAACCCACTGGGGAACCCAGGGGTTATGTGACCATTTCCGAAGGGAAAACCTATGTATTGGAGTACACAAATTAGCAAAAGCAGTTACTCAAGGATGTATAATATGTCAGAAAATAAATCAAAAAGTTATGAGGAAGACTGAGCCTGGAGGGAGGGAGTTAGCCTTAAGGCCCTTCCAGAATGTGCAAATTGATTTTACTGAGATGCCCCCTGTTCAAGGTTACAAACACTTGTTAGTGATCATAGATCACCTTACCCACTGGGTAGAAGCATTCCCTACAAAAAGAGAAACAGCAGAAGTAGTAACAAAAATAATATTAGAAGATATCCTTCCTCGGTATGGGCTGATAAATAATACTGATTCAGATAGAGGGCCACATTTCACAGCACAAATTCTACAGCAAGTAACACAAGCCTTAGGGATAAAATGGAGGTTACACACCCCATGGCATCCCCAAAGCTCAGGCAGAGTAGAAAGAATGAACAAGACCATTAAAAATGTACTAACTAAACTAATAGCAGAAACTCAACTAAATTGGCTTAAATGCTTACCCCTAGCATTATTACAAATCAGAACACAGCCACGAGCAGATCTAGGAGTGTCACCATATGAAATGTTATTCGGGCTTCCCTTTTTGTTATCTCCTTATAGTTCTAAAGACTACCTGGAAGGAGAAGAAGTCACTAGAAAATATCTAAAAACCATTGGACAAACCCTAGAAAATCTCAGAAAGAAAGGCTATCTTCCTCAAACTTCCCCTTTGGATGCAAACGTGCATAATATCAATCCTGGAGATTGGGTATTGATCAAAACATGGACTAATACCCCGCTAACCCCGAAGTTTGAAGGTCCCTACCAAGTACTGTTAACAACTCACACAGCAGTGCGCACTGAAGAAAAAGGATGGACCCACATCACCAGAGTTAAAGGGCCAGTACCCCCCTCCTGGAGAGAACCCGAGTTCAGCACCCTCACCGGATGAAACCGAGTGGACAGTAACACCACACCCGAAAGACTTGAAATTAACCTTTAAAAAGAAATAAGAGATAACAGAGACTGTGAAAACCTTTTTTTTTCAGTTGCTTCTCCCCAAATCAGTAGACTCAAAAAAAAAAGGGGGGGGGGGGGCACAATAAGAATTAATTTATGTAAACCTAAATTAGTTTTTTTGTAATTAGCAATTTAGATAAGTTTAAGTAATAGATATATTAAAAAAAAAGTATAAAGTTTTTTTTGTATTAATTTTAAATATTGTTTAAGTTTTAAGTTTAAGGTTTCTTTTTATATGATAATTTTTAGATTGTAAGTTTTCTAAGTAGCAATTTAAATAAGTTTAAGTAATAGATATATTAAAAAGGAGTTAAGGTTTTTTTGTATTAATTTTAAATATTGTTTAAGTTTTATAAAAAGTGTTTTAAATAAGTTTAAGTTTTCTTATATGTTAATTTTAAAAATTGTTAAGTTTTATAAGTAGCAGTTTGAACAAAATTCAAGTAATAGATAAATTAAAAGAGTATAAGGTTTTTTTTTCTTTGAAAACAAAAGTAAATCTCCTACAGAACATTCTCTAAGGGCAACTAAATTAATAGGGAAGGGAAGTGGAAGCCTGTAGGTGGGTTCTTTAGGAGACCTCTCCACTCCAAGAGGCAAGGCTGGGTGGAGCAAGAGATCCAGGAAGGATGGCCCATACCGGACTCTTGGGAGGGATCGTACTGATGATGGTCATAAAGCACACCTATGAAACAAAAGCCTGTACTAACTGCTACCATCCAGTGTACGATGGAGAGGATCTCAGATCCTTATTCAGGGTCCATACTAACGTGAACCCAAACTGCTTTAACCACTCCCAGTTGAATACTTGCCAAGAGGATGGAAAAGTTTATTGGACCACAAAAAACACAGCTAGTTATGCACAGCGCCTATTTGGAGAATGTCCTATAGGAGACACTTGGTTATGCTTTGAAGCAGATCAAAAAGGATTAAGAGATATAATCAAAGAAAAAGTGTTGACAACAAAATTTGAAAAAAGCCTAGACATCCCATCAGGAAAAAACCTGTTCATTGACTTAGTAGAAAGAATCAGTCGAGAATTAAATTTAACCGAGTGCTGGATATGTGGAGGTACACAAATGTCTGAAATATGGCCTTGGGAGGGAATTAGTTTAAGCCCTCTAGAAATTCTAAAATGGAAGCAAACTGAGCAGAATACACGAAGTCTAAGAACAAGAGGAAGAGAGAAGTGAGATCTCAAATCTAAAATCATTGGGGAAGAATGTATCATAAGGACAGGAACCAAGTATCAAACCCGTGTAGGAAAATTAATGTGTAAAAGGTATATAATAGTGATAAACTTAAGTGCTAAATGGGTTCCCAAAGGGCCTAACAAGTATTAGTCAACTGAGAACACAGAAAAATGTATCTTTAATGAGAGGTATGAATTATATGAATGTATTGACAAAGCTATAAATCCTTTTTGGGGAATAAAAGAACTGTCTCGGTTTTGGCAACAGCCTTTTGAAACTAGGGAAGATTACTGGGAAGCTCCAAATCACCTGTTCTGGATCTGTGGGGATACTGCTTATACAAAATTACCTGGGGATTGGTCGGGAAGCTGTACAATAGGGATCATAAAGCCAGCTTTCTTCCTATTACCCAAGAGATTAGGAGCACACCTAGGAGTCCCGGTATATGACAATCTGGGAAAAGTCGAACGAAAGAAAAGAGATACTCTAACAATTGGTGGAGACCAAAAATGGAAAGGAAAAATATGGACCCCAGAAGAAATCATTAAAACCTATGGACCAGCCACATGGGCACAGGACGGGTCCTGGGGGTATCGCACTCCAATCTACATGTTAAATAGAATCATTAAGCTCCAAGCTGTCCTAGAAATGGTATCTAACCGAACAGCTCTAGCATTAGACCACATCAGTGACCAACTAACACAAATAAGAGCTGTAATATACCAAATACGTCTGGCTGTAGACTACCTTTTAGCAGATGAAGGAGGAATCTGTGGTAAATTTAATTCGTCTGAATGTTGTTTAGAAATTAATGATAAAAGTGCAGTAATTAAAAACATCTCAAAAGAAATCAGAAAGCTAGCCTATGTGGGAAATCAAGAGTGGACTCCTTTAATGGACACCAACTGGTGGAATAGTTTTTGGTCATTCAAAGGGGATTGGTGGAAGAAAGCTGGGTTTATGATAATTTGCTCAATCACCGGGTTAATGTTTTTACCTTGTCTAATCCCATATCTAATTCGAACTATTACCTCCACAGTCCAAGCCAGTATCCAGATCCCTAAAGCAACCAGTCAAAAACAAACCAAAATGATGGTGATAGAGAGTCAAGGACCTGAACATGAAAATGCCAAAGAAATATATGAAAAGTTCCAAAAATGTAGAAAAATTTATTTTCAAGAAGAAGAGGTAACAAATTGATGCGAGCTAAAGCTCGATCAAAGAAATAGAGGGGGGAGTTGTTATAAATAAGTTCTATTCGAATAATCTATGTTTTAGTTACTTAATTGTTAAGTAATTTCATTAAGATTGTTAATGCTAGTTCTGTATAAAGAATTTGCCTTATTCCTGTTTTAATATTGATTTATCACCTTATTTACTTGTTTGTTAATTAAGAATTCACCTTATTACCTGTATCTCTGCTCCCATTCGCTGGATAGTGTCTGAATATGCAAATAAAAAGAACACTGGAATTCTGGGAACAACTCAAGAACAAGAGACTCTAAAAAGCAGAAAACTAAAGTAAAATCCAGGACTGAAGTCGCACTTTAGACTAGTGCAAAAGGTACGGGGGTCCACCGAAGCAGTTTTATTTAGTCGCCGTGACCTGAGAAGGAGTCCCCCATCGCTGGATGACCCCTGATCAGCAACGCGAAACGGACTCCCCGGCAAGGGGAAAAAGCCCGTGAGGGGGGGTAGGAGTCCCCAGCTTTGCTGTGAAGCGAAGCTGTGTGTACCTCCTCCTCCGCGTTGCCAAGAGAGCAAGCAAGCTCTCCCCCAAGGCCAAGCTTGATAATAAAGCAACATACAAAAAGAGCAAGTCTCTGACTCTCTCTCTTTTTTTCCAGAACACTTAGTATCTCTTTAACCATCCTAACCCCTCATCATCATTAGGATCCCAGCCTGGGTATTGAAGGGGAAATACATCTTTAACATCTTCCTCTGTTGTCCTACAATCATCCCCAGCCAGATCCCCAGCCACTTTTAAAACTAATTGCTTCTCAGTTTCTGTTAAGGCATCAAGTAGCAGTTGCAGATCTGCCCAATCAGGTGAATGCTGCTTAATCATATCTCAGCACCAAAAATTTCTTGGCTATTTCTGCCAGCTCTGGGCATAGGTTCTGGGCTCTCTGCTTTCTGCACACAATCAAAGCCTTTTCTCAGAGACCTCCAAACACCAACTGTTTTGGGCTCGCAAAGAAAATAGCCAGGGGTCCCTCACGACCCCAAACACAATCCCCCAGAAGTTTCAACAAGGTCTCGCCGAAAAATCCTGCGGATTTCGGTCGGGACACCACACACAAATCCCTCAGTGAGAAGGAGGTTGGGGGGTAACCCTGATCTCACGCTGCCTCTCCACTCCTCTGTAGTTAGAGACTACACTACCAGGACTTTAAAATGTTACCACACACTCTAGCAACTGCAAGCCTCACAAACAAGCAAAAACTTTTTTTTTTTTTTTTTTTTTTTTTTTTTTTGTGTGTGTTTTGGTTTGGGGTTTTTTGGTTTTTTCTTTAACTAAAACATTCACTCGCCAAAAAACCTTCTTAGGGTTTTACAGGGAGTTTAGAGACGCGGCCCGAGGCTGCAGAGCCTGGTTTCCCCAGCGGTTACCAGGGAAACAAAACACCCACCCACGATTGCTGGGGCTGGATCAGGTTTCAAACCTCCATACGCCGCTCTCTCCTTTTAGCTCAAAAAAGAAACAATTTAAACTTACACAAATGCTTTTTTCACCTAACAAAACGTCAGCAAAATCTTGTTGCCAAAAGCACGCGCTGTTCAAGCTCACACACAGTCTAATTCCCCTGCAGCACACAATCTGGATACAATACAAACACTTTAAATCCTTCAGCCCTTGAGAACAGAGGTATCCCTCCGCTGATTAGGCGGGGAATTTAAAAGGCTTTTACAACTTCAAGCTTGCAAAACTCCTAAAAACACACAGGTTACTAACACACTCCAAAATAACACAAATCAAAACGCTTACAACACAAACTCTCACACACCACGATACATACAATGCACCAATAATTCTTCCACACCTGAACACACAAACACACAACACCACGAGACCACAGAACACGGATCCGTTCCCACCACACACACCCGGTGCGCTCGGGGCCGCAATCAGGATTTTCCGCGACCCACAACGGGACCCTTCGCGTCCCAGAATAGGCTCGCCACGCGGATTATGGATTGTCAAGGTACCTTTAAACCACAAAGTGTAACCGGAGCCACCACTGCTCCTAATAAACAATAACAAAACCGGTTATTTCACTGCCGCCCCTGCCCCCTCGCGGGACACGAACTACCAAGTCATCTTTAAACTGCAAGATGACACAACAAAAACCAGCTGCCACTGTCCCCACTACGGGACACGGACTACCAAGTCACCTTTAAACTGCAAGATGACACAACAAAGACAGGTTGCCGCTGTCCCCACTACGGGACACGGACTACCAAACCACTGACACCAGGCTCCACAGAGCTGTCTCAACTTTTACAAACAAACCCAAGAGGCGTGTTGTGCATGAGACGTCTCTCAGTGTCTTACCAACCGCCTATACCAAGGTACCTCTTTTCAAATATAAACATACCTTTTGTCCATAAGTCCAGCAGGTTCTGGTCTCTCCCCGGGTAGTCAGCAGGACCGCAGGAGCCATCTTCCCAGAAAATTCCGGGTGGGCGCCCAGAGAGGTCCTGGACCCCGCTGGCCCCACGGCCAGAGAGAGCAGTCTCCTACCTGGCTCGCCAAAATGATTTATTAAAGAAATATGGGTATTGATCTAGTATTGATACCCAACTGTGACAGACAAAAACTCTCTAACAGTTTAAAGTTAGAAACTGGATGTTTATTATGGCTGGGCAGCACGTGGGATATTTCCCTAATTTGCACTGCAAAATTCAAAGGTAATTACAAAGCCTTTTATTTACAAAAGCGTTGAATACCCAAAATACAAATGCATATTCATACCCCTGTCACCTCCCATTTCTCGCTTCGTATCCTAATTGGCAAAAAGGCGATTAAGCATGCGTACTTTGTCTCCTAAAATGAGTCGGGGGTCTATTCTGGGGAGGGGTCACCCAAAATGAGGAAGTAAGATGAGTCTTCCTCGTCCTGACCTTTCTACCTTTTCAATGTATTCGTGACAAATGATTCCTTGGTAGAACTTATAGTTTCCTGTGTTGAATGGGTCCTTTAAGCAGGAAATCTGCAGCTATCTTATGTCCTATTTACCACATTTTGTTTTTCATTACAAGCACAGCTACATAAACATAAAGCTGACAAGCAATGAGTTACTAAATCCAGGATATCTTATCTAAGATCCGGCTTCTGTTAACTGTGAACAAAGCTTACCTATCTACTTCAGCTATTTCAGCAACTTAATATCTTAACTTTCCTAAAAATCCCTGATTCTTCAAAATTTAATGTCTCAGCAGCAGGTATGCTTGCTCCCAAGTCACCTCCTTTATACCAATAAGCAAAATGTGCAGCTTCACCCCATCTCCTTATACTAAATAAGCAGAGTGCATAGCCTCACTCTGCTTATTTGGAATAAAAGAAATAAAGTGCACAGCCTTCCATTCCCTGGCACTGAAGAGCCCCAAGGCTGGTCAGGGCAACCACCCCTGAAATGCCTTCCCTGACTGTAATAGACTATGAACACGAAGAAAAGTTCCAATAGGAATTTATTACATTGCAGCAGGCAAAGCAAAGGCAAATACAGCGCTGGACGGCAGGGGAGTCTCGCTCCACCAACTGCCGTGCCTTGGCAGGTTTTTCAGTCTTGCTTTTATCTTGCTTCTTTCCTCCGATGATGTATGTGTGACGTGTTGCTAGGAGGGTCTCTTTCTGTCCCTCGGTGGTCGCAGAGATGAAGGCTGTAGTTGTAAGCTGGAATTCCTGAAACTTAAAGCTGATTAAGCAAGTAGAGAAGGAATGGGCAAGGGTCTGTTTGCCTATAAGCTTAGATAGTGACATAGTAACTTCCTGTTATCTTGAGTTATTTGATCTCCAGTGAACAAAAAATAGTTAATGTTTATCACAATTCCCCCATTTCTCTTGTTCTTACTTATTTTTGTTCACTGTATCTTTGCAGTTCTTGTCTAGCTAACTCTAAAGTTTCTAAATTTTCTTCTTCAGGTATCTGATCATACTTAGTCCTAAGAAGCATAAGATGTGCCGCTTCCAGCCGGCTTTTCACTATAGTAATCAGTTTATTAAATATACATGGTCTAAAGTCTGCTTGCAAATATTTATCATGCAAGTGTCCAGTCAGAGGCGATTGTTTTACAGCCCCAATATCCACAAAAATATTCCCCAGGATAATTACAATATCCTTTACTGTGATTTGAGCTTGGGCACATGTAAAATCCCGTTAGGTTCAGTACTTTTCCACAATGATTTATGTTGGTCAGATCACACAATCCTACTCTGAAACTGGGTGCTCCTACAGTAGTTACAGTTTGCAAAATCTCATTGTCATCCCATCGCCATAGTGACCATTTAAAGGGTTGGTGTGGTAGATTGTCTAAGGCATTAATCCCTCTTAAGTATAACATCAGCAAAAGAAAAGTAATCGGCTGGGTCACGTGGTGAGCATCATTGGGGGCATAGAAATGGGAGTATATTTGAGAATTGTTCTATTTCATAGACCGCAACCTGTCTCTCTGCCCAGGGTCCTTGCTCTAATTCCTATTCCTGAGGCAATTCCTCAAATATTGTTTTGTTGTCCCACCCCTGGGGTTTCTTTCCTCCACAGCTTTTTACCCCTCTGCTTTTCTCGTCGACTCGGTTGCCTCGAGCCACGGGGGGTACCATCTTCTCAGCAGCAGGGATATTCTTCAGGAGGTCCCCGGGGGCGACTCTGTTGCCTCTTGACATAGGAATCTCAGTTCTGATACTTAACTGGGAGTGTATCACACCGGATTCCCTTTAGGCGTGTGCGGCAGGTGCAGTCAACAATTTCAGCTATGAACGGGATGGGTTCATTAGGGTGATAACAATAATATTTTGGTTTAATCCCTAATGCAAAAATCTTCCACCACTCTTCTGATTCTCCTACTAATCCTTCATATTTAACTTTATATTCTAGAATCCAATCAGTTATGTTCTGCTGCAATACCCAACAGGGGCTGCAAATTCCTCTAGGGGGGGTCCTCGCCTACAATGACTCCACCACTTGTCCCCGCAGATTTTACAAATATAACAAACAAAGGGATAACAATTGCACTCTGGGTCTTTACACTTTATCTTAACATCAGAGTTACAAATTAATCTTTCCTCTGTGTAGTGTGGTTCTGGTGCATATTTTACACGGTGTCTATTCATTGATGATCTCTCCTCTGGATCTGTAACTTCAGGTCTCTAGGATTGCTTGTTACCTGCTACTCAGGAGTCAGTTTGCTCACTGGCCCTTTAATTCTGCTAGCATGGGTCCCTCTCTTTTCTGCTGTTCTGACTGCAGTATCTGTAGTAAGCAATACAAGGTAAGGGCCCTCCCATTGTGGGGCCAAGGTTGCTTCTTTCCAGGACTTTATCATTACTCAATCTCCTGGTTGCACCTGGTGCAGTTTCAAATTTAGTGGGGGTCTCTGAGCTAACCTTCCCTTATTTTATAGATTTTCCCTATATTTCATTAGGCTGGTAATGTATACATTCATATTTTGATCCCTCAACTTTGGATGATCTTGCGGTTCCTCTATATTGTAGGGCATTCCATACAACATTTCAAATGGAGATACTCCCATATCCGATCTAGGTTGTGTCCGGATATTAGCAATGCTAATGGTAGGCATTTTACTCATGACAGTTTGGTCTCAATCACGAGTTTGGTCAATTGTTTTTTAATTTTTCCATTTATTCTTTTTACTTTTCTTGAACTTTGGGGGTGCTAGGGGGTGTGATAATCCTATTGTATTCTTATTATTGCTATGGTTTCCTTAATTATTTTGGATGTAAAGTGGGGGCCTCTGTCCGAGTCAATGGTTTCTGTGACCCCATATCTGGGAATAATTTGCTCTAATAGGGTCTTGATCACTGTTTGTGCCGTTGCTTTTGCCGTAGGGAATGCCTCTACATAATGGGTTAGGTGATCCACTATTACCAATAGATATTTATACCTCCCAGTCTTTGGCAACTCAGTAAAGTCTAGTTGGATGTTAGCAAATGGCCGGTATGCTGTAGGTCGTCCCCCCTATTAAGGTTTTTCTTAAATTGCCTTTATTTACTTTTAGGCAGGTAACGCAGCCCCTCACTACTTGCTTTGCCAAGTTATCTGCCCCAATACACATATGTTTGGTGGCGAATTGATCTACCAATGCTTGTGCCCCCCAATGTGTTTTGCTATGTATTCTCCTCATAATATCCATAGCTATGGATTTAGGCAGTACAGTTCTATTATCCTCTGGAAGTCGCCATTCCCCTTCTGGGTCTTCTCTCAACTCCATTCCTTTCATCTTTTCTTCTTCCTGCATAGTAAAACTATATATCTTTTGCAAATTCCCTCTGCTAGTCTCACGCTCTTTTCTTTCAGCTTTCGGATCTTCCTGGGGGGTAGATTGTGACGTCTGCAAAGCAGCCCTTCTTGCTTACTGATCTGCTGCATTATTTCCCCTGCTTTTAAAATCTAATCCCTTTTGATGCCCTTTCAGGTGAACAACAGCAATTTTCCTAGGTCCCCTCAAGGCCTTCAGCAGTTTCCTGATTAGATCCTGGTGAACCAGGTTTTTTCCCTGGGAGTTTATCAACCCCCGTTCTTCCCATATTTTCCTAAAAGTGTGTATAATCCCATAGGCATATTTTGAGTCAGTATAGATGGTACCTGATTTATCCTTCAACAACTGCAATGCCCGCAGTACAGCATAAAGTTCACAGGCCTGCGCCGACTAAGATCCACTTAGAGGGCCTGATTCGATAACTGCAAGTCCTTCTCCCCTAACTATTGCATAGCCAGAGACCTTTTTTCCATTAATTACTCGCGATGAGCTATCTACAAACAACCTATCCCCCTCTGGGGAGATGGGGTACTGTTTAACCCTTATCGGTGTCTCTGGATCTTTAATGACTACCGAGAAGGGGGGTATATTCAACCTTCCTACACTATCAGGAGTGTACCATACTTCTGAGTTAATTTTTTCCTCATCCTCTACCCTCAAGGGACAGAGTTTTATTTTGATTTCCTCATTTACTACTTCTATATTAATACCCATTTCTATAATTAAGTCTCTCCCTAACAAATTATAATCTGCTTCTGGTACTAGCAGAAGGTTCCCTATTCCCATTTTGGACCTTGATTCCACCAGTACATTCTTAATAACAGGGACTTCAAAGGGCTCCCCCTTCGCCCCTACCACTTGAGCAGTTTCCTTTGATATCTTACATCCCTCCGGTAGTACCTGGACTGTTGATCGCTCAGCTCCAGTATCTACTAAAAACTCAAATTCCTGCTGCTGAGGACCTATTTTTAATTTTATCAAGGGCTCCTGATGTTTCTGTGTCCCCAGCAAATGAAGCCCTTGACTCCTTCAGTCCTCTTTGAAGACTCTCATCTCTCAGCTGCTTCCTGCAGTTTCTCCGAAAGTGTCCTTCATTCCCACAGTAGAAACATACGCCTCCATCCTTTTTCTCTACCTGGAGAACCCCTCCCCCATTTCTCTGGGCCACTTGACTTGTTTTGGGAGGGGCATCAATTCTCCTAGTCTCCCTTACTGCTGCCACCATCATTCTTACTTGTCTCTTGTGACTCTCTTCATCTCTCCTCACACATACCTTCTGTGCTTCCCTCAATAGCTCATCTAGGTCTCTATCTTGCCAATTATCTAATTTTTCTAACTTCTTTCTGATATCTTCCCACGATTTAGCTACAATTTGTGTTTTTAGTAGTGCTTGCTCTAACGGTGTCTCAGGATCTAAGCCCGAGTACATCTACAGGTTTTTTTTTTTTTTTTTTTTCATGCGTTCTAGCTAATCCGTAGGTGTCTCCTCCTTTTTCTGTCTCTCATTAAATGCTTTGTTGATGTTCTGCCCCCTAGGCACCGCTTCCCGGATCCCCTGTACTATTATCTCCTTTAGATCCTGCATATTGATTCTGTGATCCTGCTGCTGATGATTCCAATTGGGATCCTGCAAAGGCCACTTGGTGTCTGCTAAACGTCCTTGTGCATGTTGTGAATCTCATATCTGCATCCTCGCTCGTCTAATCATATTTCTTTCTTCGGCCGTGATGAGAATATTTAATATGGCTTGCAACTCGCCCCAAGTATAAATACTGGGTCCCAAAAATTGGTCCAGTCTCTCGGCTACCCCCAAAGGATCTTCCAGGAGGCTCCCCATCTCTCTCTTAAATTCCTGAACATCCCCAGAACTCAAAGGTACTGAAACAAACCCTATCGCTGGGTGAGGTCCCTGCCCCCCCCCCACAGGCATTTCTCTTAGGGGATATAGGTTATGCTGTCTAGCCCGACCTCGGGTTATGGGTCCCTGCACTTCCTCGGGGGGCTCGGGATTACTTCCTGCTTCCTGAGGCTCCATTGGAGGTGCATCCGGAATCTGGGGGTTCTGAGGGGGTATGTAAGGAGGTGGGATTAGTAAGGCTTCTTCCTCTTTACTCCTGTCTTTCTTTCGTCCTCCCTCTTTGAGGGGAAACAGGAGCACTTCACCCCTAGGTCTTGTAACTCATACATTAGCATATTCACTTTCTTCCAGACTAAAAGGAATTTTAGTGTTTACCCACAAGTTGAGTTTTTGCCTCACCCAATCTTCTGATGATCCAAAAATAGGCTAAAAAATATTCCAGGAAATCTCCTTTCCACTCCATACTACTACACAATAATAGATCATTTTAGCTTTACTTTTACCCCCTGTGTTAGGGTAATGTTTCCAATTGTCTAATATGAACCTCAGTGGGCTATCTGTTTTATGGGAGTAGAGGGCCTGCTCTTCCCCTGTCCCATCTTCTGGAGTGCCCTCACACAAGTGTGGTGCAGAAGTCACTCGCTTCCCCTTGTTCGTGCCTCACGCCCTCTCGGACAATGAGAACCACACTACTGAGGGTCCACACTCGCTTGGAAAATCCGAGCTGCCGGTTCTCCTCTCACACACACACACACTCGCAGCACTCCAGGATACCCGACCCAGACCGAACGGAATCTTCCACACAGATACTCACGCGTCTTGCGTCTTCGTCCGGACCTTTGTGCACAAAGTTTATAGGGTCTGCCGGCTTCTTTTGCCTAATGCTTTGAATTTAGGTTTGTCAGTCCAACCGAGACAGGAATCGGGTCTACCAGGGCCGCCGACTGATCGGCGGGGCACCCCCCAGGCAGAACCAAAAGTCCTATCTTGCAGGTGGATCCGAGTCACGGCACCAAATTGTAATAGACTATGAACACGAAGAAAAGTTCCAATAGGAATTTATTACATTGCAGCAGGCAAAGCAAAGGCAAATACAGCGCTGGACGGCAGGGGAGTCTCGCTCCACCAACTGCCGTGCCTTGGCAGGTTTTTCAGTCTTGCTTTTATCTTGCTTCTTTCCTCCGATGATGTATGTGTGACGTGTTGCTAGGAGGGTCTTTTTCTGTCCCTCGGTGGTCGCAGAGATGAAGGCTGTAGTTGTAAGCTGGAATTCCTGAAACTTAAAGCTGATTAAGCAAGTAGAAAAGAATGGGCAAGGGTCTGTTTGCCTATAAGCTTAGATAGTGACATAGTAACTTCCTGTTATCTTGAGTTATTTGATCTCCAGTGAACAAAAAATAGTTAATGTTTATCACACTGACCACACTGGAAACAACTCTCAGAAACCTGCACAAGTTCAGCAACCTGCCCCACAAGCTGCTCTATCTGATATTGTGTCAAAAGAAGCTCACTGGATGAGATTCGCCAGTGGCTTCTGACTGTGGGGAGACTGCTTATTCATCAGTAGACTGCGCAGCTTTCACCAGAGTGGCCTTCAGGGTGCAGGGCACAGCCAAGGGCTGCTTGATGATGCTGGCGCAGTCCCGACAAGTCTTCCTGGGGCCTGGCAGCTCCAGCTCTATCTGCAGCAGCAGCACCTGGAAACAACCCTCGGTTAGCCCCACACCACCCCCACAGAGGAAGAGGTGGCTGCCTCCCAAGGGAAGCTGCAGCAGCTGGCAGCACCTCCCCATCAACCTGAGCAGGCTCCCGGCCGCCACCTCAAACCTCTGTGGGTCATTATGCTCGCACAGGCAGAGGAGTCACAGCAGCTCTGGGCCAGCGCCACTTCCCGACACCTTGGAATTTCGTCATCGGCGTCCAGAGGAAGAGAGCAGTTCTTGGGCGATACCATCAGGATAGGACCCTTCACAGAAGGAGCAGTCATGGAGGGAGGAGGAGACAAAGGGAACATGGCCACAGCGGGGGGTCGGCTGCTGGAACGGTGGCTGTGGCCGGGACTGGGGAAGAGGCAGCAGCAGTGCCTGCAGTTGCCACTTCTCTATCAGCTTGTATCAGTAGCAATGAGTCCCAAACTAAGCGTCACATCATAAGCAACCCTATTGCTATTTCGTCCCCCTCATAGCTGCCTCCTACAACACATGCCCTGCTTCTTCTCACGTTTCAACAAAAAAAGGCAGCCTCTGCGTTCGCTCTCATGCCATTCTTTTTACACCAAATAAGCAAGGCACATAGTGCCTGTTCCTTAAACTTAACACCTTTCCTCTGTGAAATTCGCACCAGAATATCCAAAATAGATTCCTCTTCTGCTGACATTTGGGCTCCCATTATTATGTTTCCCAGCACTCACCCAGGGCTGGTGTCTCTATTTTCATAAGTCAGAAGACATTCAGGCTCTCTGGTCCACCTCCTTTGCTAGACCTGGCTCCTATGCCAGCTGCTCTCTGGTCTGCAGTTCTCTACCTAAATCACAATGGGCTCACCACTTGATGGAGGACACACAACTGACACCAAGAATGGTTTCAAGCATCAGCATTTTATTATTCCCCAGTACAGCCTTTTATACCTTTGTTCTTACATACATAATACCCACATGCCCTTTTACTCTTTTGTGCTTGGTCAATATACATCAGCATTCCATGTTTCTTCTCCTTCAATGCTGTTCACCTGTCTTATACAGCTGCAATTTATCAGGGCGAGATTTCCTGCGGCACTATCTCTATTCTTTTACAATCTCTTCTCCCACATTTCACATGTACTTTATTTCAGATAACTGAAGAAAGGAAGACCCACAAGGAATAGGTATTTTTCTTTAATTGCAAAGAACTCTTAAGAATAAAAAATAATTTTTAAAAAGCCAGGAATCCTTTAGTGCAGAAAGCAATATTGACTGATAGTTGAAGCACAGATAAAGTGAACTCATAAGGTCTATTACAGGCAGTGCTAGCAAAATCATGTGATCTATGTACACACATTAGGGGAAAAAGAAGGGCAGTGGGCAAGAAAGCTGATTTTGTCAGCCTATCTGAGAGGGCACGACAAGGCAAAAGGAAATATCAGGTAGTTATTTCTTTGGAGGAAGAGAGAGCATTATGATAAGTGTTGTTATGTTTGGGTAGAAAGGAGACATTTATCATGACCAGCACCATACATACGTCACTAGGGGATTAAACACTTCTAAATTTAATTCATCTAAGTTATCTTTAAAATTAATTTTCATTTTCTAGAGATGTCAGGATCACATGAGCCTGTGTTTTATTGTTTAGGAACAGGCTTAAGAAATTGTTTAATGTTCAAGTGTTTTGTTGAATTAAGAACCCAGTGCTGCTGGATCAAAGTAAACATCCAACCATGGCAGATTCATTATTACCTTTTACGTAAATGGAGCTGAATTAAGGAGGAAGGGAAATGCTGTGAACATTTTATTTATTAATGAAAGAAGCCAGCACTGCACAGGCACCAGTTTTACTCAATCAGCAGGAACTCTTTCTGCATTTGAAGGGTCAAGGGATTTGCATCAACCTTAAGGTCAGGAAGAAGGACCAGCTAAAATTAAGGAGATACAGGAAAAGGACTCTCATCCCACATATCATAAAACCTCACATGTTTTTACTAACATTTATGATAATTTATTAATTGGTTTGGATGATTAAACAGTGTGTATCAGTGATCAATCTGCATTCTGAACCATTGATTCAAAGAAACAGCTTTATAAAATGGTGGGGTCA
Organism: Hirundo rustica; assembly: GCF_015227805.2. Taxonomy (NCBI): domain Eukaryota; kingdom Metazoa; phylum Chordata; class Aves; order Passeriformes; family Hirundinidae; genus Hirundo; species Hirundo rustica. The sequence continues at coordinate 98,207,287 of NC_053450.1, forward strand.
CCAAAACTAACCTCCTTGCTTTTAAGCAGATAGATTTGAAGCAGATTGCACATACTCATATTCTCAGATTCAATACATTACTTTCTTCCTCACTGTTCTCCAAGATCTTTATTCTATCAGTTTTCTGTATAACCAAAGACTGTCAAAGATTCAGGAAACACCCATATTTAGACTTAAAAAAATAAAATAGAGAGAACTGACAATGCACCATTTTTTAGAATAATACAATTTATTGAGCAGAAGTAAAGGTCATGGAAAGAAAAAAATCTGGGCTCAAAGTAAACCACAATTTCTAAAACAAAAAACTATTTTATATGTAAGTTTCATAGGAAAGTTATTCATCTTACCAAATGTCTTTTGCTAGCAGTAACCCAGCAATTGGGGGAAATTTATTTTCCCTACTTGTATTAGTTTGAAAGCAAACCAGTGGGTGATCCCAAGTCAGAAAAACAATTTAATAGAAAAATCAAAATAACTGCAATAATACAGAAATACTGACAGAATCAGAATACAACCTGACATCTTATTGGTCAGGCTGTTGGTAGCCGTCCACTTAAATGGTGGCTGAAGTCCTCTTGGAGTGACAGATGTGGTTCTGTTGAAGCAGTGATCCTGTGGAAGGGTTTGATCTTCCTCTGAAGGTCCAGTGGTGGTTATGGGCCTCTTTTCCTCTGGGAATTCAGTGGATAAGGCTGCTTGTGGTGTTCCAAACCTCAGATTATATATCCAGGTAAGAATGCTTGGTTCCTCCCCCTGGGTGAAGGGTCTCACAATTGGATTATATAATTTTATCAGTCATTCAACCAGTGGCCCATTAACAGAAGATATCCCTCAGAGGGAGGCTGAGTCATGGAAGAGATAAAGAACACTGCCTCACCCGGTTTTAACAGATGGTAATAGAATACATACTTTTGGTTACATTTTACACTGTAACCTAAGACAGTACTGTTCACTTAATATTCTTCTGGAAGGAAAGTCTTTTAAATTCTTCTTCACTTATCAGTCCCTCTAAGAATTTTTTTCCAAGTTTTGAGGCTGCATTTATTTTCATAAAATAAAATGTTTCCCTCTTGCTGAAAATCACTATTAAACTGGATTATAATGATTGAAAACTATCTAGGCTATTTTCCACAGGACATATTGAAGCTATCAGACAGAAGGATGGATAGTGAAGATACGTGTAATTCTTTCAAATAATAGCCATCACATGTTTCATTGTACTTCATCTGTCTGAGACCACCTGGAAACTTAACAGAAAGCAGCTAAAATTGCTTGAAGTTTTAAAAATATTTTTCCCCTTCTTGATCATTAAAAATATGATAGACAATTTGCATTTAAGGAACCAGACATTATGCTGAGGACGTTGAAAAGAATTCCAGTCACATACTGCTTTGTAATCTGTATTAGTCTAACTCCCCATTTTCCCCAAGATTGTCATGTACTCAATAACATTAGTAACTGGGACACCATTACTTGGATTAAGTTGGCTTGTTAAATAATAATAAAGAGGGAACAAAATACAGGCTTGGGCAATTTCTGTCTACATAAAATAACAAAACTTATGCCACTTTCCTGCAGAATGTGTTCATTAGATGAAGGAACATATTTAATAAAAAAATGGTAATTGGCCCACAGGATTCATCAACATCTTGAATAGAATATGACTAAAAATGAATGACCCCACTGGCTCAGTCCTCTACAGTTGTCATTTTGGCCTGCAATCTGCAAAGATGAGGGGGGGGAAAAAACAAACAAACAAACAAACAAACAAAACCCAAAAAAACCCCCTTGCTGTTTTATTCTGACTTTTCTGTTGCAAAACACCATATCGTGAAATGATGCTAAAGTCTTATGGATGTGTGAACATTTTGAGCCAAAGCTGCTATTTGCTTGTTCAATCCATAAACCTTCTAAATTTTTTTCCTGGAAGAACTGTTTTTCTTCCTGTTCTTTCTATATGCACACACAGGTTATCCATACCAGAAGTCAGAATATTGCTGCAGGGAGATTATAGACTGCATAATATTGGTGACTGTGCTCTAATGTACAGTATTCACATTTGCACATTTTCTTTCAGAGATACTAAGTTATAATACAGAAGCCTACTCTACAGGGGACAGTGCTACAGAGATACATTTGGACTCTTCCCTTACTTTGCACAATTAAGAGTCATTACTTAAAAAGTAATGCACTTCAGTGGAAAAGCATTACAATGAGGATCAGAAAATCTAAGGTCTTTTACGTATTTGCTAAGCAACTCTGAAAAATTACTTTATTTGCTTTGCTTTGCACTTCAGTTTTCACTCTGGGGTGTTGTTTTGTTTTTGGTTTTTTTTTTTTTTTTTTTTTTTTTTCCTGATATAAGACAGCAGGACTGGTACACCTTTTTCTTCTTTCAGCAGTACAAAATGCAGATGTTTATTATCATAAAATGTCATGAGCTATAAAAACACCAGAGATTGAGCTGAAGTTATCAGAAATCATAGGTGAAAAATTTCCTGTCTCCCATGGTCAACTTCCAAAGAGAAAAAAGGCAAACGAAAAACATCACAAAAATTGCTTCTCAGGAAAGTCTGATCTCACAAAAAGTTGTTCAGGGAGTTTGACCGCCCTCACAATATTACACACAAAGAAATTACAATTTAAAGAGGAGGTTAAGACGTAAAGATTAAAGCAATGAGTTTTCAGGTAACATTAGTGTGAAAAATGCCAATCACTTGTTTTAAAATTTTAAAAGTTAAATAGTAATAAAATGGCTATCAAAATAGTAATAGAATTAGAGCAATTAAAAATTGAGCAATTAGGTTTAGGACAATACAAGACAATAAAAATAAAGTAACAGACGTCTGGGTGCCTTTCTGGGCAAAAAAGCTCCATAAAAGGACCCTGTTAACAGAGGATTATCTCTTAAAAGTAATAGCCTGTTGAATATTCATACATCTCACACATGATGCATAAATTCCATTCAAACAAATAATTCTCTCTGGTCAGTGTCACTTTTTTTTATAGCGTCTTCAGGGCTGAGCGAGGCAGGAGAAGCTGGTCTCTTCTGATAAGGAAGTAGTAAATTATTTTTCTCTGAAAGATTTATGTTTTCCTGTGGCTGCTATCTCTTTGCGAGTATCCCCGTTCCTCTCTTAAAAAAATACATAATTTCTATTTTAACAACAAAAACTACATTTTAACTACAAAACTACATTTACCTTACTATCAAAAAATCAATACAGCATTACTAATCAATACAACATAATACATATAGTAAATATCTTGCGTAGAGCCATATAATATGCACTTTTCACAATTAGGATGTACTGAGGAAGAATTACCTACAGAAATTGAGCCAGCGCTGGTCTTTGCATTCAGTCCTGTCTCCATTTTGGACTGAAAAGGGAATTAGTCATTGTCACAGCAGCCTCCCACAGAAAGCTGATAAAACACCCAAGGATGAGGCCTAACAAAATATCATAAGTGCAAAGCTCTGGCATTAGTGGCAATTTTAAGTTAACTTAATTCCATTTTTTTTTCCCAAGAGAAAAAATACTTCTCTGACATAATCATGCTAGAAAAATCTACCACTCCCCTTGAAAACATGAGCAAAAACAATCTTCTAAGTCTTTAGAATATTTTCCTAGAGTCAAAATCATGCTATTTCCCCTTCAAATATGTCTAGACCGTTTAGCATATTCTGAGGCAGAATGTCTAATGCTACAATTATTTCAAACACCCAGTGATAGAAATTCAGATGGCCTATTGTATAATTATATATATCTTCCTGCTGGAAACAAAAGAGGGCAATATAGAAAGCTAATTTTTGAGCTATTTCTTGTTGCCTCCTTTTTCATGTTCCAGAGGTAAAGCCACAGATATTAATACATCTTGCCCACGTTTTCTATCCTATAATAGCAGCATAAATGGGAGTCTATGCCAGTCTTTTTCGACTGTTACACCATCTGAACTTATTTTTCCCAAGGTAATTACTACCCCGAATGCATACTTGGAGTCAGTATTTTCTATGTGCTAAATATTCCACTGCCCTTTTTAGAGAATATAATTCACAAGTTTGAGCTGACCAGTTTGAAGGTAATTTTCCTTTTTCAATGGTATGCATATTCTTCCCATCAACCACAGCATACTCTGACATCCTTTTCCTTGTAAACACCTGGAAGAACGATTCACATATATTGTTTCTCCTTCTGAAAGGGCTTGCTCTTTGAGATCTTCTCATACTTTAGTTTGGTATTGGATAATTTCTAAACAATTATGTGCTAGGATACTTTTTGATTCTCCATATAAAAATTGAGCTGGATTTAAACTTTTGGTTTGACTTCTAATGTCAAGTCATCACTATCTATCAGGATTGCTTCACATTTTAGCATCCTAGAGTCTGTTAACCATTTTTCAGCCTTCTGGTTTAACACATTTCAGACTGCATGGGGTGTACACACAACTAGTTTACTTCCAAAAGTAAGCTTATGACTCTCTTCTACCAGAATTGCAGTAACTACTATAGCTTGAATACACACTGGCAAGCCATGGCTCACTGGGTCCAACATCTTTAATAAATAAGCTATTGGTCTCTTCACTCCTCCCCGCTCCTGAACCAGAACTCCATGAGCTACTCCATTTTCCACATTCACATACAGATGAAAAGGTTTTTCTAAAGAGGGTAAGCTCAAAGCTGGCACTGAGGCCAGTTTTGACATCAGTTCTTCATTATCATCTTCCTTGGTCCACTTTATATTATCTCCTGTCAATTTTTTCATATAAAAATTTTACTGCCTGTGTATACCCTTCAATCCATAATCTATAATATCTCAATAATCCAAGTAGCTTTCTAATTTCCTTCTTTGAAGAGGGAGGGGGGAGAGATAAAATTCTTGCAATCCTCTCAGGGTTTGGCTTTTGGCTACCTTTGCTTATCAAGTGTCCAAGATATTTTACTTCTGATTCTACAAATTGCAGTTTCCCTTTTGACACTCTTAATCCTTTTTCTCTAAGAAAATTCTGAAGTTTTATATTCAAATTACCTAACTTCAAATTACCCTGATAATAAGAGATCATCCACATATTGGATAATTTGTATTCCAGGAGGAGTGGGGAAAATTTGTAATATTGTTTCTAAAGCTTGCCTAAATAGGTTTGGAGATTTAGTAAACTTTTGTGGTAATTTTGTCCCTCCTAGTTGTTGCTTTCTCCCAGAATTTCAATCTTCCCATTCAAAGGCAAAGATATTTCTGCTTTCCTCGGCTAATGGACAAGGCCAAAAAGCATCTTTTAGATCCGCTACACTAAACCACTGGTGGGTTGGGACCTTGCTTAGGAGAGTGTAAGGATTGGTTACCACTAGGTAACAAGAGTGAGTTCTTTTGTTAACCTCCCTTAAATCTTGTACTAGTCTATAACTCCCATCAGGCTTCTTTACTGGGAGAATGGGGGTATTATGAGGAGACATACAAGGTTCTAATGTCCCATTCTTTATTAGTCCTTCTATTACCGGCTTCAAACCTCCCCGTCCTAGGGATATAGAGTACTGACATACACGTATGGGACATTCTTCTCTCTCAATTGTGACCCTTATGGCATCAATGTCCAGTTTCCCCCCTCCCCACCCTTTCCTTCCCCAGCCCAAACTTCTTTGTTAATTTTATCCTCATCCTCTTGGCCAAGTTTTAAAATTTTAGCTGTCGTTTTCTCTTCTTGTCATACGACCCCTATCCCCAGTTTTACCGGCAAGTCTCTCCCTAATAAGTTTCTACCTGGGACGAATAAGACATCTCCCATCCAAATTCTAGTTTTGCCTTCTGAGAGAAATGAGAGATCCCAAGGTGCTACCTTTATGAGTCTAGTCTGTTTATTGTTAATTATTGGTTGCTTGGATCCTGTGTATTGATGTTATATGTATAAGTTACCAGTTCGATGTATTGATGTTAACTGTTCTCTGTACCCCAGACTCCAGTTCTGTGTATTTCCACAATTGCTTCCCAGTTCCAGACAGTCCTAACACCCCTTTACCTTATTATAAGTTGAGCCCCATTACTCCCTAAGTAGCCTAAGCCACGGCTGCCTCGCCTGCTACTTTGTATCAGCTCCTCCCCGCCTGCCTGTCGACCTAGAGGCTTCGCCCCCCCCTCGCCTTCGCCTAGCACCGCCCATTATGGAGATCAGGCAGGACGGAAGTGCTGCAGACACCAACAACCCCTGAGAACGACGAGCCAACTCAAGCCTCGGGAAAACAAAAAGCAGCGCCGGGTGAGGAAAGAGCTCAGGTACCCTCTGACATCCTCTAACCCCTTTCGGGAATCTCGCCATAACTTAGGAGACCCTCGCGGAGAAACACCCCCTAGACCCAAGGAGCCTGAATCGAGACCTATGGATTCCCGTGAGGCGAGGCTCCCGACTCTGCGGCTGCGTGGCAAAGTAGACAAAGACTTCCTTCTCGGCGGTGTCTGTCAGAGCAGTGGTGGCATAGGCATCCCTGAGCCCTCCTTCGCCAAAAAGAGCTGGAAATAAAGGCATTGAAGGAGTTAACTCAGTCTCCTGCCCAGTTCATTTCCAACATCTTCACTCATCACATTTTTAATAAAAGGAACTGTAAAACTTTTTCTTTTTGCCCCTGGTACATTTACAGTGTCTTTACTTACATTATAACCTGTGGGAACATTTAATAAGCATGTTCTTTCTGCTCCTGTGTCTACTACAAATTCTAATTCATCCTCCTGGGGACCCACTTTTAAGGTTATCACAGGCTCCAGATGGTATTTGTCCCTCTTAAAAGAAAAACTTCCTTGGTCAGCAGGAGCTGTCGTTACTAAAGGAATGGTAGCAGAGGCAAGGGGTTGCTGGGATTGTCAGGGTGGGAGCGGAATTTTGCCCCGAAGCTGAGTCCCCTAAGAGTGGGGGGGTGCAGGCGGGGACTGCTGCCGGAACCACCTAGGATGGCGTCTTATGGCAGAAACTACATCGGGGCACGGACCTTCTGCACATGGCTTTTGCCGGCTGCACTCAGCATGGCTGGTGCTGACATGGACAGAGCAATTGGGGCAGAGACGGCTGGAGCAGCCTTAGCGAAGGTGGTTGGAGGAGGGGCGGCCGAAGTGGCCGTGGTTGGTGGGACAGCCGTGGGCCATGCAGCCAGAACTGGAGTGGGTGGATCCCCCGGCATGTACGGCGGAGCGATCGCAGACCACGCAGCTGGGGCTGAGGTAGCCGATATCGGTGCAGCCGATACAAATGGCGGTGCAGCTGTTGCCCAACGAAGAGAAACACAAACCACAAAGTAGTTTATGCGGTGCTTTATTCGGGCCCGGGGACCCGGGGACTAGCGTCCCAAATCAGAATCCCACCGACCCTCATTTTCTTACAGGTTTTATACTATTTCTTACAGATTACATCATCAACGTACGTGCTATACATGACACTTCAGTTTAACATTAATCTTCTAATTTCTATAGACTATATCCCGTTCCCACAACACCTGCTTCCCTATCTCTATTTACACAAAGGCTCCCACCATAAATTCTATTCTTCTTTGACCACCGTGAGCACCTAACCGCGACGTCTTGGTCCGTTCCTCATGCTTCGTTTGTCAGCACATTCTTTCCTTGTACTTCTCCTAGCAACATGGCTAATTTCCAACAAGTCCCCCCTCTTGAGCATTCTTCAATTCCGTTGCAAGGATGCTCAATTTCTTAGGTTTGAGTCTCAGCTACACGAGGTTGTATCACTTCTCTTCGGGTAACTGCTTGTATTACCCTTTTGGTGTGAGCCCCTTCTTTCAAAATCATTCCTAAAAGACATCTATATACAATGATCACTACAATTATCACGATTACAAACATTATTACATATTGTATTATAGATGATACCCAACCGGAAACCTGGATCCCTAAGGAGCTCAACAGGGCTCCTACCCAATTATGCTCAGCATCCTTTTGTATCTCCTTTGTTTTGGACTCTATTTGTTCTAATTGATCTATATCTTTTTCTATTTCCTCCGTCACGTTTGGGATGTGCACGCAGCAATGGTCCACTCTGTTTCTTAAGTATCCACAAACCCCATGTTCCTTAAGTAGCAGTAAATCTAATGCCATTCTATTTTGTAATGTCATTCTAGTAGTCGCTTGCAGCTGAAGATTCAAGTCTCTAAAACCTTTTTTAGTTGTAGCTGCAAGCCTCTCCGTCTGTCCTAATAATCGGTACAACATCTCCCTGTTTCTATAAGATGATATAGGGGCAAACAGTGATTCTAACATCCATCCTACTTTTACTCCATCATCAGGTTCATGCCAATCTTCCTGAATCGAAGCATCATCTTCTATCTCCCTTTTTTTTCTGCTTACCAATTCCTTTTCTTGCAGCTTAGAAGTTTTCCAGAATGGGCATAAGGTGGGAACCCCTAATGTAATTTGTGTAACTGCACCATCTATGGGCATGTGTGTTGTCCATAATCCGTGTCCCATAACCCAAACTAAATTTCCTGGGCTCCTAACCGTGGTCGTCTTGCAATCCCAGGGCTCCTTTTCTTTCTTTGTAAGGGTGTGATTATATCCTCTACATTCACATCCCCACTGCAACAGCACTCGCACTGGTTCAAGTCCAATCTGCACTGGTGGAGTGTCACAGGTTAGTACCTGTGTACAATTCCATAACTCCATCATCTCCACCTTTTTCCTATATTGTTCTTTGAATAATGACTTCTGCCCAAAATCTTGATTCTTTTTCCCTTCCCACATTATGCACCAATTCACTTTCCCTAGGTAACTATAAGTTTCTAACAGACTAGGTCCCCAGATTGTTTTCCACTCCTCCATTGTCATTGTCTCAGTGGTATTCTGACATACTTCTTCTATCTTCTTTCTCTTATTCCGAACTCGGATCTTATCGCATGGCTCGGACACTTCTCCAATCACCAAACAATTTCCCTTAAGCTTGGATCCTCTATCCATCCATAATATCCTGGTATCTGCTGACAATTTTGAATCCTCTATCCATCTATAATATCCTGGTATTTGCTGACAATTTTGCTTACTAATCTTTCTTCGTAACATACAAACCTCTACCCAGTCTAAAATCTCCTTAGACACTATTTCACAGTTCCAGGTCACATTCGCGGTGGCACTTGGCATCTCCCTTATGGGTATAATTCCCCACGGGAACGGGTCTCCAGCCGCTTGAGGAAGAGGCAGGCAGGCTGTTATTGAAGTTGTATTTTGCATTCTTCCAAAGTCTCGAATTAGTCCTACTATTAAATTTTCCTGTCCTTCTCTTATTTTTAGGGTTTGATTTCTCTCTGGGACCTGTCTGGTAACTCGTATGTCCCTTACTCTTAACGTTACCTGACTGTGACCCCACCAATTATCTCGGGCTATCCAACACCAATATTCTCCTTCGTCATCCCCTTTCTGTACATTAGTAATCTGCAATGCTATTTCCTTTTTCCCTGCTGTGATTTTATACTTTGATCCCGGCCTAATCCTTGTTTCATGCCACCACCCATACTCAGTATAATTTTGGGATATTGTACAATTTAAAGCAATATTTTCTCTTTCTACTGCTAAGATTGTTCTTTCAGTTGCTCCTATTCCCTGATCCGGGTTTGTTCTAGCGACCACTTCCCGAAGTCTAAATCCTCCATCTAATCCACACTTAACTATACACAGATAATTCCCTGCCATAGTTGTTGAAGCAAAAGATGTGATATTATACCACCCGACCCCTTTAGACTCTTTCTTCCACTCACTACTTCCTTCCTTCAATTGATCCCATTCCATCTCTCTCTCTTTCCACCAGCTAATCCTTATTCTTCTTTTGCAATTATTCTTCAAGGTGTATTGACAACTAATTCTCAATGGCGGGCCCAACTAAATATCCTAGCTTGTTTTCAAGGGTGCTACTATTACCGAACCTGCACTGGTATAGTTTTCATTCATAATTTCCAACTCAAAATCCCCATAATCAAAACTATCTTTTATCCATACTATACAGGTGTATCTACCTTCTCCAGAAGTTGTAATTTTAGCAATCCTTAAGGTAGTGTTTCCTGATTGCTGATGGTCATCCCAAAGTGTCATTATTCCTTTACTTACGATGTCAAGGCCTTTTCTCCATCTCACATTAATTTCATGGGATCCAGCTTTCTGGTTGTCAGAAAACAAACAGGTTAATTCAACATTTCCACTTTCCGGTACTAAGACTAAAGGGTCTGGTACATGAATTATAACTGCTGAGGCTACTAACTGACAAACAATCAGTATCAAGATGATCAGGGCTTTGCCCGGAATACCATCCGGGTGTCCGTTATGGGCTGCACCTCCCATCTCGTCGGTACCTTCTTCACCCTGGTGTAGTGTATCCAGTTATCAATCCCAGCGACCTTGACGGCGGTGTACGTGGTCATCAGCACTTGGTAGGGACCATTCCATGACTCCTTCAGAGGCTCCACGCTCCAATTTTTCACGTACACATGGTCTCCCGGCGAGATGTCATGAACTGGGTTCTCTAGTGGTAGCGGGCGGTTCCACTGCAAGGCTCCCCGTACAGCTGCAAGAGTCTTATTCAAAGATAACACATAATTTAATAATACTTGGTCCCCTGTTAAATGGGGGTCCCCCTGATAGGTTGCAGCATGATAAGCTTTACCATACAATACTTCATACGGACTGACTCCTATCCTCTCCCTGGGTTTTATTCGGATGCGCAATAATGCTATTGGCAGAGCTTGGGGCCACTGAACTTTGGCTTCCTGGCAAATCTTTTTCAACTGATTTTTCAATGTTTGATTCATCCTTTCTACCTGGCCACTAGACTGCGGTCTCCACGGAGTGTGTAGATCCCATCTAATCCCTAACGCCTTGGCTACACCTTGAATGATTCCTGCCACAAAATGCGGTCCCCTATCTGATGACATTCCTAACGGGATTCCAAACCGGGGGATTATCTCTTTCAAAAGGGTTTTAACCACTTCCTTTGCCTCATTCGTGCGACAGGGAAACGCCTCCGGCCATCCTGAAAAGGTACATACATACACTAAAAGGTATTTATTACCTTGGGCTTTAGGCAGCTCCGAAAAGTCTATTTGCCAGTAGTCTCCGGGCTGTGGGCCTACCTTTAACCCTCCCATCTGAACCTGTTTTCGCACTAGGGGATTATTTTTCACACAAGTGGGACAGGTTGCATTAACCCGCTTTGCCATTGTTAACATCTGATTAGAGATTACCTCATTCTTTAAATATTTTACCAAGGCCTCCGCTCCCCAGTGGCACTTGTAATGTTCAGTCTCCAAGATTGCTCGCATTATCTTCGCAGGTACTACTACCTGCCCGGTTGCTGTTACATACCACCCTTTGTCATTCTTCTGAGCTTTCACCAGGTGGGCCAACTTCACGTCATCTGGTAGGTATGGAGGCTCATCTTTCATGTAGGAATCCGCCGGATTTCCCTTAGCTGGAATAAGAGCTGATTGAATCCTTATTTCCTTCGCTACTCTTTTAGCCGTTTTATCTGCCAATCGATTACCTTGGTATATCTTTCCATCTTCTCTTCGGTGTCCTGGCACATGCATTACTGCTACTGCCTCGGGTTCTCTTACAGCCTCTAACAGGAGTAGGATCTCGTCCCTATGTTTTATTGTTGACCCTTGAGACGTTAACAATCCCCGCTCTTTCCACAGAGCTCCATGTACATGCACCACCCCAAAGGCATATTTTGAATCAGTCCAAACATTGACCCTCTTTCCTTTGCTCAATTCGAGGGCTCGAGTTAAGGCTCTAATTTCTGCTTTTTGAGCTGAGGTTCCAGGGGGAAGAGCCTTTGCTTCTATTACTTGAAGAGTTGTGACTACCGCATAACCCGCATACCTGGTGCCGTTCTCGACAAAGCTGGACCCGTCGGTGAACAACTCCCAGTCTGGGCTATCGATCGGTGCATCCTTCAAATCTTCTCTGCTTGCATAGACCTGCTCAATTATCTCCACACAGTCATGGACGAGTTCCCCTTCCTCTCGCTCCGACCTGAGGAATTCTGCTGGATTTAAATGGGGTGTTATTTTCAGTTCTATATCATCTTGTTCCCGCAGCAACGCCTGATATTGCAACAGACGGCTGGATGAGAGCCAGTGACCTCCCTTTTGCTCTAAGACTGCAATTACCATATGGGGCACATATACTTCCAGCTTCCTTCCCAAAGTCAGCTTCCTTGCTTCTTGTATTAGCAGCACCGTTGCCGCTACTGCTCGCAGGCATCCTGGCCAGCCGGAGCTAACTGTGTCCAATTGTTTAGAGAAATACCCCACAGGCCGCTTCCACGGCCCTATTTTCTGTGTTAGTACCCCTAATGCCAACCTGTGTCTTTCAGTAACATACAGCTGGAAATCTTTGCTCAAATCTGGCAATCCCAGCGCAGGGGCTTCTTTTAAGGCCTGCTTTAGTTCTAGGAAGGCTTTTTCCTGTGCACGTCCCCAAGTCCAGTGCACTTCTTTGAGGGCCTCATATAGGGGCCGTGCCAGCAGTCCAAAGTTCAGAATCCACAGCCGACACCACCCCACCATTCCGAGGAAAGATCGGAGTTCCTGATGGTTTCGGGGGACGGGTATGGCGCAGATAGCCGCTATGCGGTTAGTCCCCAATTTCCGTACCCCCTTAGAGATTTCACACCCCAAATAGACAACCTCTCTTCTTACCAGCTGTGCTTTGTCTCGCGAAACTCGATATCCTCCTTGTCCCAGCATGTTCAGAAGGCTTATGGTTAATTGGGAGCAGATGCCTCGTTCCGTAGCTGCTAGGAAAATATCATCCACATATTGGAGAACCACATAGAACATGTTTGGTACTGTTACCTGGGTTGTCTTCCACTCTTCTAGTTCCCGAGCTAGTTGGTTTCCAAAAATGGTAGGGGAGTTCTTGAATCCCTGTGGTAGTCGGCTCCAAGTCAGCTGCCTTCTTTGTCCTGTGTCTGGATTTTCCCATTCGAATGCAAAATATTTCCTACTTTCAAGTGCCAGTGGGATGCAGAAAAAGGCATCTTTTAAATCAATCACGGTAAACCATTCAAATTTCTCTGATACAGATGTCAACAAGGTATAAGGATTAGCAACTACGGGATGAATATCTTTGGTTATCTCATTTATTGCTCTTAAATCCTGCACTAACCTATACTTTCCATTAGGCTTTTTAACTGGAAAAATAGGAGTATTATATTCGGATTCACACTCCTGCAAAATGCCTAAATTTAGGTATTGATCAATAATTGGGGCTACCTCTCGCCTGACTTCAGGTTTGATGGCATACTGCTTCAGTCGTACTGGTTCTTTCCCCTCTTTTAGTTCTACTACTACTGGCTGTGCTGCCTTTGACTTTCCGGGGATCCCAGTTTCCCATACCCAGGGAACTACAGCTTGCTCAATTTCTTCTGTAATGGGTTGGGGCTCTACCTCCTTAATAATGAACATTTTACCAATATTTTCTTCCGGAATTTCTAACTTGACCCTACCTCCTTCAAAAATAATTTTGGCCTGTAACATCGACAATAAGTCTCGTCCTATCAATGATTCAGGGCTATTTGGCATGTACAAAAATTGATGATCAAATTCCTTTCCCCCAAACTTTATATCTACTGGCCGAAGAAATGCCCTTTCTTCAATTTTTCCAGTAACCCCCACTACTTGTATCTTTGTGTCACTTAATGACCCTACCTGTGTATTAATTGCAGAATATGTGGCACCTGTATCTATTCTAAATTCTAACGGTTCTCCCTCTACTTCCATGATAACCTTGAGATCCCGGTCTAGTCAGCTCTGAGTCTGATATTCCCCCATTACTAGCGCCTGGGCGACCTCTGCTGACGAATTCCCAAACTGCCTCGGAATTCCAATCCCACTATTCAACGGGCACTCATTTTTCCAATGTCCTTTATTTTTACAAAGGGCGCATTGGTCATATCCCAGTCTCACCTGGCCCCCGCCACGACCCCTACCAAATCCTCCTCTGCCTCGAGCACGCCCCCTCCCATTACCTCTCCCCACAGCTTGCTGGAGTACTGCCAACATGCTAGCTTGTTGCTTCCTGACCGATTCCTTTTCCCGATTGTTATAGACCTTCCAGGCAACTTCCAACAATTTTTCTAAATTACGGGTATCCTCACCGTCTAGCTTCTGCAATTTCTTTCTAATATCCTCCTGGGACTGCCCCATAAAGATTAATGCCAATTGTAACCTTCCCGCTTCCCCCTCTACTTCTAAACTAGTATACCGTCTCGCAGTTTCCTTCAATCGTTCTAAGAAAGCAGAAGGGGATTCATTCTTTTCTTGTTTCACTGAATAAAGTTTGGACCAATTTACTGTCTTTGGAATGCCTGTTCTAACTCCTTCAATTAACAACTCCTGGTATCCCTTCAATGCTTGGTGTCCCCGTGCTGTATTGGGGTCCCATTCAGGGTCTTCCCTTGGTACTAATTCATTCAGAGTTCCATCCGCCACCCGCAACCTTATCATTTCTCTCGCCTTTTCCGTCATAGCCCGCAACACCATTTCCTTTTCAGTAGAGTCCATCAAAGTATCTAATAAAACCTGTAAATCATTCCAATCAGGGTTCTGAGTTTTTATTACCATTTTTACTACCCTGGCCGTACGGTCGGGATCCTCCCTATAAGATCCTGCAGATTGCTTCCAGATTATCAGGTCATTCGGGGAAAACGGAACTTTCACCATTACTCGATCTCCCTGGGGTCCCACCGCCTCTCTCAGTGGGGCCATTACGTGTGTTCCCCCCTCCCGGCCCCCTTTCTTAGAGACTAGGTGACCCCTTGTTCGTTTAGATATCGGGGTATGCCGTTTACTCTTGCCATCCCCTTTTTCCCTTGTTTCCCCACCCTCTTCTCCCTCTTCTTCTGAAGCGGTTTCAGGTGGGGGAGCACTAGGGGAGACCAGTAGGGACACATCCTCCTCAGGGTCCTTATATTTAACTAGATAGTCCGCCTTTTGATCCCGATTCTCGCAACCCCAACACTTCTCATTTGCCACAGTTAGAACCATTATTCCACATTCCTTCTGCCAATCAGTTCTCCGTCCCAAGTAATAAAACAGATCCAAATATGGTATTTCTTCCCATTTACCATTATCCTGTAAATAATGCATCATTGGAGTAATAATATCATGATTCAGCGTCCAATTCCTAGGCCACTGCATTCCCGCGGTGTCATATTGCGGCCAAACATGATTACAAAAATCAATCAACTTATCTTTAGCTAATTCTTGACCAAAATTCCCTTCTTTCCATTTCCTTATTAAACAACCTAGTGGTGAGTCCTCCGGGATTTCAATCCCTGCCGAGGATGTTTTAAACCCTTTAAATGGCATCTTTTTTTTTTTTTTTTTTTTTTTTTTTTTTTTTTTTTTACCACTTTATGTCCTTTACCACTTTATATCCTTTACCACCTTATATCCTGCTAGCAGGTATTGATCCTACTCAACTTTCGTCGAGATTTACGGTCAATTTTTTTTCCACCAACCTGGGACGTCCAAGCCCAACCGTGCGGATCGTAGGTCCGTCTTAATCGGCAGGCGTCTAAAATCCTTTAAGAATAAAGCACCTTTTGGGCTTACCTCGTAGTTGTCCGACAGGCGCGGGGTCGGGCACGGGTTGATGTCTCCCCAGAAATCACCTGGTGCCGGCGTGGAGTAGATCACCTCGCGAACCGCCCCAGCAACCTTCAGAGTCCTGCCGCGGTCGCCAGAAAACTGTTGCCCAACGAAGAGAAACACAAACCACAAAGTAGTTTATGCGGTGCTTTATTCGGGCCCGGGGACCCGGGGACTAGCGTCCCAAATCAGAATCCCACCGACCCTCATTTTCTTACAGGTTTTATACTATTTCTTACAGATTACATCATCAACGTACGTGCTATACATGACATTTCAGTTTAACATTAATCTTCTAATTTCTATAGACTATATCCCGTTCCCACAACACCTGCTTCCCTATCTCTATTTACACAAAGGCTCCCACCATAAATTCTATTCTTCTTTGACCACCGTGAGCACCTAACCGCGACGTCTTGGTCCGTTCCTCATGCTTCGTTTGTCAGCACATTCTTTCCTTGTACTTCTCCTAGCAACATGGCTAATTTCCAACACAGCCAGCAGTGGGGCAGCCGCCAACTGTGGGGCAGCCTCTGGCACGGGGGCCGAAGCAGGAGGGGCAGCTATGTACGGTGGGGCAGAGGCTGGTACAGGACCAGAGGCAAGCGGGGCAGGCGGCTGGAGCGGGGGAGGCAATATTTTTAGGAGATCCCAGCTCTTTTCTCTCTTTTTCTCTTCCTGCTCTGTCTCGGGGGTTTCTGACACCTTAAAAATTCCCATTCCCATGGGGTCTGCTCCCCCCCACCTAGCATGCAGCACATATTTTTTTTTTCCTCTGGAAAAAAACCCGGCTCCCCAAATTTACAAACATGCCCAAGGCCTGACAAATCCACACTTCAGAAGAGCCACACCTATGAGACAATAATTTTGAAGAATTAGGGATTTTTAGGAAAGTTAAGATAATAAGTTGCTGAATTAGCTGAAGTAGATAGGTAAGCTTCGTTCGCAGTTAACAGAAGCCGGATCTTAGATAAGCTATCCCAGATTCAGTAACTCATTGTGTGTCACCTTTATGTTTATGTAGCTGTGCTTGTAATGAAAAACAAAATGTGGTAAATAGGACATAAGATAGCTGCAGATTTCCTGCTTAAAGGACCCATTCAACACAGGAAACTATAAGTTCTACCAAGGATTCATTTGTCACGAATGCATTGAGAAGGTAGGAAGGTCAGGACAAGGAAGACTCATCATACTTCCTCATTACTTCCTTACTCCTCATTACTTACTTACTTCCCCTCCCCAGAATAGACTCCTGACTCATTTTAGGAAACAAAGTATGCATACTTAATAGCCTTTTTGCCAATTAGCATATGAAGTGAGGAATGGGAGGTGACAGGGGTACAAATATGTATTTGTATTTTGGGTATTCAACACATTTGTAAATAAAAGGCTTTGTAATTACCTGTGAATTTCGCAGTGTGTATTAAGGAACTATCCCGCGCGCTGCCCGGCCGTAATAAACATACACTTTCTAATTTTAAACTGTTAGAGAGTTTTTGTCTGTCACAGTTTGGTATTGATACTAGATCAATACCTGTATTTCTTTAATAAGTCACTTTTAACCTTGAATTCTAACTTTTCTTTTACTTCTCTTTGTGTTTTGGAAGTTACATTTCCCATTTTGATACTGTTATTTGCCGTGAAGGAAGATATAAAAGAATTCCTACTTGACTCGAAGGTAACCTAGGTCTCACGGTCTTGTCTCTGGCCAGCAGACACGAGCTTTGGATCCGAAATGTTCTTCTCCTCAGATATTTTTATTTATTTATTTATTTTCCAGCTTTTCGCTGCCACATTCCAGCTTAAAACTGTTTCTTCCGCTTAGACCACTGTTTTCTTCCTTCAGAGAGGTCCTGACCTGGCACTAGCAGGTGTTTATCCTCATACGAGAGGCACCACTTGTAAAGGTTTTGGCTTCTTTTCTTCTCTGCCAATGTCAGGATGAATAATACTCGGGAAGCACCAAGCTTTTGTTCGGACTTGAAACGTTTATTATAACTTATCTATATACAGTATTTACAGGTTCACACACAGTGAGCTCTTAGAAAATGAAGGTAAAATGGAGCGCTTCTACCTCTTTCCAAGGTTATTAAAGTGATAATCCCCCAATAACAAGATGACACCTGTTACAGTGTGTTAATTGGGTTTACATTGTGTTTCATTTTTATATTGGGGTTTGTAATGTTTTCTATGGTATCCTCTGTCCCCCTTGGAAACTGTATCACATGGTTTGTCCCTGCTCAGCAGTGCCCATCCTCCCACACTGAAATGTAGCCCAACTCTGTTCCATTCCCACCTTATCCCTGATTGGGTAGTGACTTGTCCCTGCCTCTGGGCCCGTCCCCCCTGGGAAAAAGCCCCTGGACGGCCGGGGCCTCGGTCTCTCTGGGACTGGACGGGGATGGGGAAAGAGCTAAGTACTGAGCTCAGGCCAGCGGGGGCAGGACCCGTAAGAATAAAGCTGTGATATCCCCTCAGACAGAGAGCAGGCTTTGTGCGTTTTGCCATCAACGGTCGTCTGGGTCCCTCTAAAGAACCACCACAGCTGGTGCCTAAATGTGCGGCTCGAAGCCACAAGGGGCTCCTAGAAAGCTGGAAGAACCACGCGTGGAGCTTGTGGCCGAGGAACCTCACGCAGGCACATGAGTCACAAAATGTAGCCCACCCACGCAGAGACAGACCTGTGAGGCTTGGTGTTCGCTGTGGAGTCTCCGAAACACAGGATTCCACAGGCCAGGGCTGTAGTTTTCTCCTTTGGACTTAAAAAATCCATTGGAGTGCTGCGAAGAAGCCCCCTGAATGGCAGGCTGCTCCCAGAGAAGGTGACCACGTGTTCGTGGAAAGCCGACCCTGGGAACAAAGACTGGAAGCTCTTTTTGCACCAAAAGGGTCAGTCTCAGTCAAAAGGAGTGATTGGGAAAGAAAGGAAAGACTTGTCTGAATGCTGGATGTTTGGTATGTATTATCACTTTGGCATCTAAGGAAAAATCTTATTCAGAGGCATTGTTCCTGAGGGAAAAGGGTTTTTTTCCTTTTGGGGAAGGTGTTTTTGCTTTCAGAGTAGATCTTCAGGGTGCTTTAATAGCACATTTGGTTTCGGCTGCATGGGGGGGTGGGGGGATGGAAAAGGTAACTGTTTTCCCTTCGGCTTTTTTTTTTCCCTCCCTGTCCAGCGAGGGGTTTTTTTCCTTTCGGTTTCCCAGTCACAGTTAAAGGGGACACAGAAACTTAAAATCTGAGCCAAAAATGGGTGCTAAGCTGTGTGGGTCTCAAAGAAGAGTCTATTATCAAATTTTAAGTGCCTTGGATGATGGGGGAACCCATTGTTTAAAGAAACAGCTAAAAAAATTAATTCAGTGGTTGTTTTCTCAGTTTCCACATGTATCATTAGAGGAAATAAGCTCCCCAGAATTTTGGGAAGTTGTTGCAAAAAATTGTCTCAATCAAGCTCCCCTAATGATAAGAAAAAAGCAAATTTTGCTCTTTGGAGCTTGCAGATTTCATTTGCAATGCAAAAACAAAATGAAAAGAATAAAAAGCTGGTTCTTTGTGGATTTTCCCCAGTTTCCTCAGGTCCCTATCCCCACCCCAAAATCCCTTCCCCAAAATCAAATCTTCCTTGAGAAACCCCTAAATTTTCCCCAAAACTCCCTTCTTCCCCAGTTTGTAAACCCTGGGTTCGGTTTACTTTTGCAGGCAGTTTGAGTACACAAAACCCCCATCTTAGTGATTCCCAAACTAGTCTTAGTTTGGAAGGGGGGGTCATAAGATGGAGGGGACACCTTTGTTCCCCAAAATGGCCGAAGCCATGTGCTCTTGAGTCACGAGGAGCCTCTCTCTTTGTCTGTCCCTCCTTCCCACAATCCCTTTTGCAATCCCTTCCTCTCCCCGGACACCTCCCTCTCTTTGGTGCCACCCCTGGCACTGCCCTCTCCTCTGACTCTGCCCCCTACCCTCAAACCTCCGCCCTCCGACTCCACCCCATGTGACTCAGGCCTCCAGCCCCTCCCTGCCTCTGGTTCCCATGGTTTCCCCTCCCATAGTCCCAGTTCCCACTTCCTGGAGGGGAGGGGGGTGGAGCTGGGAACCCGGAAGCGATCCTGGCTTTTCTGCCTCCCCTGTCACATATTGATGGTCAAAAAGGGGGGATGCTATCCACAGTAATTGGGACCCCTTCCCCCAACAAGCGATTCAGGAGTTATGCAAAGCACAAGCCAAATTTGGATGCGAAAGTGAATACTTTCACAGCCTTTTAAAAGCAAATTTAGCAGGGAATCCTATTGTTCCCTTTGACCTCCAGCAGCTTTTTTCTTCCCTCCTTTCATCCACACAGTTTAGGCTTTGGAACCACACATGGAAAAAAAAAAGATTAAGATATTTACTTCCAGAGCTTTGGCAAAATCCTGAAACGGCTGTTGATAATAATAATTTGCCAGCTTGATTAGAACATCTATGTGGTGATGGTGAATGGGTCGCGGCACTCAAGCAAGTTCAAGAAATTCTTTTAGCTGTTTTAGAACGCATTAAAGAGACTGCTTTCAAAGAATTCTTTTCAATCCAGCCCAATGGGTCCTTCCAACCTTACAGTAAAATAAAGCAGCTTCTATCAGAACCTTTTGTAGCATTTGTGGCCTTTAGCTAGCTGTTCATCCACTAGCTCCTGAAGCGCCTTCAATTTTTCTTTACTGAGCGGCCACTGCTCTACCCAGACTGGTGAATCAATTTTCCAATTGAGTTTCTGGGTAGGGCACTCTTAAGTGGCCGCAGCCTGAAAAACCAGGGGGGCATCTGGAATTGTCATGGTTTAATCCCAGCCAAGCACCATGCAGCTGCTCACTCACTCCCTTACCAGCTGTACTGGGGAGAGAGAGTTGGAAAGGTAAAAGCTGGAAAACTTGTGGTTTGAGATAAAGATCATTTAATAGGGAAAGCAAAAGCTGTGCACACAAGCAAAGCAAAACAAGCAATTAATGCACTGCTTCCCATGGGCAGGCAGATGTTCAGCCATCCCCAGAAAAGCAGAGCCCCACCATGCATAACAGTTACTTGGGAAGACAAAGACCATCATTCCAAATGTCTCCTTCATCCTCCCTTCTTCCTCCCACTTTATATACTGAGCATGATGTCATATAGTCTGGAATATTCCTTTGGTCATTTTGGATCACCTGTCCTGGTTGTGTCTCCTCCCAGCTATCCCCAGCTTCCATGCCAGTATGGCAGAACAAAAAGCAGAAAAGACCTTGGCTTTGCATAAGCACCGCTCAACAAAAACATCTTTATTATCATCTCTGTGTTCAGCATGAATCTAGATCACAGCCCCATACCAGCCACTGTGAAGAAAGTTAACTCTGCCCAGCCAAAAACAGCACACATGATCATCAAACCTTTATTACGGTTAAATATTATTTATAAAGAATATTTGGATTAAGGGCAAAATTGCTGCTATTTTTACTTCACTATGATTTTTTAAGTAACTTCATTCTGATTTTAACTGCTCTAGCTGATTGTTAGAGACAGTAAAAAAATCACCTTTGAGACAGGTGCAATTTCACCCATCTATCCCTTGAGGGAAGAAAACTATTGACTGGCAAACTTCACACAGGAGCTGAAAACTCCTTTTGTAATGGTTAGCACAACCTCAGAAATCAGGATGATTTGGTTAAACATCTGAATAGCCTTAACAGAAGAGAAGGGCCAGAGATGCTGCCCCCAGAGACAGTCACTAAACACATTATTTTTTGTGTTTAACCATATTTTAAGTGTCAACCATAATTAGCTGCATTTTCACTGTACTCAGAAAGTGAATGCTTTGACACAATATGCTGTTGATTGTGTGCTTCATATTGCAAACACTGACACATTGCCAATGGTTTCCCATGTAATCAAGACACAACTATTCAGTCTCACAGTGTGCTCCAGATGTCAGTGGCTAAATCCATGTTGTAATGATGGTGTTTGGGGTTTAATTTATTGCTAGCTGGTATGCCTTTCTTTATTTTGGTATTTATAACTCAGAGTTTCCTTGGTGAGAAAGAATAAGAAAAGTGATCAATATTTTATCTTGCTGTGTAATTATATTTTTTTTTCCTGTTAGGTTTTTTGTTGTTGTTGTTTGGTTTTGTTTTTTTTTTTGTTTTTTTTTTTTTTTTTTTTTTTTTTTGGTCAGTGATTTTGTTGTATATAACAGTGAAGTGCTTGGAACTTGTCTTGAATCTGTCTTTCCCCAGTGACTGAAAGGAGGCATTGTGTGTGAGGCTATAGAATAAGTTGAAAGGAAGGAGATGGTTTAAGATATGCTGTGGTGTGTCTTATTGTGCGTAAGTCCCACTCATAAGTCCTGTGCATTTAATAGCTGCCTATTGAGCTATAGAAGGTGCAAATTATCTGTGGGATGCTCAGACCCTGATGTCAATGTTATAGCTGTCTGCCTGCAACATTGTGAAAGCTGAAGTCCAAAGAGAGGTGTCATAAATACTTCATGTCCAATATGTCATCAAAATGTGTGCAAATTATTTAAACCACTGTAAAAACTTACTCTGAAGAAAGATCCTCATGTTATAATTTCTAATTCTAATATCTGGAAGTAGTGTTCTAGTTTCTAATCTGTCAGTTAGTTACTTCTGCTAGATTCTTTCCTCCTAACATGGGCAAAAAGTTTTTGTAAGGTATTATTTATCTACCAAAACTCTCACCCCCCTCCCCCCCAATAAAATAGGAATTAGCCGTACTGCTAAAATCAAAGTAATTGACATTTAATAGGAATTTAAATAATTAAATTGAATTAAATATGAAAGCTGATAATCTAGAGATTGTTCTAAAAATGAAACAGAAGAAAATTACAAACTTAGCAAAGGAGAATGATTTAAAATGACTGTGCAAGTACAAGCATTTATGGAAACAGAATGCCTTGAGCTAAGTAAGAGGGTAGAAAATTGGCAGAAACGAATGTAATTCTGCTTTATATGGTACCGAGAGTTTATGTGCAAATACTCTGGTAGGAGAAAGACACACAGGCTCTGAGGGCTACAGGCCTTACAGATCAAGAATAAGCTAGGAGTGGATCAGGACGGATTTTTGATGGGGGTCACTGCGATGAAGGGCGCAGAGTGTCCAACGCTTCCTATACGGTGGCTGGTGGACAAACCTGTCTGGAAGAACCAGTGCCCCTCCCTCAAGACAAACTAGTTGCCCTTCATGACTTAGTTCAGGAGCAGTTGGACCAGTGCCATCTTGAGTCTTCTACCAATCCCTGGAACACTCCTGTCTTCTGCATCAAGAAGAAGCCTATGGAGGTTGTTACAAGACCTCCAGAAGGCCAATGCCATGATGGAAAGCATGGGGATGTTACAGGCTGGTATGCTGTTGCCCACCACGTTCCCGCAGATTGGCTCTTCCTCATCATGGATCTGAAGGATTGTTTCTTTACAATTCCTTTGCATCCCGATGACACATCAAAATTTGCCTTCTCAGTGCCAACTATCAACAATGCTGAGCCCGCACAGCAATATTAATGGAGGGTTCTTCCCCAGGGTTGTCGCAACTTGCCAGCCATATGCCAATAGTATGTGGCCCTAGCCTTGTCTAGTTTCCTGATGCTTGTTCTTATCACTATATGGATGGCATATTGGTGGCTGCATCCACCCAGGATGAATTGCTGAAGATACAGCCTCAGTTGCTCAATGCTTTGCATTCTCATGGACTGCAGGTAGCTCCAGAAAAGGTTCAGCAACAACCTCCTTGGAAATATTTGGGAGTCAAAATTTTGGAACGAACGGTCCAACACCAAGAGGTGCAATCTGTGCATTCAGTGAAGACACTGAACGATGCCCAGAAATTGGTGGGTGTCATCAATTGGTTGCGTCCATATCTGGGACTGACCACGACACAACTGTCTCCTTTGTTTGATTTGTTAAAGGGAGACTCTGATTTGAAGTCTCCTCACACATCGACCCCCTGAGGCACGTCAGGTGCTGGAGGAGGTTCAGCGAGCTGTTTCTGCTTGCCAAGTTTATTGCATTGACCCCTCCATTGATGTCACTGTCTTCATTACCACTCCTGATTTGCATCCCACAGGCATCAATGGAGTGACAAATGGTCCGATTCCTTGCATGTCTTGGTATGGGTCTTTTTGCCCCATCAGCCGCAGAAGACAGCAACTGCATTGTTTGAGCTGATCGCTCATTTGATAATCAAATGCCGACAATCGTGTTTGCAATTAATGGGTGCGGATCCCGCAAAGATCGTACTCCCAGTACAGCAGGAGGACTTTGACTGGAGTTTTGCAAACAGCATTTCTCTGCAAAGTGCTCTGGAAAACTTTTCTGGACAGATCGCTTATCATCTGCCAAGCCACAAGCTATTGCAAGTGGCAAAATTCACAGAAATTCCTTTGTGGTCCAAAACTACTCAGGAGCCTGTCCAATGACCCACTGTCTTTACTGATGGTTTGGGAAGGACAGGCAAGGCCATTGTTACTTGGAGGGATGGATCTAAGTGGCAGGTTCTGGAAGGTCATGAGGATGGGTCAGCCCAACTGGTTGCATTGAGGGCTGTTGTCATAGCATTTCAAAGATTTTCCCAGGAACCTTTCGATTTGGTCACAGATTCCGCCTATGTGGCCGACATAGCACAGCAGTTGGGTAATACAGTTTTGAAGGAAGTCAGCAATGCTGCTTTGTTTCATTTGCTGAAGACCCTGTGGTGTGCCATTCAGGCCCGAGTTCATCCATACTACATTCTGCATGTAAGGAGTCATACCAATTTGCCAGGGGTTGTAGCAGAAGGTAACATGAGGACTGACAAGTTGGCTAACCCAGTGTGGGTAGCGCCTCAGCCTGATACACTCACGCAGGCCAAGGCATCGGATAGGTTCTTCCATCAGAATGCACATACCTTGCAGAAGCAGTTTCAGTTGAAGCCAGCTGGGGCCCATGACGTTGTGGAGTCGTGTGACGACTGTCACGTGCTTGCTGCGCCTTTGCCGGCAGGGGTAAAGCCCAGAGGCCTTAGGGCCTTGGAGATTTGGCAGACTGATGTCACTCAAGTTGCCGAGTTTGGCCGGCTCAAGCATGTCACTGTTGGCACTATCTCCTCTGTGATGTGGGCTTCTGCTCACACTGGAGAAAAGACCCGCAATGTCATTGCCCACTGGAGGCAGGGCTTTGCCATTCTAGGCATACCTTCTGCTTTGAAGACCAACAATGGTCCTGCTTATGCCTCACAGAAGGTGCGGCAGTTCCTGCAGTTGTGGGGTGTGTCACACAAGTTTGGTATCCCTCATTCTCCGACTGGTCAAGCTATTGTAGAAAGTGCACATGGTACTCTAAAGCAGGTTCTTCAAAAGCAAAAACGGGGAATGCAGGGTGAAACCCCACACAGTCGGTTGGCAAAAGCTTTGTATACCATCAATCACCTTACGGTGCCACAGAATTCCAATAATCCTGTCATCCTATCTTTCGTTACAGGCTTCGGACAGGATGCATCAGCCTTGAGTGAAGGTTCGGGTGTGTAATTTAGTCACCAAACAGTGGGAAGGTCCCTATGGCCTTATAGCTTCAGGGTGTGGGTATGCATGTGTATCCACAGATACTGGGGTACTCTGGGTACCTGCGAAGTGTGTTTGTCCTGACTTGCGACCGCAAAGGAAAAATCTGGCCAATAGGCAAGCTGGAGACCATGACCAAAATGAAAGTCATCAAGTGGATGAACCATCGAGTGATGACTCAGATGCAGATGATGTGAGTGATCACTCCAATGGCCCCTCTACAAGCAGAAACTGAACACTGTTCATTTTTCTTTTTTCTTTTTCTTTTTTGTAACAGAAAAAGGGTGAAATGTTGCCATATTATTTTAGTCTTCTGAATAGTTTGCATTTTTGTAGTGGATTTTCTCACGCATGTAACATAAACAAAGTGGTTGTTTTTGCATTCCTCTCTGAGGAGGGACAATTGATGGACTTCTAGTCTGGCCAGTGGGGTGGAGAGGTGTCAACCTTATTCTCCAATCCCTGGTCATTGCCCAGAATCCGGAAACTTTAGAGTTCAAGTAAATAAACTTCCCTTCTTTTTGCTCTGGACCTTTTACTCCAGACTTTTTGCTCTGGATACTCATCTGAATGATGAGTATCATTCTTTTTGTGTCCTCTAGTGACACACATTAAACTCAAAATTTGTGTTTTTCTTTCTCCACATATGATTCAAACTAGGGAGAAAAAGACTATTTTGATTTATAAACTGGAGTGGAGGGGAAAGGATAAAAGAGTTTGAAATAGGATTGGGTACCTGGAGCCAGGAGGCAGACATGTCTCGACTCACAGGAAGGTGTTTGATAGTCAAAAAAAAAAAATTGTCTTGCTGCATCTACCTTTCATAATATATATTTGCAGGTTAGACTCTATTCTTTGGGGTAAATTCTTTGAATTGTGTCATTATGAATTAAAAAGAAGACATCATATTCCCTGAGAAGAGTAACTATCAGACCTATGGTTTATGTGAATCATAGATGAGCCATTCAAATCCTTAAAGCTTTTTGTACAGCTGACATTATAATGAAAGTTTAGGGATCTTCCTTAAACTGGAGATGGTATGTAGGGTTGTAAAAAGCAGCCAAGAGTTGAATCACTGACAAAAATTTAGGCTCCTTGGGGCACAGCCACTGGTTTTACATATTACAGAGACATAACATACTATGCTTAAGAAGGGATAATTATTATTGTATTTGGTTAAATAAATTTCCTGTTTATAGTATTGTCCTGCTTCCAGCTAGGACAGGGCTAATTTTTCCAGTAGGCAGGAGAGGGCATGGCTAGGACCATGAGGTTATTCAATACGACCTCATGTGGTACTCGATACTACCTCATTGCCTAGGATGGGTGAAGGAATTCTCTGAATCACTCTCTATTTTGTATACTTTTGTTATTAGGATTGTTACTGTATGTCTTCTTATTTCATTGCTGATTCCAATACTTTTTCTTATTTGATATTTATTTTTTTGTGCTTCCAGTTCTCCTCTCCAGCTTCCAGATGGAGAGGGAGAGTGGGAAAGGGAGTGAGTAGAGCAGTGCCTGGGTTTTGGTGGGAATACTAAATTGGGGAATACCATTCCTAAACCACAACAGGTATTTAAAAGAGTGTGGCTCTACCTACCCTTATCTAAAGAATCTCAATTTCAAATTAATGGCTGGAACCTGAGTTGTCTGTCTCCATATTGTAGAAACAGTGGTGGCTAACCTGCAGTCTGTGAAGGTTTTAAATGGACATGTAAACTCATGACTACTCATTTATGAGGTGTTGTATGACTTCACTGATAATTGGTAGCTCATACTACTGGACCATAACTAGGAGGTACGATGCTCTGCACAGGCTTGAAAAAAGCTTGTTTTATCTTTTAGTTTAAGGAAGTCTTCCCATCTCCTCTAATAACTAGTGTACGGACATACTAATGTTCATAGACACTCAACTGTATAGCAGATTCTGTTTCAGAGCTGTTATCTCTACAGATTGTTCTGAGTTGGGCCCTGTTTCACTGTATGAAAAAGGGAGGTGGAGAAAGAGAAATATATTCTTTTGAAGCTCCTGTGCCATCAAAAAACCCCAGCAGTCACCAATGCTTATAATACATGGAGCAATGCACTGAGATTTGAGGAGCATGTTGCAACATCATGCTCTAGGTTGGTTTTGTTTTTGTGTTTTTTTTTTTTTTTTTAAACTTTGTGTAGCTAGTTACAGAAAGTTTTGTGTCGCGGTGCTGTTCCTCGCGCTGATGAGCGCGGCCACGGGCTAGCTCAGTCTCACGCACCGCGGCAACGTGTGAGGTCGGGGTGGCAAGCCGGGCGAGCCACCTCCTCCCTGTGGGTCTTGGTTCCCCTCTCAGCGACGGCCAGCAGATGGCGAATGCAACCCACGGCAGCTAATCAAAAGGCGGACTCCTCTGGGCTCAGTTAAACAGGATTTTATTCAGGGGGAGAGGCGGCACGGGGCTCAGCACTCTCTGACCCACCGCCCAGAAGAGACCCCGGGGGCAGGCGTGCATGAGCTTTTAAAGTGGGGTGGAAACAGGGGTGGCGACAACCGGTCAGCCAGTCACAGGAATCGGGGGGGTTAACCGGGGGTGTGAACCATGGAACTGGGGACCAATCACAAAATGAGGGGAGGGGGTCTCCCGGGCCCCAGCCTATCACTCGGCACCCTTCCCGGAGGATTCTAGAAGCCAGGGAAGGGTCTCTGAGTGGCAGGCAGGCGACCACGAGGAGGGGGGGGGGGGGATTGACAGTGACAGGTGCAGGGAAGGGATGAATGACAGAAAACGTCGGGTTTTACAATAGACAAAACAACCGATGCAGAAGGGAAAACCAATGCAGAACACAGGGGTATACAGTGAACTAAACCATTATAAAAATAACTTTAAAATCTTACAAAAATAATTTAATAACTTAATAAAACCAATTCTCACACCACCACAGTTTTGTATGTCCTGTTCTAAATTTCCAGTCGTGTTGCACTAAGTATATGATACATGGCATTTGATTCAGTTGCCTCCCATCAAAGGAGTTGAAGAACTGTGCAATTGATTTCTGTATGTGGAACTTCTGTTTGAGTCCTATATGAGAGAACTAATTTGAGTTTTGTGAAGAGTAAAAAGCAGCAACACTTTTACTTTTTACTTAGTTCTCCTTCCTACCAGTTTTCTCTGTATCAAATAACATGACTTCCTTCAATCAGTACCACCACACTTGCCTTGAAAGCACTTCTGGAGTTGGTGTTTTTTTTTCTGGGCTACAGTTGTGTTAGTATACGTTAAACAAAGCATCAATGATACAATATATTAGGGGCTTTTGTGCAGCCTTCAGAATTTTACCTTTAAACTTGCCGGTTGCAGTGTTTCTCACTATTCTTAATGCTTCTTAATGCAAGGGGAAAAAAGAAAAACAAACAAACAAACAAAAAAGAGGAGCAGTACTAGGAAACTGTAGAATGGCAAAATATTTACCGGAATAGTAAAGTACCAGGCATTTTTTGTTATATCACAGGGTATCAAGTATTGGATTACATGAATACCCATATAGTGCTCATTGTATCATAATAATATAAATGAGCCAACCTTAAAAATGCACAGTCCTGTACAATTATTTTCAGCATGCCTATACTATCTTGTCAGTGATGTAGACATGCATTTACATTGCATTGCAAGCTGATAACCTGCAAAAATGAAATCATTTATTAGGAACATGTTAAATCAGTACAGGGAGAAAATATTGTAAATACTGCATAAGATTCTTGTTCTTGTCCATTTTTAATGAAATAATCAGAGTACCAATAAGAATCAGATATTTGATAGATTTTTCTGCAGCACACTCTAGGTATGGACTGAAGTTATTCACAGTTTAGAGATTTTGTATTTTTCTTTCTATTTTGTATCAACCAAACATTTCAGAAGGTTAATGCAGATTGATGTTTCATAGCTGCACTTGTAACACAATCATGGATGTATTTGACAAGTCAGCAGGTTTAGCATTAACCTTTTAACCACCACAGATACCATGTATCACCTGTACCAGTAAGTCAGTGATGGACAATATGTCAGCTGGGTTCATTCTTAGAACATAGAACATGGGGTTAAATATGGTCAGCTGGTGTGGTAGCTTGAAAATTTATGAAATGGTGACTTAGCACCCAAAACTGGCATATGCAGGGGCAATTAATAAATCATAGACTGGTATGGGTCAAAAGGAACCTTACAGATCACTGGTTCTGTCAACACTACAGGAATGAGATTGTTATTATTTGTACAGCACTGCAGCTATAAAGATCTGTTTTGCTGAAAATGAAAAGAAACAATAAAACCAGTTACCAGAGAACTCTTTCTTGTTGCAAATAAAAATGTGGTGGTTGTTCATGCCAGAATACAGAGCTGCTGGAGAGACATTTATGAAACACTGTAAATTCTTATGCTACCGTTTATATTACATTTGGAGCGACGTAAAGTTGTTTTGTGATCTCTAACACTGAAGTCAGATTACAAATTTATTTTAAATAGCCTAGTTTGAAAGAATGTAACAAGTTTTAGGAGACTTGCTCAAAGGAAACTTGGTATCTATCAAGTACTCTCATGCAAATGTGATCTATATATATTATATCCATATATTATGAGTGGTTATAAACATTGCATATGCCATCACTGTATGTATTTTATGCACATGAAACTGTTCTGGTTTGTGTTTGTGTATTTAAGCAAAATAGCAGTAAGACTGAAATTATTTTTCTGTGCCCTGATTTCTGCATAACTTGCTCTCCAAGTTCTTGGTTGTTGGTAAGAATAGATGATTAGTTTCAACACAGCAATAACTGACCAAGCAATCCTTCTTCCTTCTGGTATAAAAACTTTATTTGTTCACCTGATACATTATTCAAATTTGGTTGCTTCTGTAGAAAACAGTAAGAATAAAGCACATCAGGGCAAGTGGTAACCCAGTGTGTAAAAGGTATGAGTCACTGCCATAAGTACTTTTACTCCATTCTTTGGAATATTTAAAAGTGTTTGTGATGTCATTAAAGTAGAAGGCAAGACTATTTTGATAGCAGGTTAGCATAGCACACAATAGATTCCTTGACTCAGCAAGTTTGTGTCTGAGACGAATGTTTAACATGGTCATTGCCAACATCTCCTGGCAGGTTCAAAACCGCTGAAACCTCATTAAAACACAGACAGATTTTCTCCTTTCTTTTTCTTCCCCACCCCTAGGAAAAAGGGATGGAGGAATTCACAATATAGAGGTAATAATTACAGCTGTAAACATATAAGAAGATATTATTTACCACAGACATACTATAAAATGTAAAGAACATTTATGCTAGGCTAACACTGTAGTATTAACCCTACACACTGAACTTCCTGGCATTGAGCCATCATATTGCAGATGTTGTGCAAAAATACTTTTTTTCTTTGGCTAATGTCATATGTAAAATATGTGCACCTGTAAGCTGCTATATGCATATATGTGAAGTTGCCTAATTTTGCCTAAGTGCAAGCATTTCAAAACCATGTGTCAGAGTGCTAAATCATGATAGCTTAAGTTTTAAAAAATATAGTAGTTTCTGCCTTCTTTCCTTGGAGATCAAGTTTTGAAACTGCTTGAAAGCTAGAAGGTGATTGTAATTCTGCTTTTGTTTTGCTTTTGTTGGTGTTGCAGGCACTTTGACTGCCTATTCCCATAATATGAAGAATTACAAAAAACAGACTTAGCTTTGAACTTTGAAACCCATCTCTGGGATCTATCGAGAGAGGTCTGTTTCTTGGTGGTCCTTTGTCCTCAATGCAACAGAATTGCAAATATTAGCTACTGTATTGCCTAAATCAGTTAGAATAGACTGGCTGTAAATCTAGCCTCTAATAAAGTAAGGTGTTTATTATTGCTTATCGCGTCTATGAGCTTGTTTCTGGAACAATCTAATGAGACATTAAACTTGAAGAATTAGGGATTTTTAGGAAAGTTAAGATAATAAGTTGCTGAAATAGCTGAAGTAGATAGGTAAGCTTTGTTCACAGTTAACAGAAGCCGGATCTTAGATAAGCTATCCCGGATTTAGTAACACATTGCTTGTCAGCTTTATGTTTAGGTAGCTGTGCATGTAATGAAAAAAAAAATGTGGTAAATAGGACATAAGATAGCTGCAGATTGCTTGCTTAAAGGACCCATTCAACACAGGAAGCTATAAGTTCTACCAAGGATTCATTTGTCACGAATGCATTGAAAAGGCAGAAAGGTCAGGACGAGGAAGACTCATCTTACTTCCTCATTTTGGGTAACCCCTCCCCAGAATAGACTCCCGACTCACTTTAGGAAACAAAGTATGCATGCTTAATAGCCTTTTTGCCAATTAGCATACGAAGCAAGGAATCGGAGGTGACAGGGGTATGAATATGTATTTGTATTTTGGGTATTCAACACTTTTGTAAATAAAAGGCTTTGTAATTACCTTTGAATTTTGCAGTGCGAATTAGGGAAATATCCTGCGTGCTGCCCGGCCATAATAAACATCCAGTTTCTAACTTTAAACTGTTAGAGAGTTTTTGTCCATCATAGTTGGATATCGATACTAGATCAATACCCATATTTCTTTAATAAGTCACTACAAGGTCACATCAGTATGGACGCTGTTTACAAAAAAAGTCATATGAGGCATGTTCAAATCCTTTCCTTTATCACTAGTAATATGCATTCACCTCAAGAGAGGCCTCATTTACCATCTGATAGTGTGGTGTGTGTTAGCAAACCCAATTTGATTAATTAAATTCCTTTTTGCTTCAGATAATATTTGATTTTATTTATAAATATGCAAGGAATGGCCTCAAGTTGTACTTGTTTCAGCTAAATTTCAGGGTACCTTTGGGGGTGAAATTCTACACCAAAGGAAAGACATGA
The DNA here is from genome assembly GCF_015227805.2 of Hirundo rustica. Lineage (NCBI taxonomy): Eukaryota > Metazoa > Chordata > Aves > Passeriformes > Hirundinidae > Hirundo > Hirundo rustica. The sequence continues at coordinate 98,239,338 of NC_053450.1, forward strand.
ACTCTCATTTTTTTTGCATCTGGGGTAAAACCTCTGCTTTCTGAAATGTGGAGCAAAAGGACAGTAGTACTTCTGTTTCCTCCCTGCCTTTTGGCTGTGTTATGTCACAGAAGTTACTCCTTATGCAAGTGGCAGCAGCTGTGAACTAGCAGGTACAGAGAACAGTGCCGTGTGCGTGTGTCCTGCAGGAACTCCAGGAGTGGAGCTGCCCTTTCTTGAGCTAATTCAAGGTAGAGGTAACTCTTGGTGCGCAAATAACATAAATATCAGTGCAGTAAAGAAATATACTTGCATAAACATATGTACTCAGGGAATCTACAGCCTTAGGCAGCATCTAAGCAGTGATTTTAAGGATCATCTTTGCATCTCTGGTGCCGTGCTGAGAAACTAACAGGTGCAGACCTCTCAGAACCCAATTGATTTTGGCCTCCTTACTGTGGCCGCTTTGCACATGGCTGTTCGCGGGTGTTAGCCTCACTCCTTCGCAGGCAGCCACGCCAAGCCGTCCCGGAGAGAGGTAAATGATCTTGTTCCAGAAGCTGCAACTCCTAGTCTTGCACTTAAGCTCAAAGCCGCCGGAGTACAGGGAGGAAAGCCTAGCCATACAGAGCCCTAGGGGTGGCGGCGCTCTACTGGCCTGAACATTCCCCACCTCCCTCCCCAGGCAGACCAGCCTTCCGAAGAAGGCAGTCTCCCCTTCCGCGGGGAGGTGGCGCCAGGTAGCTGGTCAGAGGAGGGGGCCGGTGTCACCGCTTCAGGGTGAGCGGCAGCGAGGCACGGCAAGGCTGCCCCGCATCCCCCCCCCACCACCCCCCCCCGCCCCAAGCCGGGAACAGTGCCACGCGCTTCTTCCCCGCCTCCTTCTCAGCCTTTATCGAGACGCTGGAGGCTTCTCACGGCGGGAGGGAGTGTATGAAATAATTAAAAAAAAAAGCGTGTGCGGCGCTGGGGGAGGGGGATCCCTGCTCCCACACACCGGCCGAGCCGCCGTGTCCAGTCGCGGAGCCGGGAAAACTAGGTAAACTTAGTCGGCCATCCCGGTGATCCCCGGGAATAAGAACGCGCTCGGCCGGTGCGGCGGCGGGGGGCTTTGTTCCTAATGGGGCGAAGGAGATCCGGCGGCGGGGAGGTGAAGGAAGGCCTTTCGGCAGGCCACGGGGCCGCCTCAGTGGGGACTGAAGAGATGTGGCGGCTCCCACAGCCGCCACTACCGGGCGCCGGGGCTCCCAGTGCTCGCCCCGGAGCGTGTTCGGGCGGGAAGGGCGCAGTTCCCGGTAGTGGGGGCAGGCGAGGGCGAGGGCAGTCCAGAGGATTGGGAGCGCCGTCCACTGGGACAGCGTTCGCGAGTTCATATTACTGGAAGAGTAGAGATGGTGGAGCCCTGCCGTAGGGAAGGCAGGATGGCGCCGAAGCTGAGGGCCGTGCCGTCTGCAGGCAGGCTCTGCCCGAGGGCGCGAGAAGGTACTCCAGTGTCTCCGTAGTCAGGCTAGCTCTCTCCATGCCGAGCAATTTAGTGGCCAGGCACGCGCTTCCCTCTTAGAAAGTTACTTCAGCGTGTGGGTTTGTCAGGCAGGGGCCTCCCGGTTGGGGGCTGAGGTGCGTCCGCCAGCGGGGAGCCCTCCTCCACAGCCTGGCTCCTAGGGTCGCCGTCCACAGGCAGCCCTTGCTGAGGCTGCCCTGGACCACTGCAGCACATCTGTTGGTGTGTATGGTAAGTGGTGTTATCTTTGATACCCACCCAGATCTCTCCCAATGCCCAGCTTTTCTGTACTGTTGGCAATGTCTTACCATCACTGGCTAAAATTTCCAGCTGCTCGAAGCTTTCTGGTGCCTTTTTTAGATAAATTATCCTTACTGAGGATCGAGGGTGGAGTATCTTTGTGTGTCCTCTAGCTTTTAAACAGCTTTTGGCATTGGTGCTGGCCAATAGTGCAGGCTGGATGGCTCAGGCTCCACAGCTGTGATCTCCATGTAGGGTGACCTGAAGGTTAAAAGAGTTGCACCTTAACCAAGAGTCAAATTTCCAAGCCTAGGGTTAGGTGAGAACTACTGTATTTTCTGTAACTTGATTTTTTAGTTTGGAATGCTGCTTTTATATATATATATATATATATATATTTTTTTTTTTTTTTTGGTGGGCGTGTAACTAAATTGATTAATACCGTATGTTTACTGGAAGGTTTAATTAGTAGTGTAATTTGTTGGAATACATGTGCTCATGAATCAGGGCTGCATTGCCAAGAGTTTTCGATGATTTAAATTAAAACATTCTGTTTCAGCTTAGACTGTGTGTGTATCCCAGGGAATGATTATTTATAGAAGGCAGTGGCAACAAGTAGATTAATAAATGTTCCTTGTAATCTCTGATTTAATCCAAAGTATCTTTCTGCAGGTCACACTTTGTTTTACTGAAACAGCTGTGATATTTTGGGATATCATCACCATTACCTTCTTTGGCCTGCTCTTGTTTTCTGGTCACTCAGAAAATATTTATACCTCGAGCACAGAATCTACAACAGGAATCTTTTTCTTTCTTTCGCTGGGTGCTTGCCGAGTGGCATGTGAGCCTCAGGCTTATCTGCCTCTTTGTAAGCTCTACGGCTAGCAGATCAGAAGATACCACTGAGATAGAGATATAAAAATCCAGAATACTGGAAAAATACAGCATTTTCTTTTGCATTAGACAAAGCTGATGGGGAGTCTCTTAATCTCTTTTGGCTGAGTTTCCTTCTCTGGAAGTGACCATAATGGCAAAGAATGAGCTGGTATTTGTGAGAGATGGGTGGCACTTTTTTGGGTAAAACCTTGTTAGTATAATTATCTGTGTCTCCTTGTCCTAGGGTGACTTTGTGATGCTTGTATCCCCAGTTGTCTCTTCTATGTGTGCTGTATATTGAGTTCTGTACCTTTAAGACTGGTTCTAAGAGCCAGGAGACGTGCGGAGTTTGTTTTGAGAAAACTGCTTGACTCCTACACATTCTTCTCCTGACGGGGTGTTTGACAGAGGCTTGGAGAGACTGCAGGACAGAGATTTTTTTTTTTTTTGCTTTTAGTTAGTTTCAGCTAGCTAGGGCAGAGAAGTTCCCTGGATTGTTTTTTTTTTCCCCCTTTTTCTTGGAACTGTTTAAACCTGCTCTTGACTGTAAACCCAGGGGAGCACTGGGGGCTTGCACCTGCGGTCCACCGGGGCCTGGACCTCAGCATTTTCCAGCAGCACCGGAGGGACTGGGACGGATAACAGACTGAGGGAGAGGTGAGCTACATCCACGGCAAGAACTTTCTCAATTTGCCATCTCACTCCAGAACGAGAGGTTTTATTGTTTCATATTATTCATTCTTTATACTTGCATGCACTTTGTTTGTTAAGTAAAATAGTTTCCCCCCTTTTTCTCTGAAAAAGTTTTTTACCGGACTGGTTGGAGGGAAGGGGCCATTTGGGTTTGCTCCCCTGAGGGAGCAAATTTGTCCCTAAACCAGGACACTCCTAAATATACTCTCTTTAACAAAAAGAGAGAAGGTAACTAAAGCAGAGCAGTTCTGAAATTGCAGAACAGGTGTAATGAAGGAAAACCAATATAAGAAAATAATTTAGAAGTCAGTAAAAATACTATAGAAAATTAATAATTGGTTAGCATTTAATTTTAGGGCTTACAGTTCTGTTTTATTCCTGGCAAGAATGTCTACTGGTGTTTTTCTGGCTGCCAGTTGAAGAATGGGATTGTTAACTCATTTGCATTTTGGAAGTATTTTCTGATCCTTTCTGAGTACCTACTGAGAATACACAATTTCTCCTATAGTAATCAGCACTGAATGTGCCTTATGCATCAGCTTCACAAAACTTGTCAGAAATTTACAGCTTTAGTTATTTGCCACAATTTTGCCCTTTCAGTTCTGGCACTGGCATTGGCATGGTATTGAGCAGAATTAAGAAGATCACAATGGAAGTGTTTATATGTTAAATAAGGTACTCATGTTGATGGTTTAAGAGTGAAAACATTGTGTGAGTGAAATTGCACTGTAGAGCAATTCTTGTTGTTTACCATCTGAAAATGTCTGACATTTTTACCACTAGTGTGGATCTATAGGCTAAACCTGACCAGCAACAAGGGAGGGAAGCCTAGAAAAGAAGAACCTTTGCAGCTCAAGTTAACCTTAGTTCCTGTGCCTCCATGCAGAGGGCTCAAATACAGGACAGAAAGTAGCCAGAAGTTGTCATATCATGACAGTCTATGTATCAGCTACACACCTGAGCTATTGCTGAAGAGTCTCTTGGAAAATATCTCTTGATGGACTCTCCAGCTGAGAAGGAAGGTGTGTGATAAGAGAGGTGGGAGACAGAAAGTGAAGTGATTCAGGGCAGGTTTTTTTGTTTGTTTGTTTGGTTGGTTGGTTGGTTTGGGTTTTTTTTTTTTTTTTTTGGTATTGTTTTGGTTGGACTTGGTTTTGGATTTTTTGTTCTGTTGTTTCTCCTGGTCTTAGTACGTTTGTGGGTGTAAGGTGAGAAGCAAACCAGGTGACTGGATAGCCTCTCTGAAAGTTAGTTTGGTTCCTGGCTTAGTTATTTCATACACAGCAGGCCTGTGACAGGGTCTGTATGTAAGTATTTGCAGATGTTTGTCAGCAAATTATTTTAGTGAAGGGTAAGGAAAGCAGGCATCTGGGAAATGTCAAAGCTATTAAGGATCTGGCAGGCCAGTGTCCCCAAATTGAAGCCTGCCATTTACTGGTGAATAAAAACTGAGTGTCAGAAAAACAGACTGCCATATGATATTTTACACCTAGGGACAGAGCAGGCTGCTGTGTCTGATAAATGGGAGTCTGAGGTTTTCTTGTGTTTATGGTACTGTGAGGGAGTCTGCAGTGATAATAGTAATACACTTAATGCATGTAGGTGCCTCCTCACCCTTTTTTCACCACTTGATTTGGTAGTCTTCTGTATTGATGTATTTCACATTGTAACTGTGCTTTTAAAGTTGCTGTTTTTTTACAGCTTAAGACTATAACTGGATTTGCATAGTCAGGACTTGTTAACTTCTGGAAAAGAGTATAGTTTTTCTGTGTTTGATGTATTAAGCCAGATTTTACATAATCTGCAGGATCTCTTGTAGCGGTCTGCCAGTGATAGGAAATTAACATTGCCTTGCTTCACAGGGATTAGGTGTTCACCTTTCTTTTTTCTTTTGCTCACTACTCCCTCTCATCTTGCCCACCCCACCATGCTACTATCTAATTACCCTGCAGCTAAACACCTGTGTGATAACAGAATTGAGAAAAATTAATTGCTTGAGTCATAAGGTAGCAGATTGATATGCAGCAATCTAATGGACAGATGTGTTGGTGCAGCCTGCTTTCAGTGTACATCCTCTGAAAAGAATCTGAGGAAATTAAACAGCCTCAGAGACAGAGGAAGGGAAGATGCTGTTATGTCTTGGTAGTTCTGTGAGCTGCACAGACCCTCTCTTAGCTTTGGGGATGACAGAAAGAGGATGTGAATCCATGTAAATAAATACATTTGTGATTTGGGGAGCAAGAAAATGGTGGTGTTTGGAGAACAGTCTATCAGTCTTTTATATGTTTGGGAGAAACCTCTAGAGCTTAGCTTTTTAAATTTAACTTTCTGTCTTGCATCAATTTACTGAAAAAACCCCAAACTTTGGTGATGATATCTTTAAGCCTTAACCACAGAAACAAGCAAACAAACAAAAAAGCAGAATAGAGGCCATCTTTTTTCTTCCCCATTTGGTCAAATCTGTGTGCTCGCAGACAGAGTGAAGAGGTGACTGTAGACACATGATTTTAGTCTCCGTTAAAATGCTGTATTATGGTTTTTCTTAGAGGAGATAATTTTAGTTGGGGAAACTGGAATCCTGTGGTATGAGTTTGAGCTCTTTTCAATACAAGGAAGAATGTACATTAGACTATATATAAAATTTTCAATGTACATTCTACCTTGTGACTTTGCATACCATTTCTCAGACTCTATGCTTTGTAAGCACATTATCATGGATCAATAGAAGAAGTGTACTTACAGTTGTCTTTTTAGCTGAAGTAAAATAGGTGGCCTTCCTTCTTCCACAGGTCTTTTTTGTAATTATTATTTTTCTGCAGCTAGTACTACTAAAATTCTTTTGAGGAGATAAGGTAAAAAGATATCACTAGTGTGTAATTTGATGAGGAATATTTTTATTTGTGTAATATGGCTTTGTTGGATACCAGGGTCTCTGCTGAAATATTTTCTCTATTAGTGTTTCTTTGGGCCATATAAAGCATGTTGCACCTCTTATCTTTTGACAGACAAAAACTTCAGGTTTTTGCAAGGCTTCTTGGTTGCCAAAATAGGACATTTTTGTGTCCTAATCATCTTTATTCATTTTGGTTAGTGCATTTTGGACATTTTTCTGTGCACTCGGGTTTCCATATCTCTTATTTTAGTGATTCAACAAGTTGCTGCAGTTGAAAGTGATTCAGAGGAGACTTTCATCTGGCTTGCGACCTGTTCTCTGGAGGGGAGGAAGAAGGCCCAGAGAACTGTGTTCTGCATTCTACACCTTCTTTCATGCTGCTTGTCTGTGTTGGGATGCTTCTGTTGCTTCTGTTTTTGCAGAAGTGGCTATATCCTCCTCCAGTCCTCTGGTAGCGGTAGTGTCAGTAGCTCAGACCTCTGATACGCTGAGGTTTTTTCCTGTTTTTTGGGCTGTGGCTGTGTTTGTAGTGTTAGCCATAGCTTGCTGCTGTTAGATGGCTAAGTTGGTAGTTTAGGAGCATAGGAGGAATTGAGGGCAACCCACTGTGAAGAAGTGGGGGTAAAACTGGTATTGGAATCTGAGATTAGACCATTGTGGTAAATAATCCAATATTCAGAGATCCAAGAAGAGACAGATATCTCAGCACTGTGTTTCAGGTGCTCATCTGCAGTCTGGAAGAAAATGTGAGAAGGAGCTTGAAGATGAGCTTTCCATATCAGAGAACAGTATACTGGCTTAGAGGTCTTCCAGTCTTGCCTCTTTGTATGCTGTACATGCAGATTATCCCCTTCCTGCTTCAGTGCTTTAGTATGAAGTGCAATTGCTGTAACAGGAGAGACTGAGATGTGCTCAGGTCAGGTTGTTTTGCTCAGGTCAGGTTGATTTATACCAACCACAAGCTAGTGGATTACTCCATTAGAGGTTCTTTCCAGAGCTGGGTGGTTTGTAATGCCTAGCTTTAGCAGTGTTAGGTTCTGTACCACATCGTGAGCATCCTTGTTTTCTGCCTCGCACAGAGCTAGTGAAGAGGGAAACATGATCTTTGTTCCACAGCCTAGTGTGACTTTTCCCCTAGTTGTAAATGAGTTAGTCATGGAAATAACAGCTTTTGTGCATGCAAGCTTTTGATGAATGGGTGATAGTGACTTGTTACAGGACACTTTTCTAACAGTGTCTTGGAAATAGTGGCTGTAAAGGATACCTTTGTGGGTATTGTGTACTTCTGGGAACATCTGATTTTCTGAAAATATGTGCTAGGTTTTGTTTACCTGGTGGATCTGAACGTTTCTGTAGTGTTTGCAATTGAAATACAATTTTTAACAAATTGTTGATATTGTACATCTGACAGTTTATGGGTGATTTGCCATTTTTAATTTTATTATATATACATGAAGAAACTTTAGCTGCTTGGATTTTGGTAACAAACTGTTCCCTCTGGCTTTGATAAATGAGTTGTTACCTGATTATAGTGAATAAATAGACTATTGTAATGGTCAAGAAATGAGAACCTAGGTCTATGGTTTAATTAATTGCTGTTGATTTTAGTATGTAATCAGTTTAATTTGTGCTTGAAAAACCTTTGAAAGCACTTCCTTTAAGAACACAAAGTATTTCTCTAAGTTAGAAGGAAGTAATTCCTGAGGCATGCTATATTTTTTCAGTCACTCTATTATTCTTGCAGTTACCAGCCACACTCAATCTTTAGGACTATTTTTATTTTCAGTTGAGTTGATTTTGATTTGGAAGATGAAAAGTCAACTACAACCTGTTACTGCAGGTTCTGGGAAACCTGGCATTTCCAGTGGCAAATTCAATAGGTTAGGGTGTTTAAGATCAAGCTCTGGGGGAAAATGGAGGTTTTTTGGTTTTTTTTTTAGTAGTAGACTGGATTTTAAATAATAAGTGTTTAGATTAGTAGATTTCAATGGAACCACTGAGATTGTTATTTGCATATTTCCTAAAGTTTCTCTGTTTTGTCTCATCTAGCCCCAGTATTGGATTTTTTTGATCTGTACAGTTATAAGCATCTAACCCCACCCTGCTATTCTATTATAGCTGCTCTTGCTCATTGAGTATCATTTGTTGAAATAAAAACTCTTTCAAATATCAGCAATATGTGTGTTTTAGAAGTGCATCTTCAATTCATAAATAAAATATAGCACATAAATATGGGTAAGTCTTACATACTTTCTTTATAACTGTGGAAAGAAATGACTGACAATTCTGTAGTTGTTTTCAAAGGAGTTGCATGTTTTGTGCTTTTTGTAACCTGGTAGGTGTTCCCTTTCAGCAGGTATTCGGCAGTGGCCTTGCTGCAGTTGATTCCAACTGTTCTGTGTTATATTGAGAGCTTTTTGTATTCTGCAGTATTTTATGGATGCTAATATTCTTTTACTTGTCTAATTTCCTTCTGTCCTATATGCTGTGGTTACACAAAATATTTTGGTGCTGCCCTATTGCTCCTTTGCCTGCCTGCCTTCCAAACGTATATTTAAATGTGTAAGCTTGAATCTTATGTTAAGATGTCTTGGTTTTGAAAAGACAGGTGTCTGCTAAGGAGAGGCAGGCCTCTCTAGGAAATGAGGAATTTGAATCCTTCCCTCCGTGTTATTATAATTTGGAAGATTAAAAATAAAACTTTTCAGTCAGAGCTATGGGGAAAAGGAATAACAGTCCTTTACTAGTAAATATAACAGGACAGACAAAAAACCAACAGCAATTACAACAATAGTAGAACAGAACCAAGAACCCCGAGGACAAACGGTGGAAGCTCCGGCGCTGATGGCTGGAAGCCGGGCGCGGTGGATTGTCCTCGGCAGGCAGGGGGTGTCCTCGGCAGGCAGAGGTGGCAGTGCCGGAGAAGCCGCAGCGGCGGGACCCGGGCTCACCCAAAATCCAGCAGGACAGCGAAGAAACTCCGAATTCCTGGATACTCCAACAGATGATAGAATTCCCAGGACCAGACTCCTTCGTTAACTGTGGACTCCAACAACCGTGGCCCGCTCGGTGCTCCCCCCCCGGAAGAAGAAAAGAAAAGCCGCGAGATCCCCCCACCCTCCGCTCTCTCCGGGAGCTTTTTTCCCTCCCCCAAAACTAAGTTATCAGTTCTTTTGTCCACGTTAAGCACTCAGCACTTAGTCTCCTAGCAACTTGGGAGGGGGGGAAAAATTCTACAGGAGACTCAAACCCCAACATTATCCACCCCGAATTTTTTCCCACACCAACATATTATATTGAATTTAAATCTTTAAATAATATACATATATATACATGTGAATATAAATACAGGCACAGTCACAGTGTTCACCGAAAAACAAGGTCCCCTTGAGGTATGCAGCGGGTCCCTCCATCCTTTTGCATCACCCACCATGTGCAGCCAGGTCCCTGAGCAAAAACAACCCCAGGAGTGGGATTGTCTTTGCTGGAGGCAGAATTAATCCAAACAGTTTTTCCCAGCATTCCTCTCATGTGTACTACGGGAACTTTATCTCCATCTCTTGTTCCCAGGGGCTCAGATTGGGCGGGGCCTGCTCGGTTGGTGGAACCTCGAGTGTTCACTAACCAGGTGGCCTTTGCTAAATTATTCTCCCAGTTCTTAAAAGTCCCCGCACCCAGTGCCTTCAAAGTGGTTTTAAGCAGGCCATTGCATCGTTCAACCTTCCCGGCTGCTGGCGCATGATAAGGAATATGGTACACCTACTCAATGCCATGTTCTCTAGCCCAGGTGTTTATAAGGCTGTTCTTGAAATGAGTCCCGTTGTCAGACTCAATCCTCTCAGGGGTACCATGTCTCCACAGGATTTGCTTTTCAAGGCCCAGGATGGTGTTCCGGGCAGTAGCATGGGGCACAGGGTAGGTCTCCAACCATCCAGTGGTGGCTTCCACCATGGTCAGCATGTAGCGCTTGCCTTGGCGGGTTTGGGGAAGGGTGATGTAGTCAATCTGCCAGGCTTCCCCGTACTTATACTTGGACCATCGCCTGCCATACCACAGGGGCTTCACCCGCTTGGCCTGCTTGATGGCAGCACACGTCTCACAGTCATGGATAACCTGAGAAATACTGTCCATGGTTAGATCCACCCCTTGGTCTTGTGCCCACTTATAGGTGGCATCTCTGCCCTGGTGACCTGAGGCATCATGGGCCCATCGAGCTAGAAACAACTCTCCCTTGTGTTGCCAATCTAAGTCTATCTTTGACACCTCTATCTTTGCAGCCTGATCTACCTGCTCGTTGTTTTGGTGCTCCTCATTAGCCCGACTCTTGGGGACATGGGCATCCACATGGCGGACTCTCACAGGTAGCTTCTCTACCCGAGTGGCAATGTCCTTCCATTCATCTGCAGCCCAGATTGGCTTTCCCCTACGCTGCCAGTTGGCCTTTTTCCACCTGTCCAGCCAGCCCCACAGAGCATTGGCCACCATCCACGAATCAGTGTAGAGGTAGAGCTTTGGCCACTTCTCTCTTTCAGCAATGTCCAGGGCCAGTTGAACAGCTTTGAGTTCAGCAAGTTGGCTTGACCCACCTTCTCCTTCAGTGGCGTGTGCAACCTGTCGTGTGGGGCTCCATACAGCTGCTTTCCACTTCCGGTTCATCCCTACGACACGGCAGGAACCGTCAGTGAAAAGAGCATAGCATGTTTCTTCTGCTGGCAGTTGGTTGTATGGTGGAGCTTCTTCAGCACGTGTCACTTGTTCCTGCTCCTCTTCATCCATGAGACCAAAGTTTTCACCTTCCGGCCAGTTTGTAATTATCTCCAAAATCCCAGGGCGATTTGGGTTTCCAATGCGGGCGCGCTGAGTGATGAGGGCAATCCATTTGCTCTACGTGGCGTCGGTGGCATGATGGGTGGAGGGAACCATTCCTTTAAACATCCACCCCAGCACCGGTAGTCGGGGTACCAGGAGGAGTTGTGCTTCTGTGCCAATCACCTCTGAGGCAGCTTGAACTCCTTCATAGGTGGCCAAGATTTCCTTCTCTGTGGGAGTGTAGTTGGCTTCGGACCCTCTGTAGCTTCGGCTCCAGAATCCCAGTGGTTGGCCTCGAGTCTCCCCAGGCACCTTCTGCCAAAGGCTCCAGGACAGGCCATTGTTCCCGGCTGCTGAGTAGAGCACGTTCTTCACATCTGGTCCCGTCCTCACTGGGCCAAGGGCTACTGCATGAGCGATCTCCTGCTTGATCTGGGCAAAGGCTTGTTGCTGTTCAGGGCCCCCGTGGAAATTGTTCTTCTTGCGGGTGACCAGGTAGAGAGGGCTCACAATCTGGCTGTACTCAGGAATGTGCATCCTCCAGAATCCTATAGCGCCTAGGAAAGCTTGTGTCTCCTTTTTGCTGGTTGGTGGGGACATTGCAGTGATCTTATTGATGACCTCAGTGGGAATCTGCCGCCGTCCATCTTGCCACTTTACTCCCAGGAACTGGATCTCTCGGGCAGGTCCCTTGACCTTGCTCTGCTTGATGGCAAAACCAGCTTTCAGGAGAATGTGGATGATCTTCTCTCCTTTCTCAAACACTTCCATTGCCGTGTTCCCCCACACAATGATGTCATCGATATACTGTAGGTGCTCCGGAGCCTCACCCTTTTCTAGTGCAGCCTGGATCAGTCCATGGCAGATGGTGGGGCTGTGTTTCCACCCCTGGGGCAGTCGGTTCCTGGTGTACTGCACGCCCCTCCAGGTGAAAGCAAACTGAGGCCTGCATTCTGCAGCCAGAGGAATGGAGAAAAAGGCATTAGCAATGTCAATTGTGGCGTACCATTTTGCTGCCTTGGACTCCAGCTCGTACTGGAGTTCCAGCATGTCCGGCACAGCAGCGCTCAATGGTGGAGTCACTTCGTTCAAGGCACGGTAGTCCACAGTCAATCTCCATTCTCCGTCAGGCTTGCGCACAGGCCAGATGGGGCTGTTGAAGGGTGAGTGGGTTTTGCTGACCACCCCTTGGCTCTCCAGCTCCCGAATCATCTTGTGGATTGGGATCACGGCATCTCGATTTGTCTGATACTGTCGGCGGTGCACCGTCGAGGTGGCAACCGGAACTCATTGCTCTTCTACCTTTAGAAGTCCTACTGCAGATGGGTTCTCTGACAGTCCAGGCAAGCTATTCAATTTCTTAATGCCCTCTGCCTCCACAGCTGCTATTCCAAAAGCCCACCTGAATCCCTTAGAGTCTTTGTAATAACCATTCCGGAGGAAGTCTATGCCCAAAATACACGGGGCCCCTGAGCCAGTCACAATTGGATGTTTCTGCCACTCCTTCCCGGTTAGGCTCACCTCGGCTTCCAACAGAGTCAGTTCTTGTGATCCCCCCGTCACCCCAGCAATGGAAATAGGTTCTGTCCCCACATATTCCGATGGTATCAGGGTACACTGAGAACCAGTATCAACTAAAGCTTCATATTTCTGTGGCTCTGATGTGCCAGGCCATCGGATCCACACCCTCCAATAGACCCGGTTTTCCCGTGCCTCTCCCTGGCTAGAGGCAGGGCCCCTCTAGCACCGGTCATTATTCCCCTCCTGAGCATACATGGTAGAGGTTCCTTCACGGGGATCTGACATATCATCCTCACTTCTATAATACCTGGCAGCCTGGTCGTGCGATGTCGAGGCTACCTTCATCTTAGTGGAACCCCCTCGGTTAGTGTTTCTCTCCTTGAGCTCACGCACCCGTGCTGCCAGGGCAGAAGTGGGTTTTCCATCCCACCTTCCCATGTCTTCCCCATGGTCACGCAGAAAGTACCACAGGTCAGCTTGTGGGGTGTACCCTCTCTCTCTAGCTGGGGGCTGTTGAGCTCTGACTCTGGGGCCTGTAACTCGCACCGGTGCCACATGGGAACTGTTCCTCCTCATCTCCTCCCTCACCTCCCTTATCTCCTCTGTCACCTCCTCCATCCTCTCCCTGAGTTCCTTAGCCACGGCAGAGACCTGAGCCTGCATTGGGCCACAGATGATACTCTCATAATTTCTAAGCTTGTTGGCTACAGAACCCACTGTCTCTCGGTTGTTATCAGGATGAATTGTTGCAATGTATGTGGCGTATTGAGATGGTCCTAGAGTTGCCAGATTCCACAGCATTTGCCCTGTGCACCTGACTTTGTCGGGGTCATTATCATGCTGTCCACCCCTCCCAAAGAGTACCTCCAATACCGCCACTTCTCTCAACTGTTGGATCCCTTCCTCAAGGGTCTTCCAGCGCATTCTATGATGGTGCTCCTGCATTCTGTCTCTGTGGACAAACCTCTCCCGTACACTCATTAAAAGCCGCTCCCAAAGGGAAAGGGGCCCTGGCTCCCTTACGAATACCTGATTCACACCTGAGTCCTGGGTCAAGGGTCCCAAATTCCTTGCCTCACTACTATCTAGCTGCACGCCTGTACCTATAAGGTCCCAGACCCGAAGTAACCAGGCTGTATAAGCCTCACGTCCCCGCCGTGCAAGATCTTTTTGCAGATTACGGAGACTTTCATGTGTCAGGGACTCAGTGATGATCTCAACTTCTGACTCCTCCCTGGGTTGTGAGGGCCTTCGTTTCTTATCCTTGTTGCCTGGGTGCTCTGATTTCACCTTATACTTCTTCGTTTCCACAGGGGCCACTGCTGCTGGCTGTGGCTGCCCCTGTGGTTCTGCTGGAACCTGGACGGTTGTAACGTCTGTGGGTTCTGCTGCTGCACCATCAGACTCTCCTTTGTTGGGGCAGGGGGAGGGGTTTCCCAGCAGCTGGGGCTAATGAGGCTACTACAGGGGAAAGGTACTCCCTCAGCATCTGGCCCATCTCACGGATCTCCTTCACCCAATCTGGGTGGTTTATTCCTGAGGCAGGCTGTGGGACAGTGTCAGGTTGTGGGGCAGGGTCAGGCTGTGGGACGGGCTCAGGCTGTGGGGCAGGGTCAGGCTGTGGGGCAGGGTCAGGTTGTGGGGCAGGGTCAGGCTGTGGGACGGGCTCAGGCTGTGGGGCAGGGTCAGGCTGTGGGGCAGGGTCAGGCTGTGGGGCAGGGTCAGGCTGTGGGACGGGCTCAGGCTGTGGGGCAGCATCCTTATTCTCTAGGGTAGGTATCAGGGTGGTTATCCAGGTCAGTCTCCCCTTATCTCTAAATGCTAAACAGAACAGGCATACCAGCAACACCAGCCACTGTATGATGTCATTAACATTCAGAGATTTGAACCCTTCAAAGACTGGTGGGGTAGGCCCAAAGAGCTGGGTGAAGGGTTGTGAAAAAATTTCCCCTGGTGTCATTTCTTCACAGTAGGTACCATTGTTAAAGTAACTCCAGAAACACACAGTTAGTGTATGATAGCCCTGAATCCATGTGCCTGCCTTCCAGAGGAAATTAAAAATCCACGATTTCCTCACTTCGTTAACCCATATAGCAAGATTGATGACAGCCACAGTAACCTTAGTTACAGGGTCCATGTTTAGAAAAGGGCCTGCAAATGGGAGAAATACGGCCACACCCACATGCCACCCGAACCAGGTTAAGCCAGACCACATGATATCCAGTGCACAGCAATGTAGGCACTTAAGAACTGTTATTCCTTTTTCTCTCAATGCCCCACGATATGGGCGCCAAATTCTGTCTTGGTTTTGAAAAGACAGGTGTCTGCTAAGGAGAGGCAGGCCTCTCTAGGAAATGAGGAATTTGAATCCTTCCCTCCATGTTATTATAATTTGGAAGATTAAAAATAAAACTTTTCAGTCAGAGCTATGGGGAAAAGGAATAACAGTCCTTTACTAGTAAATATAACAGGACAGACAAAAACCCAACAGCAATTATAACAATAGTAGAACAGAACCAAGAACCCCGAGGACAAACGGTGGAAGCTCCGGCGCTGATGGCTGGAAGCCGGGCGCGGTGGATTGTCCTCGGCAGGCAGGGGGTGTCCTCGGCAGGCAGAGGTGGCAGTGCCGGAGAAGCCGCAGCGGCGGGACCCGGGCTCACCCAAAATCCAGCAGGACAGCGAAGAAACTCCGAATTCCTGGATACTCCAACAGATGATAGAATTCCCAGGACCAGACTCCTTCGTTAACTGTGGACTCCAACAACCGTGGCCCGCTCGGTGCTCCCCCCCCGGAAGAAGAAAAAGAAAAGCCGCGAGATCCCCCCACCCTCCGCTCTCTCCGGGAGCTTTTTTCCCTCCCCCAAAACTAAGTTATCAGTTCTTTTGTCCACGTTAAGCACTCAGCACTTAGTCTCCTAGCAACTTGGGAGGGGGGAAAAATTCTACAGGAGACTCAAACCCCAACATAAGATTTGTCTGTCTATATTAAATTATGTGTGTGTTTAAAGACATTTAATGATGGGATAGAGGAGAAAATAGGTTTAGTTCTGGCTTGACACTTAATATTCTTCCATAGAGTTCTTGCCTTTTGCAGCTTAAAAATTCTGCATTTTCAGTCTAATATTTTGCTTTTACTTCTGTGTTGCTTTCTGGAATTTGCTTAATTTGTGATATTTTCTCCCTCCTCCCCCCACCCCCAGCCTTGGTAAGCACTGGACTTTTCTCCAAGGAGTAGCTTTGCTCTGAAGCACTTTAGTTTTACTGTTAGTGTTCATAAAGTGCATAATGAGATTTATAGTTCCATCTAGGAAATAAACCTCTAGAGGAGTTATGACAGAAGCCAGTTAAAACTCCATTCCCCAGGAAGTGCAAGTGTAGCATGTCAAAATCTTTTAGCTTTTGCGGGGAGTATTCTTTTGTTTAATACCTGCTCTCTCTGCTGTGCAAAGGCGCTTTGAAGAAAACTAATTTAAAAAAATAAGCAGTTTTAACTTTTTAATTCTATGTCACTGAAACACTTTGACTGTTCCTTGTGTGTATACATGCTGTTACTCTATTTTGCTTTGAAATGCAGATGCTCATTTTGCCCTGAAAAGAGAATAGCTGTTCTCTTTGTGTGTTAGGGACATAAAGTGTGTCAACAAACTGATCTTTCCTGAAAGCTGGAGACTAGTTAATGAGGCACTCCAGCTTTCATTATGGCTTGCAGGAGATGGTATACCACTTACCAAGAAAGAGGATTTGGGGGCTGATTGGGAAAGAGTGGCTGTGTTCAGCTGTGACATCTTGAATCTCCAAGTACAGGACAGTACTTTTGCAGAAAACCAGTACTGAAACATTGATTCTCAGTCTAGTTTAAGACAATAGATTTAAAATGGTCAATGTGGTGCAAGATCACGTGTTGCTAGAAAGAAATTATAAATAATCAGAAGAATCTTTGAGAATTGTTTTCTAATGACTTGTGCTCATTTGTGAAGAAGGCAGCCCCTAGTTCAATTAATTAACACTTCATGTAAAGACCGTGTTGTCCTGGTTAGTGCCTTTATCTGTGTGCTTTCAAGTGAGACTATGTCCCCTGCAGGTATGAGATTTTGTGAAAACATGGTTATTTTGCTTAATGCAGAAAACTTGGTTAGGCTGAGCTGGTCTGAAATGTGAGTAAAGTTGTGTTGGTTGTGCATGGCCTGGTTTTTGTAGTGGGGGATCAAAGAGGTGGCTTCTATAAGAAGCTGCTAGAAGTTTCCACTGTGTCCTGCAGAGCCAGTTTCTGATGGGTCAGAGGATGGATATGTCACTGTCCAAAGCTGAGCCAATTAGAGATGAGGGTAATGCTCCTGTGATAACATATTTAAGAAGAAAATCAAAACAAGGTCAGGGCACAATGTTTTTATATTCAGAGAAGAGGAGGAGGTGAGAACACGTGAGAGAAACAACATGGAGGCACCAAGGTCAGTAGAGGAGGGGGAGGAGGTGCTCCAGGTGCTGGAGCCAAGATTCCTCTGCAGTCCATGGTGATTATCATGGTGAAACAGCTGTGCCCCTGCAGCCCATGGGGATCCATGGGGGAATGCAGAGATCCACCTGCAGCCTGTGGGAGAAGTGCTCACACTGGAGTGGGTGGATGCCTGGAAGAGGCTGTGATCCAGTGGGGGACTCAGTGGTGAGAGGGGATCCCTGCTTCCAGGCTGGAGTAGCCTGTCCTTGGAAGACTGCACCATGTGGAACAGTGCTCTGTTCCGCAGCAGTTTCAGGAAGACTGTTTGCCTGTGGAAGGGATTCACATCGCAGTGATTTTGGGAATACTGCTGCTCATGAGATTGGAACCACACTGGAGAAGTTCGCAGAGAACTGTTTCCTGTGGTAAGGGAGCCCAAGGTCTCACAAGGGAAGGACTTCTCTCCCCTGAGCAGTGGAAGAACATCTGGGGTGACAAACTGACCAAAACCTCCACCCCCTGCCTCCGTGTGCTGTCGGTGGGAAGGAGGGAGGTATTGGGGGAAAGAAAGTGGTTTTAATATGCTTTATTCCTGTTACTCTAGCTCTAACCTACTGGAGCAACTACTGTTTCTAGCACCTTCTCTGAAAAATGGGAATTTTGATTTTCTGTAGGGATGAAGGTGGGCTGTTAACAGTGAGCTTTAGATGTTTTTTGCAAGTATGTAGCTCTTTGTCCATAATTTAGCAGAGCAAAAATCTCTTTTGAAGGCCTTCTCCAAATCAAGATTGTTTTTGCCTTGCCTAAGAGAAAGAGGCAAAAGAGTTTGACATCTGAGGTATTGTGTAAAATGCACTTGAGCAGTGGCAGCTCAAATGGCAGTATTAGAAGAACTACTTCTCTTAAAGTATTTATTTGCTTTTCCTAATATATTTAGCTTCTCACTTTCACTTTTTCCTTTTTAGCACGTATATTTGCTTCAAACAGTCTGCATTACAGATGAATATAAATATTACTTTTGCTATTTTAGTATTTGGAAAGGACAGATATATGAAAATGACACTTGTGTGATGTAGGTGCAATTTCCAATCTGAACCTGCAGTGGATCATTTTGGTGAAGCATAATATTGTGTTTGGTAGAGAATGGGGATAAAATTGTCTCTCAGCTATCTGCATGTGTATGTCTGGGGATGGAAAGGGAAGAAATGTAGTTCCTCAGAGAAAAATGAGGCATGTGTTATAAATGACTCAGACCCCAAGCAGGAATGAGCTATAAAAGTTTTATTGAGAACTAATAAAAATTCCACAAAGCAAAAGCGTCAGTGCTGGGAGCATGGCTGACTGCAGGGGGCTTGTGCACAAAATGGGGGCTCCGCCTTTTATACTCCTGTTGTTGCATCAGACAAATACATTTTCATAGGCAGTCATACATATTCAAACATTTTCTTTATATCCCTGGCCCCTCCTAGTCTGCCAGTTGACTCTTCTTTGCCATCCATTGGTGGAGACCTTCTTGTAACTTGATTGCAGGTGAGGTGTTGTCATGCCAAGTCCCCCCAGTGACAAACTTCTCCCATTCCTGGCTATCTCATGCAAGGGGCATGTGTACATGCCCTCATCCCTCTGACAACCCTGACAGCCAGGGTTGTCTGGTGGCAACTGTACAGAGGGGATTAAAGGGACAACGAAAATAACTGAGCAGTATAAGAAGATCTGGTATGACAAACTGACTGAAACCTCCACCCCCTATCTCTGTGTGCTGCCAGTGGGAAGGCAGGAGGCATTGCGGGGTGGGGGGGGAGAAGTGTTTTTAAGGGCTTATTTTGCTTCTTATTATCATCCTCTGATTTTGTTAGTAATAAATTTACTTGTACCTTTAAGTTGAGCTATTTTGCCCTTGCAGTGTCTTCTCCCTGTCCTTATTTCGGCACATGAGCCCTTTGTTAATTTTTTTTCTCTCCTTTGCCCAGCTGTAGCAGAGGAATGCAAGTGAGTGGCTTTCATGGGTGCCTGGCATTTGGCCACTGTCAAACCACAACAGTATTCTGGGTAATCATTCTAATTTCAAAGACTTTGACTTTTTGCTCTGGGAGGGACTGGAGGGATATGTTTGTGTGGATGGGTGGTGGTGAACATTCCTGAAGGGGACTAATTTTGAGGTGAGTTAGACCCTTTGATCCTTTCCATCTGCAGATTGGCTTGTTTTAGCTTGCTAATATAGGGATAGCAAATTCCTGCCTTCCTTTTATGTTTGGAAAATTGCTTCTAGCCCACACGTCTCTCTAATTGGGGAGAGATTGTTCATTCTTGCCTTCAGGAAGGCATTTCTCTGTATGCTGACACGGAGTTCCATGTTCTGGAAAAAAAAGAGAGTCAGAGACTTGCTCTTTTTTGTTTCTTTATTATCAAGCTTGGCCTTGGGGGAGAGCTTGCTTGCTCCCTTGGCAACGCGGAGGAGGAGATACACACAGCTTCGCTTCACAGCAAAGCTGGGGACTCCCAGCCCCCCTCACAGACTTTTTTCCCTTGCCGGGGAGTCCGTTTCGCTTTGCTGATCAGGGGTCATCCAGTGATGGGGAACTCCTTCTCAGGTCACGGCGACTAAATAAAGCTGCTTCGGCGGTCCCCTGTACCTTTTGCACTAGTCTAAAGCGCGACTTCAGTCCTGGATTTTACTTTGGTTCTCTGCTTTTCAGAGTCTCTTGTTCTTGAGTTGTTCCCAGAATTCCAGTGTTCTTTTTATTTGCATATTCAGACACTATCCAGCGAATGGGAGCAGAGATACAGGTAATAAGGTGAATTCTTAATTAACAAACAAGTAAGTAAGGTGATTAATCAATATTAAAACAGGAATAAGGCAAATTCTGTATACAGAACTAGCATTAACAATCTTAATGGAATTACTTAACAATTAAGTAACTAAAACATAGATTATTTGAATAGAACTTATTTATAACAACTCCCCCCTCTATTTCTTTGATCGAGCTTTAGCTCGCATCAATTTGTTACCTCTTTTTCTTGAAAATAAATTTTTCTACATTTTTGGAACTTTTCATATATTTCTTTGGCATTTTCATGTTCAGGTTCTTGACTCTCTATCACCATCATTTTGGTTTGTTTTTGACTGGTGGCTTTAGGGATCTGGATACTGGCTTGGACTGTGGAGCTAATTGTTCGAATTAGATATGGGATTAGACAAGGTAAAAACATTAACCCGGTGATTGAGCAAATTATCATAAACCCAGCTTTCTTCCACCAATCCCCTTTGAATGACTAAAAACTATTCCACCAGTTGGTGTCCATTAGAGGAGTCCACTCTTGATTTCCCACGTAGGCTAGCTTTCGGATTTCTTTTGAGATGTTTTTAATTACTGCACTTTTATCATCAATTTCTAAACAACATTCAGACGAATGAAATTTACCACAGATTCCTCCTTTATCTGCTAAAAGGTAGTCTACAGCAAGATGTATTTGGTATATTACAGCTCTTGTTTGTGTTAGTTGGTCAGTGATGTGGTCTAATGCTAGAGCTGTTCGGTTAGATACTATTTCTAGGACAGCTTGAAGCCTAATGATTCTATTTAACATGTAGATTGGAGTGCGATACCCCCAGGACCCGTCCTGCGCTCATGTAGCTGGTCCATAGGTTTTAATGATTTCTTCTGGGGTCCATATTTTTCCTTTCTATTTTTGGTCTTCACCAATTGTTAGAGTATCTCTTTTCTTTCGTTCGACTTTTCCCAAATTGTCATATACTGGGACTCCTAGGTGTGCTCCTAATCTCTTGGGTAATAGGAAGAAAGTGGGCTTTATGATCCCTATTGTACAGCTTCCCAAACAATCCCCAGGCAATTTTGTATAAGCAGTATCCCCACAGATCCAGAACAGGTGATTTGGAGCTTCCCAGTAATCTTCCCTAGTTTCAAAAGGCTGTTGCCAAAACCGAGACAGTTCTTTTATTCCCCAAAAAGGATTTATAGCTTTGTCAATACATTCATATAATTTATACCTCTCATTATAGATACATTTTTCTGTGTTCTCAGTTGACCAATACTTGTTAGGCTCTTTGGGAACCCATTTAGCAGTTGAGTTTATCACTGTTATATACCTTTTACACATTAATTTTCCTACACGGGTTTGATACCTGGTTCCTGTCCTCATGATACATTCTTCCCCAATGATTTTAGATTTGAGATCCCACTTCTCTCTTCCTCTTGTTCTTAGACTTCGTGTATTCTGTTCAGTTTGTTTCTATTTTAGAATTTCTAGAGGGCTTAAACTAATTTCCTCCCAAGGCCATATTTCAGACATTTGTGTACCCCCACATATCCAGCACTCGGTTAAATTTAATTCTCGACTGATTCTTTCTACTAAGTCAATGAACAGGTTTTTTCCTGATGGGATGTCTAGGCTTTTTTCAGATTTTGTTGTCAACACTTTTTCTTTTATTATATCTCTCAATCCTTTTTGATCTGCTTCAAAGCATAACCAAGTATCTCCTATAGGACATTCTCTAAATAGGCGCTGTGCATAACTAGCTGTGTTTTTTGTGGTCCAATAAACTTTTCCATCCTCTTGGCAAGTATTCAACTGGGAGTGGTCAAAGCAGTTTGGGTTTACGTTAGTATGGACCCTGAATAAGGATCTGAGATCCTCTCCATCGTACACTGGATGATAGCAGTTAGTACAGGCTTTTGTTTCGTAGGTGTGCTTTATGAACATCATCAGTATGATCCCTCCCAAGAGTCCGGTATGGGCCATCCTTCCTGGATCTCTTGCGCCACCCGGCCTTGCCTCTTGGAGTGGAGAGGTCTCCTAAAGAACCCACTTACATGCTTCCACTTCCCTTCCCTATTAATTTAGTTGCCTTTAGATAATGTTCTGTAGGAGATTCACCTTTGTTTTCTAAAAAACCTTATACTCTTTTAATTTATCTATTACTTGAACTTGTTCAAACTGTTACTTATAAAACTTAACAACTTTTAAAATTAACATATAAGAAAACTTAAACTTATTTAAAACACTATTTATAAAACTTAAACAATATTTAAAATTAATACAAAAACCCCTTAACCCTTTTTAATATATCTATTACTTAAACTCATTTAAATTGCTACTTATAAAACTTACAATCTAAAAATTAACATATAAAAAAACTTTATACTTTTCTAATATATCTATTACTTAAACTTATCTTAATTGCTACTTAAAAAAACTGACTTAGGTTTACATAAATTAACCCTTATTGTGCCCCCCCCCTTTTTTTTTTTTTTTTTTTTTTTTTTTTTTTTTTTTTGAGTCCATTGATTTGGGGAGAAGCAACTGAAAAAGAGGTTTTCACAATCTTGTTATCTCTTATTTCTTTTTAAAAGTTAATTTCAAGTCTTTCGGGTGTGGTGTTACTGTCCACTCGGTTTCATCTGGTGAGGGTGCTGAACTCGGGTTCTCTCCAGGAGGGGGTACTGGCCCTTTAACTCTGGTGATGTGGGTCCATCCTTTTTCTTTAGTGCGCACTGCTGTGTGAGTTGTTAACAGTACTTGGTAGGGACCTTCAAACTTTGGGGTCAACGGGATATTAGTCCACGTTTTGATCAATACCCAATCTCCAGGATTGATATTATGCACATTTGCATCCAAAGGGGAAGTTTGAGGAAGATAGCCTTTCTTTCTGAGATTTTCTAGGGTTTGTCCAATCGTTTTTAGATATTTTCTAGTGACTTCCTCTCCTTCCAGGTAGTCTTTAGAGCTATAAGGAGATAACAAAAAGGGAAGCCCGAATAACATTTCATATGGTGACACTCCTATATCTGTTCGTGGTTGTGTTCTGATTCGTAATAGTGCTAGGGGTAAGCATTTAAGCCAGTTTAGTTGAGTTTCTGCTATTAGTTTAGTCAGTACATTTTTAATAGTCTTGTTCATCCTTTCTACTCTGCCTGAGCTTTGGGGATGCCATGGGGTGTGTAACCTCCATTTTATCCTCAAGGCTTGTGTTACCTGTTGTAGAATTTGTGCTATGAAATGTGGCCCTCTATCTGAATCAATATTATTTATCAGCCCATACCGAGGGAGGATATCTTCCAATATTATTTTTGTTACTACTTCTGCTGTTTCTTTTTTTGTAGGGAATGCCTCTACCCAATGGGTAAGGTGATCTATGATCACTAACAAGTGTTTGTAACCTTGAACAGGGGGCATCTCAATTTGCACAATTTGCACATTCTGGAAGGGCCTTAAGGCTAACTCCCTCCCTCCAGGCTCAGTTTTTCTCATAACTTTTTGATTTATTTTCTGACATATTATACATCCTTGAGTAACTGCTTTTGCTAATTCATGTACTCCAATACATAGGTTTTCCCTTCGGAAATGGTCACATAACCCCTGGGTTCCCCAGTGGGTTAAATTATGTATTTCTGTAAGTATTTTTCGGGCTAGGGCTGTATTTAAGAATTTCCATCCATCAGCTGTTAACCACACTCCATGCTCCCCCTGGTGTAATCCTAATTCTTTTATTGCTTTCTGCTCTTTTTCACTAAACACCTGCTCTATCCCTTCTTCTTCTTTTCTTGGTATTTTCTCCAATTTGAGGATTTTTACTGGTTCTCCTGGTTCTAAAGCTGCTTCTCTGGCTGTTTTATCAGCTAACTGGTTTCCCCTTATCTCGGGCATATTTCCCTTTTGATGCCCTTTTATGTGGACTACTGCAATTTCTACTGGTTTTTGTAAAGATTTTAATACTGACTTTATTAATTCTGTGTGTTTTAAGTCTTTCCCTTTTGAATTTAAATATCCCCGTCCTTCCCAAATTTTCCCAAACGTGTGCACAATACCAAAGGCATATCTAGAGTCTGTGTAAATGGTCCCTTGGTCATCTTTAAGTGTCTAGCCCTCTCTTTAGTGCATATATTTCACAGCACTGCGCTGACCAATTACTTGGTAACTTTCCCTTTTCTAAGACTTCCATTTTCTCTCCCTCAATCACAGAGTATCCGGATGTTCTTTTCCCTTCTACCACTCGGGATGACCTATCTGTGAACAATGCTCTCCCATATGGAAGGGGTGTGTCTTCTAAATCTTCTCTCACTTTTGTCTGCATATCAATGAGTTCTAGGCAATGGTGTTCTATCTCTTCGGTGGGCTCGCCAGAGAGAAATTGGGCTGGATTTAAGCTTTTTGATGTTGTTAGTTCTAGGTTATCTGTATTTTTTAGTATAATTTCATATTTTAGGATTCTAGAATCTGTGAGCCACTTTTGAGCTCTTTGGCTTAAAATTGTTTTCAAATCATGTGGAGTAGTATGTATCTTTATCTTTCCTTGTAATGTTAACTTTTGAGCCTCTTTTATCAAAATAGCTGCAGCGGCGACTGCTTGGAGACAAGCTGGCCATCCCCTGGCCACTGGATCTAATAGTTTTGATAGAAATGCTACAGGTTTTCGGTATCCTCCCCATTCTTGGGTTAAAACTCCATATGCTATCCCTTCCTCAGTGTTTACAAGCAAATCAAACTCCTTTTTAAAATCTGGTAAGCTTAAAACTGGTGCTGAGGATAATTTCTCTTTTAGATCTTGTAGCTGCTTTTCGTCACTCTCTGTCCAATTCATTGGTTCTTGGTCTATTAATTTATCATAAAGAAATTTGATCCCTTGAGTGTACTTATCTATCTAGTGCTTGCAGTATCTGAACAGGCTTAGAAGTTTCCTTATGTCTCTCTTAGTTTTTGGAGGTGATGATTTATTAAAGAAATATGGGTATTGATCTAGTATCGATACCCAACTGTGACGGACAAAAACTCTCTAACAGTTTAAAGTTAGAAAGTGTATGTTTATTACGGCCGGGCAGCACGCGGGATATTTCCCTAATTCGCACTGCGAAATTCACAGGTAATTACAAAGTCTTTTATTTACAAAAGTGTTGAATATCCAAAATACAAATGCATATTCATACCCCTGTCACCTCCCATTCCTCGCTTCATATGCTAATTGACAAAAAGGCTATTAAGCATGCGTACTTTGTTTCTTAAAATGAGTCGGGGGTCTATTTTGGGGAGGGGTCACCTAAAATGAGGAAGTAAGATGAGTCTTCCTCGTCCTGACCTTTCTACCTTTTCAATGTATTCGTGACAAATGATTCCTTGGTAGAACTTACAGTTTCCTGTGTTCAATGGGTCCTTTAAGCAGGAAATCTGCAGCTATCTTATGTCCTATTTACCATATTTTGTTTTTCATTACAAGGACAACTACATAAACATAAACCTGACAAGAAATGAGTTACAAGATCCGGGGTAGCTTATCTAAGATCCGGCTTCTGTTAACTGCGAACAAAGATTACCTATCTACTTCAGCTAATTCAGCAACTTATTATCTTAACTTTCCTAAAAAATCCTTAGTTCCTCAAAATTAACGTCTCATTCCCCACTTCTTCTTTGAAATGAGTAAATTCTTTTACTCGGTATACAGTCTTCCTCATCTATCCAAGCTGTACAGCTAGTGTCTCTCAAGACCAAGCCATATGTCTTTGACAGTGATGTTAAAGCTGCCACTCATCGTAGCATCCTCCAATTCCAAACAAGTATTACAATGGATAACACTAAACTTATGCTGACCAAAATAAGCAACACAACTATAGGGTGGATTAAGGTATTCAGTATTCCGGTTGCTGTTGGTGACCACCCAAAAAGCACATCCCACCAATGATTAAAGTCAATGTCATACCCTCTTATCGCACACCCTTCTATTTTGAGCCTAAACTCTAGACATGTACTCAAGCATTTATCACAGCATTCAGGACTAACCCTGATGAGTTTCATGGGTGGATGGTAAGCCTCGTGGAACCCATCCTGTACGAATGCATACTTACATCCCCAAACATTTCTTCCCTCCCACAAGCTTGCATTTGTGACTCTTAGTATCTTGTTTAAAGCCTTACGAGAGTAAGGATCATAGGCTCTTCCTAGGCACTGGTATATCCCAGCCACATTATACCTTCATGGTATTGTGTTGACTCCTGTTATGGTTAAGGTAATTACTACAATAGTTACAACTTTCCACATAATGTCCAAAATAACTCTTAGTCCATTTATTTGTTGTTCCGAGTGAGCTTCAGCTTCAGTTCGTTATCGCCTGGTGTGGCTTTCCAAATTCCTTCTGGGGCTTTCTTCGCTCGGGAGTGATGGATCCAGGCCTTCTGTTCTTTGATCTTGATTGCAGTGAAGGTAGTGAGGAGCACCTGGAATGGTCCTTCCCACTGTGGTTCTAAGGTTTTTTCTGCAAAAGACTTAACATAAACATAATCCCCAGGTTGTACATCATGTACTGGCCCATCTAGTTCTCTGCTTTGAGTTCCAGCCACATATTTCTCAATTTCTCTAAGTTGTTTATTTAGGGCCACCATATATCCATGTAGGGTTTCTTCCCCTACTTGAATGGATGCTGTTCCCTCTTGAACTGCATATGGCCTTCCATACAATATTTCAAAAGGGCTTAGTTTCTCTTTTGCTCTTGGTTTTGTCCGAATTCGCAACAAGGCCAATGGGAGAGCCTGAGGCCAGGGCAAATTTGCTTCTTGCCCCAATCTTACAATTTGTTGTTTAATCAAATGGTTCATCTTTTCCACCTGGCCGCTAGATTGAGGGTGGTATGGGGTGTGCAATTCCCAGTGTATTCCCATGTGGTGACTTATTTGCTGCACAACTTTCGAAATAAAGTGTGGTCCCCTATCTGAGGATATGGTAGTTGGAACTCCAAATGGTGGTATTATTTCTTGCAACAGCGCTTTGGTCACCTCTCAGGCCTTAGCTGTCCTGGCAGGAAAGGCTTCTGACCATCCTGAAAAGGTATCAGTTAACACCAATAGGTACGATACCCTCCCTTCCTGGGCAGTTCTGTAAAATCAATTTGCCATTGTTGCCCAGGTCCACAACCTTTCCCAGTTTGTCCCACTTTAGGCTTTGGGGTATTTTTAGGGTTAGTTCGGAGGCAAAGACTACACTGATGAGTTACTTGTATCACTGTGCCCTGCAATTCTTGGCTATGATTCTTTCTTTCAAATGGTTATACAGGGCATCTATTCCCCAGTGTGTTTTCTCATGTTCCCTCTGTACTAATGACCACAACAAATAGGAGGGTACTACAAGTTTCCCTTCTTCTGTTACAGCCCATCCCTCCTGATTATAACTTGCCTTTTCTACCTTGATAAGTTTCTTATCTTTCTTATTGTACACTGGCTTACCTTCAATAGAAACTTTTCCATCTGGAATCAATGCTGCCTCAACAGTCTTATCGGGTACCTCACCTTTTGCTGCTTCGTTTGCCTCTCTGTCCGCCAGCATATTCCCTTCTTCCAATTCAGAGCTCACTTTTTGGTGTGCCTTTATGTGCATTACGGCTACTCTCTCAGGTAGTTGTATGGCATCTAATAGCCTCAGTATCTCTTGTGCGTGTTTAATACTCTTGCCTTGTGAATTCAGCAGTCCTCTTTCCTTCCAGATGGCTCCGTGAGCATGAACCACTCCGAATGCATACCTTGAGTCCGTGTAGATGTTGATCTCTTTTCCTTTTGCCAGCTCTAGGGCTCGGATTAAGGCAATTATTTCAGCCTTCTGTGCAGATGTATTAGTTGGTAATGGCCCAGACTCTATTACCTCTCTGCTTGTGGTAACTGCATACCCAGCGTGCCTTCTTCCACTGACGACATAGCTGCTTCCATCAGTAAACCAGGTGTCAGCATCCTCAAGCGGGGTGTCCTTCAGATCTGGGCGGCTCGAGTATGTGGCTTCAATGGTCTCCAGGCAGTCATGGATCACTGGTTCTCCTGTACTCCTGCTGAGGAAGGAAGCTGGGTTCACAATGTTAGTTACCACAATTTCAACATCATCTTGTTCTACCAGTATGGCTTGGTACTTCAGAAATCTCTGTGGGGAGAGCCAATGTCCCCCTTTTGCCTCAAGGACTGCAGACATTGTGTGAGATACTAGCACAGTCATCTTCTGGCCTAGGGTGAATTTGCGTACTTCTTGGATGTTTATTGCTACTGCTGCAACTGCTCTGAGGCACCCTGGCCATCCTTTAGCTGTTGTGTCCAGTTGCTTGGAAAGATAGGCCACTGCCCTCCGGTACAGGCCTAAGTTCTGTGCTAATATTCCCAAGGCAATCCCCTGCTTCTCATGAGAAAACAGAAAAAATGGTTTACTCACGTTTGGAAGTCCTAGGGCTGGAGCTGACATAAGGGCTTTCTTTAGTTGGTTGAAGGCTCGGGTTGCATCTTTTGTCCACTGAAGATCTCTGCTCCCTTCCGTGATCAAGGCATACAGAGGTTTAACAAGCAACCCATAGTTATAAATCCACAGTCTGCACCACCCTGTCATGCCTAAAAAGGTTCTTAGTTCTTTCACTGTATGAGGTTTTGGGGTCTGGCATATTGCTTCCTTGCGATCCTGCCCCAGAGTCCTTTGTCCAGCACTTACTTCGTAACCCAGGTAAATAACTGTTTGCCTCACCATTTGGGCTTTCTTCTGGGATACTCGATACCCCTGCAGGCCTAGAAAGTTTAGGAGGCTTACTGTCCAGTCCACGCATGTCTCCTGGGTCCAGGTAGCTATTAAGAGATCATCCACATACTGGAGTAACTGTCCTTCTCCTGGTGGAGGTTCCCAGGACTCTAAATCCTTGGCAAGCTGTTCCCCAAATATAGTGGGGGAGTTCTTGTACCCCTGCGGTAACACACACCATGCGAGCTGAGTTTTTCTTCCAGTTTTAGGGCTTTCCCACTCGAATGCAAAAATTTTCTGGCTGGCTTCATGGAGAGGGAGGCAAAAGAAAGCATCCTTTAGATCTTGAACAGTAAACCAAGTTAATTCAGGTTAAACGGGTTAACAAGGTGTAGGGATTGGCAACCACTGGATACAAGTCTTCAGTTACCTTGTTAACAGCCCTTAAATCTTGTACTAATCTGTATGACCCATCAGGTTTCTTTACTGGCAGAATAGGAGTATTAAAATCAGATTGACACTCTCTCAGTAGTCCTAGCTGCAGAAAGTTCTCAATAATTGGGCTAACCCCTTCTGTATCTTCTTTCTTTAGGGGGTATTGTTTAACCCTTACTGGCTGTCCTCCTTCTTTAAGCCTGATTTGCACTGGTAGTGCATTCTTTGCTCTTCCTGGTACATTGGAGGCCCACATTCCTGGAAATACTTGATCCATTATTTTCCTAAAATTTTCCTTTTCACTTGCCACTTCAATTTCTTTGGTTATTAGCATTAAGCTTAACAGTTCTACATATTGTTGATCCTTTACCTCCAAACTAATTTCCCCATTTTTGAATATTATTCTTGCTTCCAGCTGCACTAGCAAATCTCTGCCCAAAAGTGCAGATGGAGCATTAGGCATGTATAAAAATCGATGGATGCCCCACTGTTTTCCCAATTTATACTTCAATGGTTTACAAAAATAAGCTCTTTCAGATTGGCCAGTTGCCCCCTTTACCATAACATAGTCATTGGTTACAGGTATTAGGGCCTTATTCAACACTGAAAATGTTGCCCCTGTATCTATCAAAAATTTCACTTCTTTTTCTTTGTTCCCCAGTTTGACTATAACCAGAGGGTCCCCTAGGGTAGGGCCCTCCGGTCCCCTTCAGTCCTCTTTTACATGAGCAACTACGTTTTCCCTTTTCTGATCACCTTTTCTATGTTCATTACCCTTTCTTAATTCTGGGCACTGGTTTTTCCAGTGACCAAATTTCTTACAAAATGCACATTGATCTTTTCCTAGTCGGGGTGGTCCTTGTTTTGGTGGACCTTGCCCATGTTTCCCTTTTTCTCCTTCTTTTACTACTGCTGCTAGTTTCTTCATCCCTTGTTTATACCCTTCTTTCCGGTTACTAAAAACTCTCCAGGCCTCATCTAATAAAGTTTCTAAATTCCGGCTGTTTGGGCCCCGGATCTTCTGGAGTTTCCGCCTGATATCTCCTGTGGATTGTCCTAAAAATAAATTTATTAATTGCTGCGTTCCTTCATCAGATTCAGGATCCAGGGTGGTGTGTCGGCACATTGTGTCTCGCAGGTGATCTAGAAATTCAGAAGGTGTTTGAGAGGGGCCCTGTTTGATAGCATATAAGGCTGACCAGTTTATGGTTTTGGGGATTGCTCTTTCTAGCCCTTTTACTATCAGTTCTTGGTATCTCTTTAACCGTCCTAATCCCTCATCATCATTAGGATCCCAACCTGGGTCTTGAAGGGGAAATACGTCTTTAACATCCTCCTGTGTTGTCCTACAATCATCTTCAGCCAGATCCCCAGCTACTTTCCAAACTAATTGTTTCTCAGTTTCTGTTAAGGCATCAAGTAGCAGTTGCAGATCTGCCCAATCAGGTGAATGCTGCTTAATCATAAACTTCATTTTCTTAGCAACCCCTATAGGATCACTTTGATAGCCCTTAGCAATCCTTTCCCAAATTTCTAAATCAATTGAGGAAAAGGGAACTTTAATCAGCTTTGTTTCCCCATCAGAGGTTATTGCTTGTCTTAGAGGTGCTTGTATGACCTCTCTGGTTTGTTTTCGGGTCCTTGATGCTATAGGTCCTTGTGAGGGAATCTTAGGACCTGGTGGGAGGGGTTCAGGTTCATCCCACTCACTGTCACAGCTAGGCAGTGGTGGATCCCGGGGTTTAGGAGTGGGTGGAGAAACCCCTACCTCAATTGCTGTCCTCCCAACGGAAGATGAAGCTAAAGATGAAGTGGAGGGGGTTGGAGTCAATGATGGTTCTGAATTTGCATCCCCCACCACCCTCCTCCTTTCCTGCCTCCTAGGGGCTGGTTTAAGTATGTCTTCTGTCTCTTGTTCCAAAGCCTCTGCTTGGTATACTTTGTCAGGATGGGTGCACCTCTGATTTATCGAGCAGGTACTACAACACCGTTTGGGCTTCCCTTTAGTAGCTTTATTATCCTTTTCAAGGGCTAATACTAAAGGATCAGATGGTGACCTCATTCCACAATCCCTTTGTCACTTGGGATGATTCCTGAGAGTGAAAAACATATCAGCATAAGCTACTTCTTGCCACTTTTGTTCACGCCGAAGGAAAGGCATCAATTGTAATAACGTCTCATAGTCCAGTGTACCGTTTACTGGCCACTTCACACCTTCATCAAGTTTATATAATGGCCACCATTGTGTACAAAGCTTAGCAAGCTCCCTCTTAGTTTCAGTACCACCACAGCCCACCAGTTCTTTCCAGTGTGTTAAGATACACCCTAAAGGGCTTCCTCTGGGAATCTCTTTGCTCTCATTTGCCCCCATGTTTAGAATCCCTTTTGGTCCAAGATGTTGCAAAACACAAAGTAGACTACTTCAATTGCGCTTCTCAGCACCAAAAATTTATCGGCTATTTCTGCTAGCTCTGGGCATAAGTTCTGGGCTCTCTGCTTTCCGCACACAATCAAAGCCTTTTCTTAGAGAGACCCAACTCCAAACACTAACCGATTTAGGCTCGCAAAGAAAATAGCCAGGGGTCCCTCACGACCCCAAACACACTCCACCAGAAGTTTCAACAAGGTCTCGCTGAAAAATCCTACGGATTTCGGCCGGGACACCACACACAAATCCCTCCGTGAGAAGGAGGTGGGGGGGTAACCCTGATCTCACGCTGCCTCTCCACTCTGTGGTTAAGGACTACACCACCAGGACTTTAAAATATTGCCACACACTCTAGCAACTGCAAGCCTCACAAACAAGCAAAACCTTTTCCCCTTTAACTAAAACACTCACTCGCCAAAAGAACTTCTTAGGGTTTTACAGGGAGTTTAGAGACGCGGCCCGAGCCTGCAGAGCCTGGATTCCCCCGCGGTTACCAGGGAAACAAATCACCCCCTCCCAATTCCTGGGGCTGGCTCAGGTTTCAAACCTCCTTACGCCGCTTGCTCCTTTTAGTTCAAAACCAAACAATTTAAGCTAACACAAATGCTTTTTTTTTTTTTTTTTCTTTTTTTTCCTCACCTAACAAAACGTCAGCAAAATCTTGTTGCCAAAAGCACTCGCTGTTCAAGCTCACACACAGTCTAATTCCCCTCCAGCACACAATCTGGATACAACACAAACACTTTAAATCCTTCCGTCCTGCAAACAGAGGTATCCCTCCACTGATCAGGCAGGGAATTCAAAAGGTTTTTTACAACTTCAAGCTTGCAAAACTCCTAAAACCATTTACACAGGTTACTAACACACTCCAAAATCACACAAATCAAAACGCTTACACAAACTCCCACAGACCACGATACATACGGTGCACCAATAATTCTTCCACACCTGAAGACACAAACACACAAAACCACGAGACCACAGAACACGGATCCGTTCACACCACACACACTCCGTGCACTCGGGGCCGCAATCGGGATTTTCCGCGACCCACAACGGGACCCTTCGCGTCCCAGCACGGGCTCGCCACACGGATTACGGATTGTCAAGGTACCTTTGAACCACAAACTGTAACCGGAGCCACTGCTGCTCCTAATACACAACAACAACACCGGTTATTTTACTGCCGCCGCTGCCCCATCACGGGACACGGACTACCAAGTCATCTTTAAATTGCAAGATGACATAACAAAAAAACCGGTTACCGCTGTCCCCACTACGGGACACGGACTACCAAGGCACCTTTAAACTGCAAGATGACACAGCAAAGACAGGTTGCCGCTGTCCCCACTACGGGACACGGACTACCAAACCACTGACACCAATCTCCGCAGAGCTGTCACAACTTTTACAAACAAACCCAAGAGGCGTGTTGTGCACGAGATGTCTCTCAGTGTCTTACCAACCGCCTATACCAAGGTACCTATTTTCAAATATAAACATACCTTTTGTCCGTAGTTCCAGCAGGTTCTGGTCTTTCCCTGGGTGGTCAGTGGGACCGCAGGAGCCCTCTTCCCAGAAAATTCCGGGTGGGCGCCCAGAGGGGTCCTGGACCCTGCTGGCCCCATGGCCAGAGAGAGCAGTCTCCTACCTGGCTCGCCAAAATGATTTATTAAAGAAATATGGGTATTGATCTAGTATCGATACCCAACTGTGACGGACAAAAACTCTCTAACAGTTTAAAGTTAGAAAGTGTATGTTTATTACGGCCGGGCAGCACGCGGGATATTTCCCTAATTCGCACTGCGAAATTCACAGGTAATTACAAAGTCTTTTATTTACAAAAGTGTTGAATATCCAAAATACAAATGCATATTCATACCCCTGTCACCTCCCATTCCTCGCTTCATATGCTAATTGACAAAAAGGCTATTAAGCATGCGTACTTTGTTTCTTAAAATGAGTCGGGGGTCTATTTTGGGGAGGGGTCGCCTAAAATGAGGAAGTAAGATGAGTCTTCCTCGTCCTGACCTTTCTTACCTTTTCAATGTATTCGTGACAAATGATTCCTTGGTAGAACTTACAGTTTCCTGTGTTCAATGGGTCCTTTAAGCAGGAAATCTGCAGCTATCTTATGTCCTATTTACCATATTTTGTTTTTCATTACAAGGACAACTACATAAACATAAACCTGACAAGAAATGAGTTACAAGATCCGGGGTAGCTTATCTAAGATCCGGCTTCTGTTAACTGCGAACAAAAATTACCTATCTACTTCAGCTAATTCAGCAACTTATTATCTTAACTTTCCTAAAAAATCCTTAGTTCCTCAAAATTAACGTCTCAGTGATATAGATACTATTCCTGAAATTCTTGCAGGGCTTAACTTTTTACTCCTCTTTCCAATTATGTGTCCTAAATAAGTGACTTCAGTTTCCACAAACTGTAGTTTACTTTGAGATACTTTTAACCCCTTTTCTCCAAAAAAGTTTAAAAGTTGTATACTTAACATCTTTAACTGCTTTCTCTGTCTCTTTTGTTCTCGATTTGGGTCTCACCCTGGGTAATCTCCAGGTGGCCCTAACCTATTTTCCCTTTCCCAGATTCTGATGCTTGCTGTTCTGTTAATTTGTATTTCCTCAGGGGGGAACAAGATGTTTAATATAGAATTTAACTCTCCCCATGTATAAACATTGGGTCTAAGGAATTAGTCTACCTGTGTGGCAATACCTGTGGGATCTTCAACTAAATTTCCTAGCTCTTTCTTAAATCCTCTTACCTCAGAGGCTGTTAATGGGGCATTTACAAATCCTACTCCTCCAATCACTCCTCCCATAGACATTCCTTGAGGGGAAAAAGTCTTTCTGGCTTTAAGGCTTTTGACCTGGTGTTACAATAGGGTCCTTCACTTACATTAACAACTGATAACACTGTCTGGGTTAGGAATTCCTGGGGATTTCCAGGAGAATGGGATGACTCACAGGAGTCTGTAGGGGTTTTGGTGAACTCCCCATTAGGGGGTGGCAGGAGAATTGCTGTAGGTAATGGGGAAGTAGTAAAATCTGTAGGAGGAGAAGCAGAGGATGGTACTGTGGGAGGAAGGGGGACTAGGGAAGAGGTTGTGTTTTGGGAAACTGAAGGGGTTATAACTGGGGCTAAAGAACTTTGACTATTGGAAGGAGGTGGCAAAGGGGCTGTTGGGAGAGTAGGGGGAGAAGGTACTAAGGATTGAGGAGGAGAGGTGTTAAGGAGGGGTGATGATGGAACCACTGGGGGAAGAGGAGGAGAGGGTTCTGAAGGAGTTTGAGTTTGACTCGGGGAAGTTAGTAGGGGAACTGGGACAGGATTTTGAGGGACTTGGGGCACTTCTGGGTAAATTGGAGGGGGTAAATGGTCTAGAGGGTCCCATCTTTTATTAGTTTCTTTTCTTTCTTCTTTCTCTTCCTTTCTTTCACACTTTTCTTTTTCTTTTAATTTGCAGACTTTTATATTCTCTTTACTCGTGGCTTTCTTTTGCCAACAAGCAGCATAGGCTAACTGATTTACGTCTGGATCTTCCTGAGTTCTTAGGTACTGATTTAACTGATAGCACATCCACTCATCATGTGTTCCAAACCATGGCCGCTCTCCTGGTAATTTTAATTTTGGCCAGACTTCTGTGCAATAAAACACCATTTTAACCTGATCTAGTCCTTTCATGGCTTCTAAGGAATCCCATTTAGCTAAAAGTTGTTCTAAGGGACTACCAGGTGGAATACTCTTCACTTTGTTATTTTCCTTTTCAGATTTCTTCTTCTTACTAGTACATTGTCCCATTTTCTTTAAACTGAAAAAATTTCAAAGGTGCCCTCTACTGACGGGCAACACAGGTTTTTTTTAAGCAAAAAAAATTCTTTGGCTTTTCTCACTCTACTTCAAATCTCCTGACTTAATTCTTGAACACTTCAACATAAAACTCCTAAACTTTATGCTTTTCTACTCTTTCCTACACTTTTGCTTTCATTTAGGGAACAAACTCTCTACTCACTTTCTCCAACCTTCTTCACTTTCTTGGATGCTCACACTTTACTCACACCAGGGGCTCAGACTCTCTTCTGACCCCTTGAGGTGGGTCCTGATGACCTCACCTCCTATGTACCCCTGTGCCTTGCCTCACCCCTGAGACTCTGGACACGCTTTGCGGCGCACGACAGGGTCCCTAGTACTGGTATCCCCTTCTGGGTCTCAGGGCCTTCTCGCGCCTTAGCCCCTCGCCAGGCCAGACACCTTCAGTCCGAACCCCGGACTAGACTGCCCTGTCACTAGTACCGTTCCCCTCTTCACTTTTTGAAACGGAGGTAAGAGGTCAGGACTCCACACAGGTTACCTGGGGGGGTATCCCTTCCTTGTTTCCAAGGATCAACCCGAGCACGGCCCAACCCCTTTGCCTTCCACCAGGACTGGCTTGACTACTTCTCCCCAGCGAAGCAGCCTCGGCAAGAGGGATGAGTGCGTGTGTGCAGGATGCCCGCCTTGCCTCCAAGCTGACTCCCCACTTGGGCTATGGGTTTACGGCCTCCTCCCTGAGACTGCAGCAGCACACCCTCTCCGGTGCGTCTGGCTCAGTCCTGGGAGGCAGGGACTCTCATGAGCTCTTGGCACCTGCAGTGTCTGGGGACACCCCGTCAACCCTGGTACGGTTTTCCCGCTCCTCCAGGGATTCTAAACCCTCCTAGGCTACTCTAGCCCTTAAGGCGGGGGGACCTGCCCCTAATGCATGCCACTCACACTCTGTTTTTTCCCTGCACACCCAAGGGGGGGTCTTTCTGCCCCTAAGGAGACGCCTCACGCACTAGTTTCTTTCACTTCCCCCTTTTCCTGGCCGGCCCCCTTGCGGGGGTCCGAAACTGCAGTACCGAGGGGTCCACACTCAGTTCTGGGGGTCCGAGCTGCCGGCCCCCGACTCTCTCACACGCCCACTCGCACGTCTCCTTTACCCGCTGCCAGAATGCTCACCCTCCGGCGCTCCTCCTCGTTACCGGTCCCAGGCTGCTCCCGCTTGGCCAGCTGTCCCGGAGGTCCGAAGGGCGAGCGGCCGTCCCGTCTTCGGTCCCTCTTCAGGCATGGCCAGATCCCGGACGATTCCCCAAAAATTGTTCTGGAAAACAAAAGAGAGTCAGAGACTTGCTCTTTTGTATGTTTCTTTATTATCAAGCTTGGCCTTGGGGGAGAGCTTGCTTGCTCCCGTGGCAATGTGGAGGAGGAGGTACACACAGCTTCGCTTCACAGCAAAGCTGGGGACTCCCACCCCCCCTCACGGGCTTTTTTCCCTCGCCGAGGAGTCCATTTTGCTTTGCTGATCAAGGGTCATCCAGCGATGGGGAACTCCTTCTCAGGTCACGGCGACTAAATAAAGCTGCTTCGGCGGACCCCCATACCTCTTGCACTAGTCTAAAGTGTGACTTCAGTCCTGGATTTTACTTTGGTTCCCTGCTTTTCAGAGTCTCTTGTTCTTGAGTTGTTCCCAGAATTCCAGTGTTCTTTTTATTTGCATATTCAGACACTATCTGGCGAATGGGAGCAGAGATACAGGTAATAAGGTGAATTCTTAATTAACAAACAAGTAAGTAAGGTGATTAATCAATATTAAAACAGGAATAAGGCAAATTCTGTATACAGAACTAGCATTAACAATCTTAATGGAATTACTTAACAATTAAGTAACTAAAACATAGATTATTTGAATAGAACTTATTTATAACATTCCAGAGTAGATAGAGGAAATGCAAGAAGAATGTAGATGGGAAGCAGACTGCACAACTCCTAAGCTACAGCTCTTGAAGGATTTGACACTAATTGTCCAGAACAACATCATGTATTCTGCAGGATAAGGGAAGTAAAATTGCTCAGTAGCACTCTGAGCCTCCTCCATATAGCAGTGTATAATGTTGTGGTTGTTGGTAGTATTTGGTTACTGCATAGAAACTTTAGTGAGTTTAGGAAAATTTTATTTATTGACAATCCACAGTAGTTCACTCTCATGAACATGTTTTTCTTTTTTATTTCAACTTTAGACCTCTTAAATATGGGTAGAAGGGATCATATACATTTGTATATAAGTGTATGTAAGTGACCTGAAGCTAGACAAGGGGCTGGTGATAGCAAATTTTATGCTCTGCTACTCAACCAAACCTCTTGGAGACTGTTATGTTTGTTCTCTGGTGAACTTTTATTGCCATGCCTCCTCTCCAGTTGCTCTTTTAAGTTAAGATTTTCCAAAAGAATGAGGATTTTCTTTGCATTGTATTTTCTCAGAATTCTGCTTGGGTGCTTATACTGCAGGTAAGATAGCACTGGTCGGATTACAGAGAGGTTTAATCCCCTACCTTTTCCCCACCCCAGAAGACATTTTGAAAACTTTGTATGTGCACATGTGTCATTTGGAACTTTTTGTCTTTCTGAGGGTATATATTTCTTATTAAGATGGAAACTAGCAGCACATAAATCAAGAATCCTGGCATAAGCTTATAGTATTTTTTTAGTGGAATTTCCCCCGGTGTTGCTTCAGCATTTAAAGATTTTAGGAGTTTGCTTTGGATTGGGATCACTCTGATTATTTTAAGATCTCACAGAATTTTGTTCAGAAGTGTGTTTGATAAAGATCATGTTCTAGGATGAATAAATGCAGTCTGTCCAGCTTTGATTAGGTGACTTACCTTGATGCATTTGTAGTTTGTGGCTCATTCTAGGTGTATTACGGTCCTAAGGAAAACAATATTAAGCACTCTTCTCACCCACCTCACAGTGGTCTTTTTAAAAGAAACCAGGGGCAGTTGAAACCTCCCGGACTCACAATGGCTATCACCTGCTGGTAGCTGGGCTTCTGCTAACAGGAGATCATGTATTTGTGTATTTGAGGTTAAATTTGAGTAAACTGAATAAAGCTCTTTTTTTTTTTTTTTTTTTTTTTTTTTTTTTTTTTTTTTTTTGGGGGGGGGGTGTGTGTGTGTGTGTGTGTTTGATATATCTTGGGTGATATAGTAGTGAAAAAAAAAAATAGGCAATTCTGCCATCTGCTACCATTTTTCAGGAGCAGTAAGTGGTTTCTAGTAATTGAATTGATATCTTAACAAATGTCTCTTTAAGAAAAGCTGATGACTAAAGGAAGTTGAGTGTGTCAAAGAAAATTAACTGTGCAATACCCGTAAATTTTTCTCTTTTTTTTAATGACTGTGGTAGGTATTGGAAGCTATTATATGAGGACCTTTGGGGGACCTTGGAAGCTAATCGTTTGTTGCTGTCTCTGTGGAAGTATTTGCTTCCAGATTTAGATACATCAGTCAGCGGTGAAGAGGAAGTCTTAGCCAAGGTCATAATGCAAGTAAACATTGCAATAAATTAAAAGCTATACAAGCTTATTCTGTCTGGAATGCTTGGAAATGATGGCATGAGTTGGACAACTAGAAGTCTAAATTCCAGGTCGTCTGATTCTGCTAGAAATTTTCACTTAGATGACCTTATAGGATCACCTCACTTTCCTGAGACTGAGCTCACTGGAACACTGAGTTCCATGAGTGAAATCCTAATCTCAGTTCAGGCAGCCTGATGCTTGGAAGATACTTCACATAAACCAAGAACTCTTTAAGGGTTTCTCTACTTTTCACAAAGTACATTCAGTCACAGAGGGACAGTTAAACACAGCCATCCTTCAAGAGGCAGAATAATAGATAATAAATTTTCTGCAAAATGTTACTATGACAAGACATGTCATTTAGTCTGAAGACATCTGTACTTGCAGCACCTGCGAGCAGTAAGAGCAAAAAGGGCATCTATATGGTGGTACAGGAATTATACAGTTAATAAGTTTTGTATGTGTGCATGTTTTGCATGGAAAAGATTGATTTGCCATGGTTGAGTGAATAGAATACAGTAGTTCAGGTTACTAAACTGCAGAATTTGGTTTTGCTTAACTTTAAAGAATTTTATCACTTATTCTAAGAAAAATACTTCATCCTTTATCTACTTGCAAAATGGTACTTATTTGTTTAAAAATATCTGTGTTGGTATTTTATATCTTACTACCTCTTCTGTCAGCAGTAAATTTTGATTTCCAGAGTTCAAGTTGCTATCATATATAAACACAGTATGCTTGTGACTGTATGGAGGATGTTGTGGGGACAGGTTGGAGTCTTGGGTGCGTATGGTGAACTGTGGTGTCTTAGATTGTTAAGGTGGTGAAAGAATAACTGGAAAGCAAAAAGGTGGACAATTAATTGCAGGTAGGTGAAGGTGACAGTTGCAGTCAGTGTAATAACAGGCTGTGAATTGAACTTAAGCTGAACTGAAAACTGGTTGGAACAGCTGTCTGGCATTTTGTTTTCCTTTACTCATTTCCCCCTGTGCTGCCACCCTTCCTTCTCCCCCTGTAAAAAAATTCAGACCTAGTGGGATCTAATACAGGTCTGAAATGAAATGTTGCCTTCATTTTTGATAATAATATTGGGAAGCTTTTTTCAGGTGCTTTGGTAAACATTTTTATTTCTTGATTAACTGCTTTTTTGATGTACAGGGGGAAAATGGATATACTTAGAGCATACCTATGTGGCTGTATAGGAGTTAAGTGCTATTTAAAAACTGTTTTAGTGAGGGGAAAAAATTTCTAATTGTAGTGAAGTATTTTTGGAATTTGCCCTGTCAGTTAGTAATATTTCACTAATTAAAGCAACCCTTTATTTAAAACAGGCTCACAGCAGTTCATCTGGAGAGTGGGCTCATGGGCAAACTGAGGTATGTTAATTTATCAGTGATTAAACATATTTTATATGCTGATGTTTCTGAAGTAATGCATTTAACTTGGAAGAAGGTAATCACATCTGTGCATTCCTTGTGGTTTCTCTGCTGCTGAGGGTTGAAGCTTGTAAAAAACTTTACTTCCCTACAGTCTTGTGTGTAGTGAAAATTAACGAACAAGTCAGTAGGCTCTCTTTGGCTGTTAGTATCAAGTGTGTTTGACAACATTAAGATATTATAATCTTTGCTGAAAGAACATTATGAAGAGGTCTCTCTTTCCCCCTTTCTCTTTTGTGCACTCTTGCTTGGGAGAACAGTGTATATTCTGACTGTAGTTTGCTCAATATGCTTATATGTGTTTGTAGAAAAGTGAGTTCTTGTTTGGAAATTCTACTTGTGCTGTAAAGGAAAGGACAGGACCTATGTTGATGTACAGTGACAGTTGAAAAATTTTATAAATTTTGCTGCCCTGAACGAATTTTCCTGCATTATACAAAGAAAGTCATATAATTCTAAAAGGTCAACATACAAATCTTGAGTAGCTAACTGTACACTTGCAGGTGGTGTTTTGCCAATGCTGCAGAATCATTGCTTGCCCTTAGTTGCTTGGTTTTGTCAAATGGCTTGCTGCTTGTTAAGAAGTCTACTTTGCCAGGTAAAAATATTTTGAAACAGTGAAACCTCTAACCATTCAGCATTTTGGGTGAAATCTGTTGAGTGATGAAGACCTGCTAATACTTTTGGCTGGCCTGAGACTTGGTAGCTTTTTTTTTTTTTTTTTTTTAAAGATTACCTCTTCTTCATTAATAGACGATTGCAGACATACTTCAGGTTTTGACAAAACAATATTTGTGTTTTCCCTTAACAGCATTTATAAAAATACCAGCCTGCAGATGTGCCTTGTCAACAGACTTGTAAAAAAACATGTCCAGGCAATAAAGATGATTCAGAAGTTTTAGTTGGTTTCAAGAGCGATATCGATACACTACAGGATATACTCTCTAATAATGCAAATGTTACTGGAATAACTGGATATCAAAACTAAGTCTTTTAAATAAACATTCTGTGGTCTCACATGTTTTTGTTATAAATTTCCATGAAATTTCAGATTTTGGTAAATGTATCATGGGGCTATTGCTTTTGTAAATTGCTGTGATCTAGAAAATTACTTCATTTTAAGAATCTAGTCTAGAAGTCTAGAAGTGCTTGCTCTTTTTTTTTTTTTTTTTTTTTTTTTTTTTTTTTTTTTCCCTGTGGGACAGAAGGAGTAGTAACTGCTCTGATAATGAACGAAAGCCTCTAAAAGTGCAAGAAAAGAAATCTAATCTGTGATAAAGTAGAAATTATGGCATTATGAAATTATGAAGACTTTAAAGGAATCTTGTTTTCTGAGAAAACAGTGAAAAAGCAGCTTTTCCAGTGTGCCTATATGAAAGTACCCATGGTGCTATAGATGGAAACGGAAACCAAAGATCCCTGATGAATTGATACTGAAGAGATTGGGAAGTATTTGATAAGAAGGGTAAGGGTTTGTGGAGCTTTGTGGTTCATAGAAAGAAGAGGTTGGTGTTTCAAGTACATTCTTTTCGCCTTTGAAAAGGATCATGAAAATCAAGCATGTGTCTTGGTGAGCTTTTCTTTACTTGCTGTGATAAGAGATCCTGATTTTAATGATAGAAATAACTAGGATAGCTATTTAGAAATTTATAATGCATAGTGTTTTGAGCCAAAAGAAAAGAGCAGGTCGGTTGAGTTAAGCAACAGCTGCATTTTATGTAATTGTTTTTTCTTGCTGTAATAGTTTAACTATTTGTCCTTGGGTGAGTATCCAAGTTAATCAGCTACAGAGCAGGCACTGTATAATAACTCCATAAATGTCTGTTGTGTTTGATTTCCATTTCCAGAAGATCTTTAGGTCTTGTGGCTGAATGTGATCCTTGTACTTAGCTATTTCACATTATTCTGGTTCATTCATATGGCAGAGGAGAGGAATTAAAGTTCCAAGCCTCAGGCCAGTAGCAACAAAGCTTTTCCTGGCTGGATGAGAACATAGAATGGTCCCAGTTGGTTGCAGCCTGCTCTACTTGGAGACTTGAGCTTATGAAATTTGTCAAGATGGCTATTTTCTTGTACTTTGCTAGAGATAAACATTTGAATGGGAATAGCTAACTGAAAAGGTAGGGACCATTTGGACAAGCTGGCAAGGGTGTTATCCTATCTCTAGCCTGTGACTGAAATGACTGTGAAAGTGAATAAGGTGGGAATAAGGTTCACTTAATTAAATTTTTTTTATGTATAAAAATCTGAGGTTCAGCAGAAATAGGTATAATTATGATTATTAGCTTGATATTGATGCATTCTTTTACCATAACATACACTTTGCTGCTAAATTTTTCTTACGTTTGCTCGAAGAGAAGTAAAGGTTGAACCTGACATGGCAAGTGCTTTCCCTTTCTGTATGGCAAGGTGTGGGTGCATCTTCTGCTCAGCATGTCTGCCAAAGCCAGAACAGCTTACTTTCCATAGTACTGATTCAGAGTATAAAGAATGGTTAGATCTGGAAGTAGTGTGCAGACTGGAAGAGCAGCCTTATTTTGCTCTTTGTCACAATGAGCAATATGTCTGTTACCATCAGATGAACGTTGATTCCTCCTTAGCATTTTTAAAAATATTTGTGCATCAAGAAAATGTTGTCATGA
Organism: Hirundo rustica; assembly: GCF_015227805.2. Lineage (NCBI taxonomy): Eukaryota > Metazoa > Chordata > Aves > Passeriformes > Hirundinidae > Hirundo > Hirundo rustica. The sequence continues at coordinate 98,282,103 of NC_053450.1, forward strand.
TATGAATGATAGTTTTGACGCTAGTGCTTGCTGTTTTCCTTTCTTTGTTGTTGTTGTTGGTTTTTTTTTTTGTTTGTTTTGTTTTGTTTTTTGTGTGTCATTCATGTTCTTCAGTAAAAATACAAACCAACAAACCTACCTAGTATCTGCACAATTTCAAAGTTTCCTCTGATTTGTTTAGGTGGTGGGTGTGGGTTCTGTATATTATCTGTGGTTAGTAGCAATAAGGGAATATGATCGAGGCTTTGATCCAGTATACTGCTTTAATATGAAACACTTGTGTTTGGTGGTTGGTACCACCAATATAATAATAATAATAATAATAATAATAATAATAATAATAATTATAATTATAATAATAATGATGTATGAAAAATCTAGAGTTGCAAGTAGTGTTTTTCATCAGCTTGTGTTTTCAAAGACCACACAAGAATACCAGAATACATACAAAATAAATTATTAACCACAAGTTGTCTGCTCTCCAGTGAAACTAATGAATTTGCATCCTGGAGCAGGATTATAAATTGTTATATAAAATATGTTTGTTTAGGTTACTGTTTGGAACAGTCGTCACTACTATCATAAAGTAAGATAAATTTATAAAAAGAGGAAATAGGTAAGGACATAATTCCAGGCATACACACAGAGTGTTCTTTTCAATATGAGTTACTATCATTAGTGCAGATGGTAATCTATGTGGGATTGCTTGTTTAACTACAGCTGTTTACACACTGAAATAGGAGCATTTGGTATACCATTGCTTCTGACCTAGAGGAATAAATTGAAGTACCTGCTTTGGTGTGGAGAGCATACGTGTTGAGTGAAGATGTTTTAGCCACAGATACTGGTCTGCATTCTGTTCCTTGCTTAGTGTAACTCCAGCCTTTCAAAGTATAACGGCCAGGTAAACTTCATGCAGTCATTAATACCGTCTTTGTCTGTAGGTCCTATGAGCCATGCTGATAGTCTGGGTTAAAAGAAAGTAGGTAAATAAGGGTATGTGTGGGGAGAGGAGGAAACTGAAGAGAGATTGCCATTTCTTCATCCTGCTGAATACCTTTAATGAGATCTATCTGCAGACTTGGAAAGCTTGTTATCTTCTGCTCTTAAAAATGTAATAACCTGACTAATGACCTTCCTGATAAATGCACTTTCAGTGTTTATGCTTCCTTGCCTTAGTACAGCTAAGGTATTAATGTGCTGAATGCACATATATATGCAGTGTGCAAATGTCAACTTCTTTCCCTGTGTACTTCTGTCCTGGATGTGGATTTTTTTCTGGAGGGTAGTGGGTAGAAAAGATATATCTGAAAGATACCACTTTTGGGCTGCACACATTACCTGCTTGAAATGCTAAGCTGAGTATGTATTAGTGTAGCACACTTGCCTCAAGCAGGATTCTCAGGGTAGGAGAGAAAACTCAGACTGTGAGCCTAAATGAAATGGGTGAAAATATTCCCTGCATTACTATCAGTAATATTTCTTCTACTTCTTAGTGACTGATTGTCATGGGGTGACTGTGTATCCCCAATCGTCTGTTGGGTGCAGGGGGGAGGACAAGCGCGGTTTGTTTTTCCCCAGGAAAACCCTGCTCATCGGAGTGACCTTGAAGCGGGGGAGCTGGAACACAGCAAGACAAAAGAAGCTCTGTTGTTTTTTCCCCGGCAGTTAGTTAGTTTAGTGCTAGCGTAGTTAGACGCTGTAGAATAGCTGAAGCTTTTTGCTTTTTTTTCTTTTTCTTTTTTTGTCCTTTTTTCCTTCCTTTTTGCTTTTTTTGTCCTCTCCTCGGAACTGTTCCAACCTCTCTGGACTAAGGACCTGGGGAAGCACCGGGGGCCTCCACAGGGGACTCACCCCACCAAGATCAGCCCTGCACATCTCCTTTTCTCCCAGCGTCAGCAGGGACGGAGCGGTGGAGCACAGTGACGACCCTCGAGGAGACTTTCTTTAAGTTTGTTATCCCTCCGTAAGCGGCACGAAGCTCTTGTCATCGGGTATTGTGCTGGGAGTGCTTTGCCTGTTTAATAAACAGGTTTTTTCCACTTCTCTCTGAGGAAATCTTTTTTCCCGAACCAGTTGGAGGAGGGGAGGGGGGCCCCGTGGGAGGGTTTCTCCCAAAATCTGCCTGAAACTACCACAAACTTATTGGTGCCCAACGTGGGGCAGAATTAGGAACAAACAAGATTGATTTGAAAGTTACTTCCCCTTCAGCAGTGAAGTGGATGTATGCCATCGGGTCATCGTGTTCCTTGGAAAAGGTTTTGTAAAAAGCTTTGTATTCATCTTCTTCAACTTCTTTAGATGGTCTCTGCCAGATCGGTTTTATGTCATTCATGAGCTCCCAATCCCAGACAGTCTTTTCAACCTTCTTGGTTTTTGGTTTTTTTTCTTCCTCCTCTTCTTCAACTGCTGCTTCATCATCTGCTTCTTCTTCTTTCTCCTTTGCTTCCTCCTCTTCAATGGGTTCTTCAACGGTCTCTGTCTTGCTGCTCCACACATATATGGGGAAGTTTATGAACTGGGAATACTTCTTTACTAGATTTTTAACAGTGTCCAGCTCCAGGTAATCAGATGCTTCCTTCTTCAAGACAAGGGTTATGGTTGTGCCACGTCCTAAGGTGTTCCCTCTTGGGTCATCAATCACAGAGAATTCATTTGAATCTGACTCCCAAATATGCTGAGTATCATTGTTGTGTTTTGATGTGACAATAACTCTGTCTGCTACTAAGAAAGCAGAATAAAAGCCAACACCAAACTGGCCAATTAACTCAGATGTTGACTGGCTGTCATCCTGCATTTCAGTCATCTTGTTTAAGAATTCACTTGTACCAGACTTTGCAATGGTACCCAGGTTTTTGACTAACTCCTCCTTTGTCATGCCAATACCCGTGTCTGTAACATGAAGCATGTTCTTCTCTTTATCACACTTGATTTTGACGGTAAGTTCCTCATTGCCAGCAAGAGCATTTTCATCAGTTAATGATATCAACCGTATCTTATCTAAAGCATCTGAAGCATTTGAAATAAGTTCCCGAAGGAAAATCTCTTTGTTTTTATATAAAGAATTGATAATTAGCTTCATCATTCTGTTCACTTCTGCTTGAAATGCAAACTTCTCAGATTTTTCTCTGATTTCTTTGATCTGGGATGCATTTAGGCCATCTAGTTGGATAGCTTCTTCCTCTCTCTGTACAACTTCATCATCTGTTCGAGACCCTTCTCTGCTTTTGCCCAGGTCATCTTCCACGGTCCCATCGACGTCCACCTCATCGGCCCTGACCGACACGGCCAGAAGCAGCACACACACCAGAGCGAGCCCCCAGACCGACTTCATGGCGGCCGCAGTGACAAGAGAAGAGCCCCCGGCCCTGGCGCCGCCGCCCCGCGCTCCCGAGCCCGTCCCGCACGCCGCCGATTCCGCTGGAGCCCTGAGCAGCAGCAAGCTTTTGCCCAGATCAAGCAGGAGATCGCTCATGTGGTAGCCCTTGGCCCAGTCAGGACGGGACCAGATGTGAAGAACGTGCTCTACTCAGCAGCCGGGAACAATGGCCTGTCCTGGAGCCTTTGGCAGAAGGTGCCTGGAGAGACTCGAGGCCGACCCCTGGGATTCTGGAGCCGAAGCTACAGAGGGTCTGAAGCCAATTACACCCCAACTGAGAAGGAAATCTTAGCAGCCTATGAAGGAGTTCAAGCCGCTTCGGAGGTGATTGGTACAGAGACGCAACTCCTCCTGGCACCTCGACTGCCTGTGCTAGGGTGGATGTTCAAAGGGGAGGTTCCCTCCACCCATCATGCCACTGATGCCACATGGAGCAAGTGGATTGCTCTTATTACGCAGCGCGCCCGTATGGGTAAACTGAATCGCCCTGGGATTTTGGAAATAATTACCAATTGGCCTGAGGGTGAAAACTTTGGCCTCACAGATGAAGAACAAGAGCAAGTGACACGGGCTGAAGAGGCTCCACCATACAATCAATTGCCAGCAGAGGAGACGCATTATGCCCTTTTCACTGACGGTTCCTGTCGTATTGTAGGGATGAACCGGAAGTGGAAAGCAGCCGTGTGGAGCCCCACACGACAGGTTGCTGAGGCCACTGAAGGAGAGGGTGGATCAAGTGAACTTGCAGAACTCAAGGCTGTTCAATTGGCCTTGGATATTGCTGAAAGAGAAGGGTGGCCGAGGCTCTACCTCTATACCGATTCATGGATGGTAGCCAATGCTCTGTGGGGATGGCTGAGGAGGTGGAAAGAGGCTAATTGGCAGCGTGGAGGGAAACCAATTTGGGTTGCTAAGGAGTGGAAAGACATTGCTACCAGGGTAGAGAGACTACCTGTGAAAGTTCGCCACGTAGATGCCCACATCCCCAAGAGTAGAGCTAATGAGGAGCATCGAAACAACGAGCAGGTAGATCGGGCAGCAAAAATAGAGGTGTCAAAGATTGATTTAGATTGGGAACACAAGGGAGAGTTGTTCCTAGCTCGATGGGCCCATGATGCCTCAGGCCATCAGGGCAGAGATGCCACCTATAAGTGGGCCCGAGACCGAGGGGTGGATCTAACCATGGACAGTATTTCTCAGGTTATCCACGACTGTGAGATGTGTGCTGCCATCAAGCAGGCCAAGCGGGTGAAGCCCCTGTGGTATGGCGGGCGATGGTCCAAGTATAAGTATGGGGAAGCCTGGCAGATTGACTACATCACCCTTCCCCAAACCCGCCAAGGCAAGCGCTACGTGCTCACAATGGTGGAAGCCACCACGGGGTGGCTGGAGACCTACCCTGTGCCCCATGCTACTGCCCGAAACACCATCCTGGGCCTTGAAAAGCAAGTCCTGTGGAGGCATGGTACCCCCGAGAGAATTGAGTCAGACAACGGGACTCATTTCAAGAACAGCCTTATTAAGACCTGGGCTAGGGAACATGGCATTGAGTGGGTGTACCATATTCCCTACCATGCACCCGCTGCAGGCAAAGTGGAGAGGCACAATGCATTGTTAAAAACCCAATTGAAAGCATTGGGTGGGGGATCTTTCAAGAATTGGGAGCAGCATTTGGCAAAGGCCACCTGGTTGGTCAACACCCGAGGCTCCACCAACCGAGCAGGCCCTGCGCAGGCTGAGCCTCTGCATACAATAGATGGAGATAAAGTCCCAGTGGTGCATGCCAGAGGTCTGTTAGGGAAGACAGTGTGGATCAAGTCTGCCTCAAGTTCAGACAAACCCATTCGTGGGGTTGTCTTTGCTCAGGGACCAGGTTGCACATGGTGGATAATGCAGAAAGATGGAACAACACGATGTGTACCTCAGGGAGATCTGATTGTTGGGTGAGAATCATTTACAAACATCACTGTCTGCTGAATGTTATTGCCATTGTCTGTACATTAAACCACGCAGAATGAAATAGAAGGAAATGTGTAAGTGAGAGGGTATTGCTTGTATTCTTTTTTTTTTGTGGGGAGAATGGATGGAAGTTTTATGTGGAATATATATTGGTTCTGTCTGTAAGTCAACGATATGGGGATAAGGGGTGGAAGATGTCATGGGGTGACTGTGTATCCCCAATCGTCTGTTGGGTGCAGGGGGGAGGACAAGCGCGGTTTGTTTTTCCCCAGGAAAACCCTGCTCATCGGAGTGACCTTGAAGCGGAGGAGCTGGAACACAGCAAGACAAAAGAAGCTCTGTTGTTTTTTCCCCGGCAGTTAGTTAGTTTAGTGCTAGCGTAGTTAGACGCTGTAGAATAGCTGAAGCTTTTTGCTTTTTTTTCTTTTTCTTTTTTTGTCCTTTTTTCCTTCCTTTTTGCTTTTTTGTCCTCTCCTCGGAACTGTTCCAACCTCTCTGGACTAAGGACCTGGGGAAGCACCGGGGGCCTCCACAGGGGACTCACCCCACCAAGATCAGCCCTGCACATCTCCTTTTCTCCCAGCGTCAGCAGGGACGGAGCGGTGGAGCACAGTGACGACCCTCGAGGAGACTTTCTTTAAGTTTGTTATCCCTCCGTAAGCGGCACGAAGCTCTTGTCATCGGGTATTGTGCTGGGAGTGCTTTGCCTGTTTAATAAACAGGTTTTTTCCACTTCTCTCTGAGGAAATCTTTTTTCCCGAACCAGTTGGAGGAGGGGAGGGGGGCCCCGTGGGAGGGTTTCTCCCAAAATCTGCCTGAAACCACCACACTAATTTAGTGACATACATCTGCATTCCTCTCAGTTTTGTTTTTTTTTTTTTTCTGGCCAGTGTTCTGACACAGTGTCCTAGGGTGATTGTGTATCCCCCAATCGTCTATTGGGTGCAAAGGGGAGGGGAAGCGCAGTTTGTTTTTCCCCAGGAAAACTCTGCTCCTTGGAGTCATCTTGAAGCGGGGGAGTTGGAACACTGCAAGAAGAAAGAAGCTCTGTTTTTTCCCCCTTCCCCCCCTGCCCCCTTTTTTTTTTTTTTTTTTTTTTCTTTTTTCCCTTTTTTTTCTTTTTTGCCCTCTCCTCGGAACTGTTCCAACCTCTCCGGACTACGGACCTGGGGGAAGCACCGGGGGGCCTCCACAGTGGACCCACCCCACCAAGACCAGCCCTGCACATCTCCTTTTCTCCTAGCGCCAGCGGAGATGGAATGGTGGAGCACAGTGACTATCTTCAAGAGGAGACTTTCTCTTTTTAAGTTAGTTATCCCTCCGTAAGCGGCACGAAGCTCTTGTCATCAGGTATTGTGCTGGGAGTGCTTTGCCTGTTTAATAAACAGTTTTTTTCCACTTCTTTCGGAGGAAGTCTTTTCCCAAACCGGTTGTAGGAGGGGAGGGGAGGGGGGGCCCTGTGGGAGGGTTTCTCCCAAAATCTGCCTGAAACCACAACAAACTTCCTGGCGCCCAACGTGGGGCACGAGAGAGTGGAAAAACACTGTACTGATTGGTATTTAGCAGTCAGTAACTATGCTGCTTGAATTCATATCTCTTGGGGTGGGGGCCTTGATGTGTTTTGGATCCTTAGGCTTCTTTGAGGTCTTAATACCTTTGTGGTCCTTAGATTTATTTGCATATCCAGAGATAGCCCCAAGATTGTCACTAATACGCAGTTTTTACAGTAGAGGGACACGGATTAGAGTAGCTATTGGCCTTGGTTTAATGATAATAATTTGTAGGAAGTTTATAAAGGTGCTGAGATCTTTTCCTAGTATGTATGGGTCATGGTTATTCACCCTGTTTGTGGGAGGAGGAGCAGAGGATGAAGCGTTGCAGTCTTTCGTTTCCTTCTTCTCTGAATCGGTTAAATCACTGTTGGAGAATGTTCAGTTTCCCCTGAGTGTTAAAGAGACCATCTTTCTGGTATGTCATCTGGTAAGCCTGCTCTATACAGTCTGCAGCTTCTCTAGAATATGGGCTGAGATTTCTAGAGGGGCTGATGAAACTCCTGACCCAGGCAGAGGAAATCCTGAGTGGTGTGGAGAATGGGAGGATATGGGCCAGCTCCTCAAGGAATTCTCTGACCCTGTTGTCTGGGATTTTCCACGGGAACAAATTCAGAATCCAGTGGAGCTGGGGAAATACCTGAAAGTGAGGTACCATGATGGCTCTAAGGGGGAAAGGATTGCTGCAGTAAGCTGGGCCCTGGCATATGCTTATTGCACGTTGCTAGATACTGTAGGGCAGCAGACAGAGGCAGGGGGGAAGGGATACAAATCAACAGCTACCCCAGTCACTCAAGCTGCAACCAACACCCCAGTTATGAAGCCAGCAGCTAAACTAGAACCTGAGCCTGAGTCGGCAGCTAAACCAGACAGTAAGCCTAAGCCCCTGGCAGTTGCTCTGGCAAAGAAGCACACACTCAAAACCGATTGACCAGTAGACGATGATGACCCAAGAGAAGGACCTTCACCAAAATCAGAAGCCAAAGCTTCTAGCACAGGATCAGAAGCCAATATTGATTCTTTTTCCCTGAAGGACCTTCAGGGCCTCAGAAAGGATTACTGGCGACAACCTGATGAATCTATAATTAGTTGGTTAGTCGGTCTTGGGATGCTGCAGGCGAGGCTACAATTCTGGACGGCACTGAAGCGAGACATCTGGGATCCCTGTCACATGATCCAGTCATCGACCAAGAGATGATGAGAGAGGCTAGTCCTTACAGTCTCTGTGTACGGGTCCTAGGAAGTGTGGCAGAAAGATATTTGTGTGCAGATGATCTCTATATGCAGCAAACCCCATGGAAGACCATAGAACAAGGGATTCAACGCTTGAGAGAAGTGGCCGTGGCATAATGATGTCAGATGACATAAACACTAGGAACCCAGACTTGGTATCACGTACATCTGTGGTGTGGTGAAAACTTATACGACTAGGGCCATTAGAATACGCTTCTGCTTTAGCAGTAATGAAGCAGGAGGACATGGAGGAGACTGTGCTTGATATGGCGAAGAAGCTCCAAGCATATGGAGATGCTGTGCATGGCCCAACACACGCCAGAATCGCAGCTGTGGAAACACGTCTACAGAAACTAGAGGATAAGATAGATGAGAATCATAAGAAACTCAGGGAGGGGATTAGAGAGGACCTTCTCCAAATCTCAGCAGTACAGATCAGAGGTTCTGGTACCCAGCGTAGACACTCCCCGGGTAGGGAGAGAGGGTACACTCCATGTGCTGAGCTGTGGTTCTTCCTGTGGGATTGCGGAGAAAATATGAACAGATGGGATGGAAAACCTACGGCTGCCCTGGCACAACGGGTGCCTGAATAGAAGGAAAGCAAGACTCGAAGAGGGAGTTCTGTGAAAAGGGAAGCGGCTCCAGTTGCCCGTAGACGAACTGCCAGGTATGATGATGATGACATGTCTGACCCCCTTGAAGGAACCTCTAAGACATATGCTCAAGGAAAGAAGGATAACCAGGCTTAGAGGGGCCCTGCCTCTAGCCAGGTAGAGGCTAGGGAAAACCGCGTATTTTGGACTGTGTGGATTTGTTGGCCTGGCACATCTGAACCACAAGACTATGAGGCCTTGGTCGATACTGGTGTGCAATGCACATTAATGCCATCAAGACATGTAGGGGCAGAATCTGTCTCTATCACTGGTGTGACAGGGGGATCAAAAGATTGTACTTTGGTGGAAGCAGATGTGAGCCTGGCTGGAAATGAGTGGAAGAAACGCCCTATCGTGACTGGGCCAGAGGCCCCATGCATTTTGGGCATAGATTACCTCTGTAGTAGGTATTTCAAAGACCCGAAACTACTCAGGTGGGCATTCGGGATAGCAGCTGTAGTGACAGAGGGCATCCAGCAATTGAACACCTTGCCTGGACTGTCCGAGAATCCATCTGCAGTAGGACTCCTGAAAGTACAAGAGCAACGGGTACCAATTGCCACTTATATAGTGCACTGCCGACAGTATAGAACAACTCGAGATGCTGTGATTCCCATCCATAAGATGATTCAAGAGCTGGAGAGCCAAGGGGTGGTTAGTAAAACCCATGCACCCTTCAACAGCCCCATTTGGCCTGTGTGCAAATCTGAAGGAGAATGGAGATTGACTGTGGACTACCGTGCATTGAATGAGGTGACACCACCACTGAGCGCTGCCATGCCAGACATGTTGGAGCTCCAGTACGAGCTGGAGTCCAAGGCAGCAAAATGGTACGCCAATGCATTTTTCTCCATTCCTTTGGCAGCAGAATGCAGGCCTCAGTTTGCCTTCATGTGGAGGGGAGTGCAGTACACCTGGAACCGACTGCCCCAGGGGTGGAAGCACAGTCCTACCATCTGCCATGGACTGATCCAGACTGCACTAGAAAAGGGTGATGCTCCAGAACATCTACAGTATATTGATGACATCATTGTCTGGGGGAACACAGCAGCAGAAGTGTTTGAGAATGGAAAGGAAATCATCCAGATCCTCCTGGAAGCCGGTTTCGCTATCAAGAAGAGTAAAGTTAAGGGACCAGCTCGTGAGATCCAGTTCCTGGGAGTAAAGTGGCAAGATGGACAGCGGCAGATTCCTACTGATGTCATTAACAAGATTACAGTGATGTCTCCACCAACCAATAAGAAGGAGACACAAGCTTTCCTAGGTGCTATAGGTTTCTGGAGGATGCATATTCCCGAGTATAGTCAGATTGTGAGCCCTCTTTACCTGGTCACCCACAAAAAGAATGATTTCCACTGGGGCCCTGAGCAGCAACAAGCTTTTGCCCAGATCAAGCAGGATATCGCTCATGCAGTGGCCCTTGTCCCAGTGAGGACGGGACCAGAGGTGAAGAACGTGCTCTACTTAGCAGCCGGGAGCCATGGCCTGTCCTGGAGCCTTTGGCAGAAGGTGCCTGGTGAGACTCGAGGCCGGCTACTAGGATTTTGGAGTCGAAGCTATAGAGGGTCTGAAGCCAGTTACACCCCAACTGAGAAGGAAATCTTAGCAGCCTATGAGGGAGTTCATGCCGCCTCGGAGGTGATTGGCACAGAGGCACAACTCCTCCTGGCACCCCGACTGCCTGTGCTAGGGTGGATGTTCAAAGGGAAGGTCCCCTCCACCCATCATGCCACTGATGCCACATGGAGCAAGTGGATTGCTCTTATTACACAGCGTGCTCATATGGGTAAACTGAATCGCCCTGGGATTTTGGAAATAATTACCAATTGGCCTAAGGGTGAAAATTTTGGTCTCACAGATGAAGAACAAGAGCAAGTGACACGGGCTGAAGAGGCTCCACCATACAATCAATTGACAGCAGAGCAGATGCATTATGCCCTTTTCACTGACGGTTCCTGTCGTATTGTAGGGATGAACCGGAAGTGGAAAGCAGCCATGTGGAGCCCCTCACGACAGGTTGCTGAGGCCACTGAAGGAGAGGGTGGATCAAGTGAACTTGCAGAACTCAAGGCTGTTCAACTGGCCTTGGATGTTGCTGAAAGAGAGGGGTGGCCGAGGCTCTACCTCTATACCGATTCATGGATGGTAGCCAATGCTCTGTGGGGATGGCTGAAGAGGTGGAAAGAGGTTAATTGGCAGCATGGAGGGAGACCAATTTGGGCTGCTGAGGAGTGGAAAGACATTGCTACCAGGGTAGGGAGACTACCTGTGAAAGTCCGCCACGTAGATGCCCACATCCCCTAGAGTAGAGCTAATGAGGAGCATCGAAACAACGAGCAGGTAGATCGGGCAGCAAAAATAGAGGTGTCAAAGATTGATTTAGATTGGGAACACAAGGGAGAGTTGTTTTTAGCTCGATGGGCCCATGATGCCTCAGGCCATCAGGGTAGAGATGCCACCTATAAGTGGGCCCAAGACTGAGAGGTGGATCTAACCTTGGACAGTATTTCTCAGATTATCCATGACTGTGAGACATGTGCTGCCATCAAACAGGCCAAGCGGGTAAAGCCCCTATAGTATGGCGGGCGATGGTCCAAGTATAAGTATGGGGAAGCCTGGCAGATTGATTATATTACCCTACCCCAGACACGTCACGGTAGGGGCTATGTGCTCACAATGGTGGAAGCCACCACGGGGTGGCTGGAGACCTACCCTGTGCCCCATGCTACTGCCCGAAACACCATCCTGGGCCTAGAGAAGCAAATCCTGTGGAGGCATGGTACCCCTGAGAGAATTGAGTCAGACAACAGGACTCATTTCAAGAACAGCCTTATTAACACGTGGGCTAGGGAACATGGCATTGAGTGGGTGTACCATATTCCCTACCATGCACCTTCTGCAGGCAAAATGGAGAGGCACAATGCATTGTTAAAAACCCAATTGAAAGCATTGGGTGGGGGATCTTTCAAGAATTGGGAGCAGCATTTGGCAAAGGCCACCTGGTTGGTCAATACCCAAGGCTCCACCAACCGAGCAGGCCCTGCCCAGGCTGAGCCTTTGCATACAATAGATGGAGATAAAGTCCCAGTGGTGCATGTCAGAGGTCTGTTAGGGAAGACAGTGTGGATCAAGTCTGCCTCAAGTACAGACAAACCCATTCGTGGGGTTGTCTTTGCTCAGGGACCAGGTTGCACATGGTGGATAATGCAGACAGATGGAACAACACGATGTGTACCTCAGGGAGACCTGATTGTTGGGTGAGAATCATTTGTAAACATCACTGTCTGCTGGATGCTATTGCCATTGTCTGTCCATTAAACCACGCAGAATGAAATAGAAGGAAATGTGTAAGTGAGAGGGTATGTGTTAAGTGTTGAAGGTATGAGCAAGTGTTGAAGGTAAGAGTAAGTGAGAGAGGAATCCTGCTGCCCTGCAGCCTGGGGCCTGGATTCAGTGGCTCAGTGTGGAATGTGACAGGAGCATGATGGGTATTGCTTGTGGTGTTTTGTGTGTTTTTTTTTTTTTTTTTTTTTTTTGGTTTGTTTGTTTGTTTGTTTGTTTGTTTTTGTTTTTTTGTTTTTGTTTGCTTTTTGTGGGGAGAATGGATGGAAGTTTTATGTGGATAAATACACGATGTGGAATATACGTTGGTTTTGTCTGTAAGTCAATGATATGGGAATAAGGGGTGGAATGTCCTAGGGTGACTGTGTATCCCCCAATCGTCTATTGGGTGCAAAGGGGAGGGGAAGTGCAGTTTGTTTTTCCCCAGGAAAACTCTGCTCCTCAGAGTGATCTTGAAGCGGGGGAGTTGGAACACTGCAAGACGAAAGAAGCTCTGTTGTTTTTTTCCCCGGCAGTTAGTTAGTTAGTTTAGTGCTAGCATAGTTAGACACTGTAGAATAGCTGAAGCTTTTTTTTTCCCCTCCTTTTTTTTTTTTTTTTTTCCCTTTTTTTCCTTTTTTTGCCCTCTTCTCAGAACTGTTCCAACCTCTCTGGACTAAGGACCTGCGGGAAGCACTGGGGGCCTCCAGAGGGGACCCACCCCACCAAGACCAGCCCTGCATATCTCCTTTCCTCCCAGCACCAGCGGAGATGGAGCAGTGGAACACAGTGTCTATCTTCAAGAGGAGACCTTCTCTTTTTAAGTTTGTTATCCCTCTGTAAGCGGCACGAAGCTCTTGTCGTTGGGTATTGTGCTGGGAGTGCTTTGCCGTTTAATAAACAGGTTTTTTCCACTTCTCTCTGAGGAAGTCTTTTCCTGAATTGGTTGGGGGAGGGGAGGGGGGCCCTGTGGGAGGGTTTCTCCCAAAATCTGCCTGAAACCAGAACACCTAGCTTCTGTCAGTTCTTTTCCAGTGCAGGTCTGACCTCTTCTTTTGCTTTTTCTCCTTTCTTTGTAGAATTTAGTGAATTTCCTGGTTGTTCCTTGTTAGATTGCTCCTAGTTGTGTCCTTGGTAGATGTCCTGGTTGTTTTTTGTTATTGTTTTGATTGTTTTTAATATCTGGTTCTTACCACATCAGAAATTGCTACAAGAGAACTCTTGGTACCTCTTTGGTATTTGGCCTTGTATCTGCATTATGTCATAAGAGGGTTAGGTTGCACATTGCTGCAGTCCTTTGTTGCTTCTGGAAACAGGCTCATTTAGGACTTTCAAGACTGAGGGAGGAAACATGCATGTAAACTCAATGTGTTTGTGTACCTGCAAGAATTCATCTGCAGTGGGAAAAGATTTGATTGGAGATTCTTTGTGTAAGACGAAAAAAAAAATTAGCTGGCAGCATTTTGAGGGTAGGTGACTGATGTATATGAATTTTAACTTTTCTTATACTCTTCTTTTTTTTTTTCTCTGAACAGAATAAACCAAGGGTGTTCAGATATAGCCTTTTTTTCACGCTGTTATTTAAATATGTGAATTCTAGTCTTCAGCTGTCTAGTTCCAACTACGTGGGAATTCCAGTCATTATTCCACATAATAAAAGCAGTGTTATTGTCTCAGAGAAGACAAAGTCAGTTTATTTAACAAAGAAGAAAAATGACAAACACTGAACTTTTGTGAAAAACAAAGGACAGTCCTTTGCTGCTTTCAGACATTTTCTTTCTATGGTATTTTCCCATACAGAACAAAGTGTTGGTTTACCAATGAGAAAAGATAAAATAGACACATTTTTAAGTGTCTGAAGTCTTAATGGACTGTCCATCTGTCTCCTAATTGCTTTTCCACTTATACAGATGCATGAGCAGTGGAGAAATAGAGGTGTTGAAACAAAAAAAGCAAAGAAGGATGAAATGAAATGAAATGAAATGAAATGAAATGAAATGAAATGAAATGAAATGAAATGAAATGATGTGAGAGCTGCTGCTATTTTATACAAGAGGAACGAACCTCAGGCTCCCCTGTTTGTTCCTCTTGGGAGAAGAGGGAATGAGCCACTGCTCCGTACAGTTAACTGATTCCTAGGGATATTAGGATAAAAGAGAGCAGTGAGGATTTGGCTGGAAAAAGGCAAGAATGTTGCATTTCTCCAGCAGGGAGGTCGCTCTGCCTCCATTCTGCTGGAAGGAATGTTGGGCTGCTAATGGGCATGCATTCAGGCAACTCTGGGTGCTGTATTTCTTCAGCAGGTATTATCCACCTGTATGTAGATCTGGACCTATTATTTTCTGTGCTGAAATCTCAGCCAGATCATAGGAGGAAGAACTTTTTAGAAAATTGCAAACATGATGAAGTTTCTATTTGTTGTATAAAGTTGGAGGTGGTCAACTTCAAAGTTTAAAAAGGGGAAAGAAATTTCTCTAATTATCAGTCTTTTTGAAACAATTAATTTTCTTATATTACCTTTGTGTCTTGTAGAAATAATTTTTCTAAGAAATCTGATAGAGCTCTGTCTCAAGAATTTAAAACTTTGAGAAAAGCACCTGCAATTGATGAAGGACCTAGATGGCCTAGATTATCATTACAATTCGGGATGGCTCAAAAAACAAAATGTAGAACTCCAGTTCCTTTGGAGGGCATTACAGCAAAAGTTTATTGAAAGACAAGCTCTTTTATCCATTGTTTCAGTACAATATTATTGGTCATTTCAGACCAATGCCTCTTAGTAAACATCTTTACCAGTAAACAGGTTGGAAAAACACCAGGTGTCAGGAAGAGGATATCTACAACGATTGTTTTGGGTTCCTCCTTATGATTTCCTCTCGGTTTTTGTTCCGAGATTCAGTTGGTTTTAGAGTCTTTTTGCCTTCTGCAAAGCTCTGAGCCAGACGTAAAAAAGAGACGGAGTCTTCAGGTTCTGATTTTTCAAGGTTGTGCGCTTTGTTTATTGTTTCTTATCTTACAATTTTCTCAGTGCCCAACAAAGGTCTGTGCAGCTGCTCGGGCATCTGTTGACTCCCCTCGGGCTGGGCTGTCGCCATCTTTTATACTAATTGCTACGTGTTCTTTATGTATCATTATTTGCCAATACCTATCACTTATACTAAAAAGATCATCCCTACTTTGACCCAATCTCTTGAAACTACTTTGTGCCACCGTCACTGCAGAAAATGGAGTGAGGGAAGAAGAAAGAAGAAGCAGGAGACAATGCCCCAAATCCTCCATCTTGCTCCCATCCACTTCCATACTAAAAACCCAAACCTACTGTTTTTTCACCCTGTGATAAGCTAAACTACTATCTTTCACACTCTTGTGGCTTGCAATCCTTCCTGCAGAGCAGGAAGCCTTTCCCATGGACTGGGATCAAAGCCAATGTCTCTGTGGGCTCTGTGCCAGGGTCCCAGACCCCCTGTCCAGGTCTCTGACCCTCCAGGGCAGCCAAAGGAATGGCCTGGACTCCAACAATTTCCCAGGCCCAAGTGAGAGAGTTATGTACTTGGCTTTTCTCACAGGCTTCAAGCTACTGCCTGGAGCCTAAAAATCTATTTTCTGAGCACTGTCATTTCCCACATAGATGAAGGACCTCCTCTGAGGTGAACTGTCTACAATGGACAAATGTGCACAAAAGAGTAGTACATGAGGCATAGATCTTCCCTTGTATTAGGGAGCAGTGAAGTTATTTCAGACAGTATAAAAACTTTGGTGTTCTAATTCTTTTGCCACCATTCCATATTCTTGTCATGTAGATAGGTTCTGCAATATTTATATATTCACTGGTGGTGATGTGGATGTACTTAAATGGGTGTGATAGGTTTAGTTAATATCATTTGGCTAAAATGCAGTGCTACTTTTGAAGCAATAATATATTTTCGAAGAGATTCTCATATATGAGAGCTACAGAGAATTTCATATGCTATGCTCTTTGCTGTTTCCAGGAAGTTCTTCACTGTATATTCATGTTATCCTTGTGTGAGACTTTTGATACAATCACTTTTTATAGTCACCAGTAAGTTATGGTCAGCCCTATTCTAAAAGCCAGGTTTAGTGGGGAGATGGATAATATATTACTTGGTCTGTATGCACAGTAGGCATTCTTAAATATTTTTCTGGAAATGAAATCTGTACCAAATATGGAGTATTGGTTCAGGAGGAAGAAAATTGAAAAAATACTATTTCACTGTGTGGAGAGTAGAGAAACTCAAAACTATTTCATTTCATCAGTATAATACCAACTGTTGTATTCTGGCAGCTCTATCTCATCAATATTTGCTTGAGGAATGCTAGTTATGTGAAAATGTGGGTAACCTGAAGGGATTTTATTATTTGATTTTTCCCTGGGATCTTTAAGTAACTGGGCAGAAATCATGCAACTTCTGTGGTGCACTTCAAGTAAGAAGGAAGAAAGGAATTGGAGAAATAACAGAAGTAACACTGAGCAAACTTAATAGAAAGGGCTGAGAGGTGACATTCCTCTGTTTGGTGTGCTGTTTTTTCATTAGTCATGTGATTTATTTATGTAGCTTAGTTTTGCACAGGCTATCTCTTTTGAGCTGGGGCTGAGCCTTTTCATGAAGACTTCTTTCAGTCATCTCTTACTGAACCTTTCTTTTGGACATCACTTATGGACATTTTTCTAGACTATAAAAGGTGGTGAAATACCTATTATGCTAATACATTGCTGGCTTCTCCCTCCAGGTATTTAAAATAATAGTTGTAAGCATTATATCATCCAGTGGATTTAAAGCTACCTTGGAGTGTAGAAGAATGCACAAGGAGGGTCCTAGGAAACTGCAGTATAGATTGGTAAGGAGGATAAGAAAAAGGAATTTGTATGACCACAGGTGGGAAGTGAATAAAACATATTTTTGCTTTATATAATTCTGGTGTTAGGCTAAGAAGCCATGTAAAATTCAGCAGGACTAGAGCCTGCCATAGGGAAAGTTAATAGGGCTTTGTATATATGTTTATAATTTTCTTTTAGCTGGAATGTGACATGGATTTTTACAAGTTTTGGAGAAGGAGAAATAATGTACAAACAGGTTTGAGCTTCCACATCAACACAGAGTAACACCTGAAATAAACGATTTCATTTCAAAAGTAGTAATTTTTATTGAGGTTTTTATTTTCTCATAAATATAACTTAGTCACTGCCTGGATGACTTTGTAGGGAACGAATTCTGTTCAGTTAAGTGCCTTTTTTGTTTGTTTTCAATGAATATAGTTTTACAGTTTTCTAGAAGATTATTTGAAAAGGTTTAATTTTAAAATATTTCCTTGATTATTTAATAAAAGATCAAAACCCTCTGACTGCCTCTTTAAAGAATGAACTGTTATCACAATTGCAGTTTATGTGTTGGAAACATGAAGTTGAAATAAACTAATGTTGCTTAGTCTGTTATTCATTGAAATATTAACTGTTATGTTGTGGTATGATATTTGGGAATAATATTAGGAATACCTCTTCTATAGGTGTAATGAACCAGTGCTAAGTTTCTGTCAAGAAGGAATTGCTGTATTGGTATTGCCAAAAACAAAGTTGTGGATCTTGACCATTTTAATCTCTATTAGCTTAATTTCAGTCTGGAGAGTTTTTTGTGTAAACTGCCTTTGACAGAGTTGCTGTGAATTTTGCATCTGATGATGTTTAGCCTGTAGCTATTTAATGAAAATGCTCTTTCATGAGTAGTATTTGAAATCCATCATAGCTGAGGATGCATCTGTAAATTTTTTCACAGTCTGCAGTTACATCGATGTAAGTCTGGGACAGAGTTCCAGCTTCATTAGATTTCTGCATGGCACAGAGAGCACAGCATGGCAAAATATTTCCAGAGCAATTTTCAGAATGCTATCAACTGAGACCACATGTAATTACAGCTTTTTCTTTGGGCAAAACCTGAGTCTGGACCCTGTGCATCTGCACTGGCTTCTTCCAGGTTTTGCTCTTATCTTTCTCCTTGGTGTCTTTCTTGTGGAGCAACCAGTGAAGATTGCCTTTTTTTTTATTATTTATTTTATTTTATTTTATTTTATTTTATTTTATTTTATTTTATTTTATTTTATTTTATTTTATTTTATTTTATTTTAAATATAGAAGAGGCTGTGGAAATGGAATTGGGAACACTGCCCAAACCCAGTATGGCATATAACCTTCTTCTGTTGGATTAGATAAGTTACCTGCATGTAATGACACTTTTTCTTCCTCCTGGAACACTGTCTCCTTAAAAGCATCTCCTGTAGTTTCAAAGACAAAACAAAACAAAACAAAACAAAACAAAGCAAAAAAACCAAACAAACCACAACCCCCAACATGACAGAGATTTTTCAAACCTAATAACTTTGATCTGTTTGCCATCAGCTATGTTACTATGTAATTCTGGAGTTCAGCTGTTCTTTTTCTTTATTGTTTATTTTTGATATGAATAATACTTTTGACACTGTCTTGCAATTTAGCCTGAAGTAACATGCTGCAGATGTCATACAGGGGAATTTGTGTCTGATTTCTACAAGAAGTGATCAAAGTGTCTAATTACCTTGGTTTTAGCTAGGGTAGAGGTAATTTCTTCTCAGTAGTTGTTACAGGACTGTGTTTTGGATTTGGTATGAAATGGTGTTGGTAACACACTGACATTTTGTGTTTTGCCAAGTTGTGTTAATATTAAGTCAAGGATTCTTTTTCTCCCTCTTTTCTCATGGTCTCTGGTGAGGAGGTGAGCAAAGCAATCTGAGAGGGAGAGTAGCTGAGATAGTTGACCTAAACTGACCAAAGGGATAGGTCACCATAAAACATGCTCTCTATATAAAAACTTGTATGAATTACTGAAAGGGTGGCTGATCTGCATTCAGAAGGGTGCTCTGGCATCAGTCAGTGGGTAGTGAGTAATTGCATTGTGCATCACTTATTGTTTCCTTTTTATAATCCTTATTATTTACCATTGAAAATAAAGTAAAATACAATAATAAAGTAAAATACAATAATAATTATGAATAAATTGTTCTTATCTCAACATACAAGTTGCACATCAATTCTTCTCCCCATTCCATTTGGGGGAAGAAAGAGGGGACCTAGCAGCTGTGTGGTACTTAATTTCCATCTGGGCTTAAATCACAGCAGACTCCTTTCTGGGTTTGGCACCAAAAAGACCCTGACTAGAGGACAGGCACCCACCAAAGCTTCTCTATCATTTTTCTATGCAACTGGACAGGGAAGGGCTCATGAGTTGAGATAAGGACATAGCAAGATGACTAACCAAATGACATAGTGGGCAAACCAGGCTTGAATTAGAGATATTAATTGAATTTATTGTTAACAAAATGAGAGCAGGCTAATGAAAAATAAAATTAGATCTTAAAAATGCCTTCCCCCACCCCTACGTTTTTCCCAGCTCTACCTCCTCCCCCCTGCCAGCAGTGCAGGGAGGTGGGGAATGGGAATTATCACCAACTGATGACAAGTTGTTTCTGCTGCTGCTCAGGGAGAGGTGTCTTTCCACTGTCTCCAGCATGAGGTCCCTCCCATGGAAGATAGTGCTCCGCAAACTCCTCTGCTGTAAATCCGTCCCCCAAGTTAGAGTTCTCCATAAACTGCTGCAATGTGGGTCACTGTTCCATGAGTCCTTTGGGAACAGCCTGCGCCAGCGTGGGTCATCCATGGGGTCACAAATCTTGCGAGGAAACCTGCTCCCTCCTCTGCATGGGTCTGCAGGTCCCTGCCAGGAGCCTATTCCAGCACAGGTCTCCCACAGGTTCACAGCCTCCCCTTAGGCATCCACCTGCTCCACCATGGATCTCCTCCATGGGCTGCAAGTGGATTTCTGCATCCCTGTGGTCCTCCATGGGCTGCATAGGGGCAGCTTATTCTCCATGGTCTTCACCACAGACTGCAGAGGAATCTCAGCTCCCATGCCTGGAGCACCTGTTCCTCCTCCTCCACTGACCTTGGTGTCTGCAGAGTGGTTCCTTTCACCTGTTCTCACCCTGCTCTTCTCTGGCCAAAATTATATCTGCACAATAACTTTTTTCTTCTTAAAAATATTATCATAGAGGCATTACTATGATTTCTGATTGGCCCAGCCTTGACCAGCAGTGACCATCTTGGAGCCGGCTGGCATTGACTGTACTGGAAATGGAAGAAACTTTTATCAATTTCTCATAGAAGCCACTGCTGTAGCCACCCTGCCCACCAAAACCTGGTCATACAAACCCAATACACTATGAAGCACTGTATACAATTCAGGTTAATATCTCAAATGTTTCGTCCTCTGTTTCAGACTTCCAAGGATGCGGACTAGTAGATTATTTCTCTCACTGATTTCTGCTGATTAATACACCTTACAATTGGAAAGATTTTCCTGGAAGTCCAGACTAAGGTTTATTCCCGTAGTCTCTAATTTATTGTTTATGGACGTAAGTGAATTATCTTGGCTTTACACTGTGGGTAAGACCTACAGTATTTTCCGAAGCTCTTCTTAAGATCAAGCTGACTGTGAATCCCCAGTGAGGATAGCCTTTCAGCCCCTAGACTGCTCAGTGTGGTCACTTGTTGCAATCTGTGTTCCTTGGGGCTTCTGTGGAGTTTTGGATAGGCCCATGTGGAGGCTGTACTTGAAAAGTGTCATTGATTTTTATGACTGTTCTTGTGCCTGTCATGTAGTTGTGTTTTAGTTATTTTTGGAGTCAGTAAACCTTTGCCTAGAGCCATTTTGAGTTGCTTAAAGCCACAAGGAAATCTTGTGATACCTCTTTACCATATTACCATGTGCACTACACCATGCTGGGAAACTTTCTCAGTTGACAGACAGGTGGAAGTCTGGTATTGCAATGGTCCAGCCACGGGACAGCTTTCTGCTTCTTAGACACTTGTGCTGCAAAAGCTCAGCACAGGTGTTAGTGCTGAATGCAGGCTTATTTACAGTATTTTAAGGACAGTAAGGTGAAAATGTGAAATGAAAATTAAGAAATGTGAAGAGCATTTGGAGGTTTTCATGGTCTGGTGAAATGTATTTTTATTTCTGTATAGGTAACTGATATTTCCAAAGTCTGCCAATGAACATGACTGGTGTTCTGTACCTTCTAGAAAAGATAATTGCTGTCAAAGGCTTTTGGTTGCCTCCTCTGTTTTTCTACCTAAATGTTTCCTAAGTTATAGAAGCTATAAAATACCCATTGCAAATATGGTAATTGACTTTTTAAATTCTGTCCCCAGTTAGAAATTCTGTAATTGCATTATATTTCAATATGATATTTTGGCTACTTTGGAAATAATGCTACTTTAAACTAGTGTATGTTTCTTATGCAGGAAAGAAACAATGGGATTTTTAAGTTACCTTTAGTTAAATTGGCTATTGTGATAGGGCAGTACTTATGATATTTTTAATCAGTTTAAACTGAGCTAATGCTAGTTTTTATGTAGATGAGACCTTAGGTCAGAAGACTGCTGGGTCGTATCATAGACATTATTCTGTATTTCCTCTTAAAAGATAATTTATAGAATGAATTATGAAGTTCTGATAAAAAAATGAATTGCAATGGCCACATCCTGTTATGGGAAGAGGTTCCTCACATTCTGTTGTCTCCCACACTTGAGAGTGGAAAGCTTAGTTATAGAGTGAGAGTGAGAGCACTTTCATGTTACTACTATTATATTGCTAAATATAACATGACTGTTAAATTGTACTATATGCAAAAGTATACTGTTAAATTATTTTATACATGTGCGTTACTATATATAAAAACACTGTCACTTTTATTTTAAAATTATTTATATTTCCCTTAAAATTATGACTCAAAAGCTGAGTGAAGGTCTGATGTTATTCTTACTTCCAGCGTTAAGAAACAGCTTCAGGGTCTCACACCTTCAAAAATAAGTCTTCTAACAAATCCAGTATCTGTGGAATCTGCAAACAAATAATTGATAGCCAAAGAATTTCCTGCAGAGGTGAGTAATACTTTCTTTCTTTGTTAAGAAAATCAATTTTATATTAATGTTAAAGTTTCTAGGAATACATGTTTCTGGTAATTCCCCTTGGGCTGACTTACCTTTGGTTTATTTCCTTCCTTTGTAGAGTAATGTTCCCTGCTGCTGTCAGGGAATAGGGCGCTGTAGTAGGTAATTGGACTTGTATAATCATGTGCTTTTACTACTATGCTATTCTGACAGAATAAGGCAGTGTCTGCCAAGGATCTGTGAGGGGCATATGGGTGATGTATGCACAATGGATGACACATGGCTCTGGAATTCAGTCTACAAATAAGGAAGTGTGTGACCCCTGCTCCCTGAGGCATGAAGGATTTATCTATGTTAATTTGCAGAAAAAAATCACAAGAGAGTTGTCTATGTACTTTAATTTTCCCATTTTGCATTATGCTCTAATCCTTAGTCCTTCAGTCCAATCACTCACAGAAAGAATAAAGATCTCCTGGATAACACAGACTAGAGACTTTCTGCCTGCAGCATTCCTGACTGCACTTCACTACTGTCTTCCCTTACTCTTCTCCCTTGCTGTGTAAAATTGCACATCCTTTCCTCTGCTCCATGGGATACCTGTGGTAAAATTAAATATTGGGAAAGCTTAATAGGTCTTTTTCACAAGATAGGGCTTTTGTCCAGGGATAGGGCTTTTGATCGCTTGGTTCTGCCTGGTTAATGTTTGACTCCTGTTATTCTAGGGTAATCAAACAGTTTCTTTACTTGCTAATATGCATGGTTTACTTCCCAGAATGAGAATGTTATTGTCTGTTAATCTAAAAGGTAGTTGCTGTTTTCACTTCAAGGTATTTGCACCAACTTCAGATTCTAGTTGAATCTCCATCTCCCATCTTCCCCCTTCCGTATTCTTCAGACACCTTACAATCCTGCTGAGGGTTTAAGAGGGAGGTGTGAGAGGATGTGGAAGGAATGTGGCCATTTTTTGAGCTGTGTTGCAGACTGCAGATGAACAGCTGTGAGTGCTCCCTCTTAAGGTCACCTTACCTTGTTAACTCCTCCTTTGAAAACCTCACCCCTACAACACCCTATATAACCTCACAACCCTGCCCCTGCATCCCTCTTTGTCTTCACCCCCTCCTCAGCCCGGGGTGGGGGGGGAATAAATGGATTCTCAAGTTTAACAAAAAAGACTTGTCTCATCTGTTTCCCTGCTGGTGGTTGTAACCTCCCTGGACACTATGATCTCTGTTGCCACTGAACGCTACAAACAGCTATATATTCAGCATTATAGCTATCATCATAGGAGTGGTAATTATGTATGCACTTCTTTAAAAATTTCTTCTGTCTATTCTTTTGGAGGTTGGTTCCAAAGTTCTTAGGATTTATTTGTTTTCAATTTAGCAGAAATAGTATTTTTGGAAGGAAGATTGTTTAGTGAAGGAACTGCCTAAAGACCCTCTTGATCAGGTTCAGTGTAAAAAGTAGTGTACCAGGAGAGGACCAGAATTGATTGAGACTTCTTTAGGCTGGTAAAGACCTCTGACATCATTGAGTCCAAATGCTAACTCATCACTTCCAAGTATAAGACTAAACCATGTCCTAGAGGGCCACATCTATGTGTCTTTTCAATGCCACTTCCCTGCAACATACTCCCTGTTCAAATACATTCATGTGTCTGATACATCTGTGTCTGTATCTAAGTCAGTTTGGGATAATCCCTAGATTTCTGGGTGCAGTTTACAGAAGAACAACCTTGACTTTATTACCCAGCCTCCTTTGTTGATGTGAGCATCAGGCAGACCCACCATTCTTCTTTGCTGCTGTTACATTTTGATTGATGGTTGCTTGATACTTACATGTGGGATGGGAGCAAACAGAAGTTAGACAGTGAAGAGATGATTCCAAGTAGTTTAAATTTAATACCAATTTAATACCCATTTGTATTTTAACTTACAGCATGTACTTCATAAAGCATTGTTCCAGAAAAGCAAGAGCTAAAAGTGTCTCTTTCCTTGCCAACACTGCAGGTACTTGAATCATATCCTAGTACTATGAAACTCTTATTAATATGAAGAAAAATAAACTAGCTGTTTCAGAGCCAAATCCTGGTGCTGCTCTGCTGCTTCTGATAAATTCTCCCCGATATTGCAAGTTGGCATTGCAGGGAGGGGAGGAAGAAGAAAAGCTTATAGTTAAGAAATAGTTTCTTTGTCTATTAATGAGAAAATCTTCCCTTTTAACACTTTCTTCTCAAAAAATGACAGCTCTTTGTACAGATTGGAGGTTCTTTTCAGACTGTATCTTACCAGTTAAAGGAAAGTTACATGTAAATTTTTAGTAGTATGTTGTAGTCATTTTGGGGTGTGTGGTTTTTAGCCTTGTCTTGCAAATGTGGTGTGTGAAAACTTACTGTGAACAGTGAACATCTGAATGAAAGGTACCCTTGAATCATGTCCCTTTTTCCTTTCATACATCATTCCATCACAGTAAAACATACTCAGTGTCTTGGATTATGGAACCTAAAAATGTGTATTCTATTTTAATCTCTTGAAAGCTGTTTTTTGGGAGATGTTTTATCCTTCTTACTCCAGGGGGGAGGGGAGCGGATGCCTTCTGATAATGGCCCAGCCATTACAACCACGTGGGGCAGTGTTTCTTATCTCTTTCACCACCCCTCCATCCTACAGGGGGACATCTTCTGATAATGGGCCATTAAGGCTCACCAGTGGCATAACACATTACATAATCCCATTGTGAGATGCTCCAGCTAGTGGGGGCAGAACCAACTGTTCCTAGCTAGATAAAATCTGGGACTGAAGGAAACAAGGTATCCAGTTTTTCCACCGGATTCCCAGAGGAAGACCGGACCCATCTCATTACCCCTGGACTTTCTACAGGACCATCTCTACTCCACAGAACCATATCTGTTACTCCAGGAGGACTTATTTGGATTGCTTCCAACACTCTGACCAACCAATTACAAAATTATAATAATCTGGAGGGAAGGGGTTTACATTCTCCATTCCAAGGGAGGCTCTAGCTTTCTTTGGCAGACAACTGTCTTTCAAAACCAAGATACTCAGTGACAGTTTTTCTACAAAAGCAGGGGCAAAAAGCAGAGAGAGTTGAAGAAGGGGAAGCTTCTGGCTCTTTTTCTGCATTAGATAAGCATGTTTGTCTTTGATACAGATTCTCATTATGAATCAACAGCTGTTGATTGATTTCGACAGTACCTGTATATCTTGCAGTAAGCTGAGGACTTCACGTCTACCCATGTGTAGCCTTCCCCACGAGATCTGACAGCTGCTGATGGCAAAATAGGAGAGTCTATTCCAGGCTCCTTTGGGATTTTACAGCTGTATTCACTTTTCCTGCTTCGTTTGCTGAACTGTCCCAATCGCTCGCCGGTCCCGAGTGTCCCCGGCCCCTCCCCCGCCGTGTCTTTTTCCCCCAGAGGGCAGGGCCCATGGGCAAGACCCAGAGGCATCACCCAATCAGTGTTCAGAAGGAGGGGGGGGGAAACCGGACCCGGGCCGAGGGGGATGGGCAGCAGTCGGACAGAGATAGATATAAAGAACACAATCAAGCATTACAACACCCATGTCTCTTCAGTACTACCTCAAACTTGAATGCTCTGGTTTGATTTTCTCTGAAATACAGTATAATTCAATTCACGGCTAAGCAAATAATACATAATAATCTTGCGCATTTACATGGTTAGTGAGAGGTCACTAGAGTTACAGAAGCCTTTTTTTTTTTTTTTTTTTTTTTTTAGGTACTTACCCAAAATGTTGAATGTTCAATATTGTACCTTATTTGTAAGCAAGTTGTCTTAAGGATGTAATTTCTGTCTTTACTGGTGAATTTGTTTTATTATTTTTATTTTATATTTTATATATATAAAATAGATGTTAACAATTCTTTTATTTTCCTTTCCTTTTAAAAATTATTATTTATCTTTGTTGTGTTGTGATTAAATAATTTTTAGTGTAGAACAGAGAGCTCTGAATCACACGAATGTCTAGACTTCCAGGAAATTAAAAAAATCTGGAGACCAGATTTGGAAGATTTGAGTAATTTTAAATAAGAAAGTATAATTTTATAGCTCTTAGAACATTGATGTGATGGGTGAAATATGTGTTAAAAGTTGAAGCACTGTACAGATGTCTTTTGATGAAACTCCCCTCATCTCCAGCTGACAATTAAGTTACCTAGTTTAGGTTTAGCTGCTAATAAGGCTTTACATGCAGTACAAAGCATTCCAAAAAGTAATTTTTGAACTTAAATCAATTAATGGTTGTCTTAATGAACTTAATATCTCTTTCTTAATCTAATGTAGCTATGAATGTTGGTTTTGGAAATAGTTATGTTAGAGTGATCCAAATAGGAGTTCTTTTAGAATTTTAGTTCCTGGGTTTTTTTTAGTGGTTTGTTTTTTCCAGGGGTTTGTGTTCGTTTGTTTGTTTTTCTGAAGACCCTTTTCCTTGATGCTTTGACTACATTTGAGTTTGGCTTTCTTCCTTTGAAACTTTCTTACTTTAAACCAAGTATAAATGTTAGCCAGAGGTGCCAAATTATATTGGCATGTGCTGCTAGCTGTATTTTGAGCAGGGAAATGCTTACCATGGTTTTATGTGCAAGCTGAGTGTAATAAAGAATACAATTAATTTTCTTGTCTTATTTATAAGATATTATACATCTGTAAATAGAAATTGTAAATTGTGTTAACATATTTCATTCAGTTGTTAACTGGCTTACAGTAAATAAGCCCTGGACTGTTTTATTGAGCAGGTTAATGATAGAAACAATGTTCTCATCAAATTGAAATATCTGTGTTTAATTGAGTGCTTTCACATGCTTACAGACAATAGATCAAGATTGGAAAAAAATGGAACTATTTTTCTTCTTTAAGGTATTGATATTTGATATTTTCCTTTGAAATTCACCTGCTTGTTTGTGACTGTGCTTGTGGTTGGCTAGTGATCCACTTAATATCTCACTTTTGGGTTGGTTGGAGTTACTCAATTGAAAAAGCCCTCTGTATTTAATCTAATTTATTGTTTAGTCAAAATACATTTTTATATTAAGACTCATATGGAGATGACATATTGTTTTGTCATACTGTGTGTAAATATATATGTATTTAATTTTATATGATTATATTGCAGGTGGTTTTAGATATTCTGTTCTTCAGTAAGTGCTAAGACCAGTAATAATTTACAAGCATCTTCATAATGTGCAAAGCATGTCTCTTGTTACAGTCCTGGCAGGCAAACTAGAAAGCTTGAAATTGAATTGACAAACTAGAAAACTAGAATGTGTATCCTACTTGGGCTAGTGGCATTACAGTTGGCTCTAAATGGCAAAGAGTGTAATGTGGTAGGAGTGTTTGTGTCAGTGTGATTTCCATTGAGTGATCCTTGTGAAATAAGATCCTGTAAGGTGCTTATGTGGCTGTATTATGAGATCAGTTGATCAATCTACTTATCTATCTATCTATCCCATCAATGTTGTAACGTGGGACGTCTTTGAGAGAATGAAAAGATTGTCATCAAATTAAAGGGGATTTTTATCATATTACTATTTGTTCTTGGTGTGGTGTTTTCTTGATGTGTTACATGTTTTCTTGACAACTGATCCAGCAAATCATACTGTCTTCTGTGGGACTGTTTTAAGATGGCTTTGAATCTCATTTATGTGTGGTTTAGACTCACCAAGAAACTGCAGAAAACAAACTGGAAGATCATACTATTTTCCTAAGTAATTAACTGCTAATTACCTCTAAATTTAAGCAGGTTATAGGATCAAATGGCATGGTCTGTTATTGTCCCTGGAGCAGATTAATAACTTATAGCTTTATAACTCTAAGAAAGATTAAAAATTGCCCAAGCAAGGCTGAGTTAGGTAGGAAACCAGGCTCTTGCTGTAAAATTTAATTTGGCTGTCAGTCTTGTTTGTGAGGATGTCCAAGTGAGACTGCATTAATTGAAGCAGAGAAGTCTTTTTAGTGACCCCTCAGAAATGGGTGGGTATTTACCTGGATATGAGTGACATAGAGTGTACTGCCCTGAAAAGGAGGAGAGTGGAAAAAGAAATGTGGACTGCAGCCCATCTGTGGCATTGGAAGCTTGGGATTGTCAGCCCCTCTTCTCTACACAAAAGGTGCACATAGTAAATAGCAAGTTCCACTGGATTGGTTAAATCTACTCTAACACAACTCGACAAGATATCCATTAACATTTGTCCTGGTTTAGGGCAAATTTGTGAGAGAACCCCTGAATGGGGTCCCTCTGGGAAGCAAACCCAAATGGCCCCTCCCCCCAGCCAGTCTGGGAAAAGAACTTCCTCAGAGAAAAGTGGAAAAAATTATTTATTTAGCAAACAAAGTGTCCACAAGCATAAAGAATGAATAATATGAAACAATAAAACCTCTCATTGCTCTGAAGTGGAATGGTAAATTCAGAACATCCTTGCTGTGGGTAGCTCAGCTCACTCAGTCTCTTATCAGTTCCTCTGGTGCTGGAAAAATGCTGTCCTGGGCCCCGGGGAGTGCAGGACTAAGATCCAAGTGTCTCTCTGGGTTTTTCAATCCAGGACAGGTTTAAACAGTCCCAAGGAGAAGAAAAAAACAGTTTAGAGAGCTTCTCTGCCTCAGCTAGCTAAAACTGACTAAGAGCAAAGCAGGTCTCCGTGCCGCTGCTTGTCCGTCTCAGTTGAGCACAGTCCAGGACCAGGAATGCAGAGGAGTGAATGCTGTTTTCAAAACAAACTCTGTGCACCTTCTTTCTCCCCCTTTTTCCTCAGAACTAGTCTCACAGCAGTGATTCTCTCTCTCCAGGATCCTGCTTCATGAGTCTCTGCTCCATGCTCCTCAAGGTTGCTTCTCCATGATGATCCTCCCCATAACAGCTAACCCCCTCTTTCATCTCACTCATCCTTATTGGATATAGCTGTTACTCATCAGGGGCAAGGGTGTATTGGTTAATTAACATGGCTGTTACTTATCGGGTTACTTAGTCTTAAAGGTACAGAATTTAACATACAGCATAAATAGACAACTGGGGATACAAGTATCAAAAAGTCACCCCAGGACAATATTTCAATGCAGACCTTAGCTAGTGAGACATGGAAACTATGTGCATCATGGAAGTTGTGTGCATAACAGCAAAGACATTAAAGGGAAGGATGATTAAAGACTATATGCTCTAGTAGCATATAGAGATATAAAAGAAGCCATTGTAATCAGTAGGCATTACACAACTGGTCCATAAGCATTCTGGCTGAACACACCCACTCTGGAGCTGAGAGAGAGTAAAACTGACATCCTTTGATGGCATATTGTTACCTTAGTGAAAATTCAGGGAGAGGGGAGAAATATTGGCAGAAATCTCTTAAGGTAAGTTCCTACTAACTTAAAAATAAAAAATACACAATTTGGATGTGGGGTTATAATTGTTAAAGTTATTAAGGCTTATGTTTACCAGAAGGCCCTGTAAAGAAGGCACAGCTGCAGATTGGACAGGTGGAGGATGAAAGATAATTATGACCCATGGATAGTGCACTGTAGCTGAGCCAGCCAATGGGTAATCTTCTCCTGTTATGTTTGGGTTTTGTCTGGTTGAGATTAAAAGTATAAAAGGGGGGTAACTTATACAATAAAGTGATTCCCTTCATATGCAAAAGGGGGTCCATGCCTTTGTTCCCCATTGCTACAACACAAGACAAAGACCTCTATGGAATGTTTAATGTTCACAGCTGTTATATGATGTTTCAGAAAGTTGTCGGTAGAACCTGTGTTCCCTATTTGTTTACCTCAGAAGCACAAACTTAATCACACCAGAATTTTATCTGTGATTATTTATTTTTTAAAAAGTTAATGTTTAAATATTACTTTTAACCTAAGGTTTCTAAAAAGCTGCAACTTCTCTTTATTATGGCTAATAATTAATTAAATAAAAAGTAAATTTGGTCCCCCAACCTTCAGTTTTTGCTAGCAAAGCCAATGACTGCTATTTCATCTGATTTTCCTGCAATTTTATAAGCTTAGCCCACTTGAAGGGAATGTAAAATTCCTAAGGGTAAGTGGAAATTAGAATTATCTGTTCTAATGGGAAAATCTGAAATGAAATGTTAGTATCTTTAGAGTATATAATTTGAATGAAAATCAGACACAGAACCATCAGATGAACCTGATATGCTATGTGAGGAGAGGAATCTCAAAGTAAATATTGATGCATTTCAAAAACAACCCTTCTAATGGGGTTCAAAACAAGGGGTGGGGTAGGGAGAACAACTACCATGGGAGACAGAAATAATGCATAGGGAGATAAAATTTATTTAAAAAAAAGATGGGTGAAGAAAATTATTGTTATACTGAAGAGTTTGTTTTGGTATGTGAAGAAAGTTTCAAGACACTAAGGCAGGCTACAGGCATAACTCCTAGATGCATTCAGGATTTGAACCTGAATGTTCAAATTCAAAGGTAAGAGGAAGAGTTTTTAACAGATTTTGTGCAGTATTTCCATCTATTGTCATTAATGAGATTTAAAAAATACACTTGGAAAGCATGCCTACAACTAAGTACTTATTCATATCATATTGATGTTATTCAGATCATATTGATGATTTCTTTTTCATAGTCTATATTATGTTTTCATGTGGTGATGGTCTTTGTCACTTAAATTTTCTGTAAGAGCTTAAGAACAACTGTGAATAAGAACTTCTAGGCCTATAAGGTTTTACCCACAAAATCTAGCAACATCTGTCTTCTTACTTATTTTGGAGATCACCCATTTTAAGCTTATTTCTTCTTATTTTTATTTGATCCTTGCTATTAGCATAATTTATGCAGGATATGTTTTCAAGATCCATCAGACATGCAAGTTCTTGAGATCTTACACTGTCTGCAGCTGAAGATAGAACAAAAAACCTGGAGACAGTCCCACCATTTTTTGGGTTTCATGCTCCTCTCTACAGTAAACCGCAGTCTGGCTGAAATGGTTTTGTGGATGAAATGTTGCAGCATGGGGTTATTTTTTTAGCTGGAGGGAGGAGGTCTAAAAATAACCTTTGTTTCTAAACTGGAGTAAAGTTTAACAATTTCCGAATTGCCTGGCAAGTAAGTGTAGCTTTAAATGATGGGAAAAGTTTACTCTATGAGTATTTTTAAAAATGTGGAAACATTTTCATTGTTGCTAGTGTTCTGCCTTTGTAAATCTTTTGTGGTCAAGATTTTTCTACAAGACAGGAAGAAGGTAGGAGTAAAGGAAAAGAAAGGATATGCTATTGCAGCTGTAGTGCCAAAATATTTTTCTCTTAATGTTTTCCACTGCTGTTGTTGGCAACAGCAAGTGGAATATTTCATCTGTGGGAAGGCTCATTCACAACACTGTGTTTTCTCCCTTACCCCCTTCCCCAACAAAATGCTGAAGCTCTGCAGAAATTTCCCATAAATGTCTGTTAGCCTTCATCTTCGAAAACAATGTCACTGTCATGAAGTAGTGGGAGCAGTATTCATATGAGGAGACAATGGTTGGCTGAATATGAGAAAAAGAACAAAATAAAATCAAGGATAATATTTGAAGCACAGGAAATGCACCAGCAGATGTTGTTGCTGTAATGTGGCTGTTAGACTTGTGACATCTTTGGCATGTGACTTTGGTAACTTCTTAAAAATAGAAGTGTTTACTTTTGTATCTGAAGACTAATATTTCCAGCAAGGTTATACTTCTCCCACCCCCTACACAAAGTGAGGTGGGGGAACAAATGCACAAAACTGCCTCACATGAAATTGCATATCAGCTTATTTTTAATGCAGCAGTTAATTTCTGTGTCTGATTTTCATGCTGCTTTCCTTTTGACTTTTTTCTTGAGTTGAATTGTTGCAAAGTTGGTAGGAACAGGACAGCAGAAAAGTGTGGTAGTGTGAGTTTTTTCTAATAATCTGATCACAACATTATTAAACACTTGTTGAAATAAAAGTAGCCAGCAAACTGTGCTTGTAGCAACATTTCATCCACAAAGCCATTTCAGCTAGATTGGTTTACTGTATTCAGTAGCCATTTGGGAGATTTTGGTCATGGATAGCCTCCTCTCCTCCTCTGCCCCAAGGAGATCCTGTTGTGGTGGTCATACTTTGCATTTTCAGGAACCAAATCAAGATATTTTAACAAAAACAAAATATATTTTTTTCAGAGCTGATGACAGGCCTGATATTTTGTGCTGGACGTTTCCTGCAGGTGTGACCTGTTGGTCAGTAGCAGTATCACTAGCCTAGATATTAAAATAGCTGAGCTCTACAACTTCTGTTACCCTCTGACACCCATCTCTCCTGGTATTAAGAGAGAAATCTGGAATTAGGAGCTATAAAACTTAAGTCTTTATTCCAAAAATCTTTTTATATGCTTGGTTTAGATTACATTTTGTTGTGAATTTTCAAGGGCTCTTCTAATATGGTCAAAATCTATCTTTAATAGCATGTGTCTCTTTTGCTGAGTTGGAGATGCTGAGGGAAATAAAGCATCCTTTAAGCATCTAAGCCTGTGATTTGGTATCCCAGTTTATTTTGTCACCAGGAAGTTAAAAATTAATATCCAGGCCTGTACAGTGTATGTTTTTGGAACAACTATTTTTTCTTAGAGATTAGAAAGGCATTATGCTGGATTACATCTCTTTGATTCTCTATTTATATGCAAGTTTCTACAGCAGGAGTATTCCTGAATTATCTTCTTTCTACCCTTTCCATACATCGTGTTGTTTAAAAACAAAGACACAAAAACCTGTCACAGAGAATCACTTGATAAAAGCTGTG
Organism: Hirundo rustica; assembly: GCF_015227805.2. Taxonomy (NCBI): domain Eukaryota; kingdom Metazoa; phylum Chordata; class Aves; order Passeriformes; family Hirundinidae; genus Hirundo; species Hirundo rustica. The sequence continues at coordinate 98,314,987 of NC_053450.1, forward strand.
GTTAAGTGCAAGGTTGTCTTTAAAAACCAGCCATATTCACTATGTGTGCAGTGTGATGGAATATATGAAACATACTGCCATAACCTATGTTCATTAAATGCTTAAATGTATCAAGGTGCAGAGCCCTTACCAGGCAGAGAAAAGGTTAAGCTCTTTGTCCTGGTGAACCGTAAATCATTATGCGGTTGTTTTACGGCAGTAGTTTCCTACTTTGTAAATACATTGCTACTGATTTTCAGAGAGCTTCTTACATGCAAGAATGTAAGAAGCAGAACTTTCATTTTACAAAACCTTTGGAGCTTAAATCTAAAAAATATGATTCACTATGCTTATCCTTCTCTCTTTATCCTGGCAGCAGTATTGGTAACTTGCAGGAGTTAACACATCTTCATTTTGACACAAAGAACTTTTTCTGTCTATTGTTTAGCAACTGTTTTGAAGTGCAGTAAATTGTCTAAATATGGCTTGGTCTCCACTAACCAGCTTGGGACAGTTGTTCTTGGAGCTGATGCCACAATCCTTGAACATAAATTTGGGAAGTCTGGTATTTGATGAGAGCTTGTGTGTGGGATGCAGACATTCAGTTGTTTTGCCAAAGAACTGAAGTAGCCTTGGAGAGCGTGGCTTTAAGTCCTCTGGACTGTTTCACGCATATTTTAGAACTGGAATACACTTAGGCTGTAGTCTTGTGAAGACCTGAGTGCCATTTCACTTGTAAGCTTTGCCTGAAGAATACCACCATTCAATATGTGCTGCTTGTTGAGATCTTTTAAATGTAAGTTGCATGTATTTTCCTTAGCATACTATAACCACACTCGTTGTTCAGTTATTCATAGGATCTTGTATTGCATGTTTGTTGCACTGAAAAGACATGGGTTGCACGATTATGATATAATACTGCTCTTTTGGCCTTTGAAAGTAAATGCCTAGGATAAGCTAAAACCAGCCTTGGTCTGAAGGAGTGCAATCATTCAGGCAACACAGTTTTTTGATGTAGCAGAATTTACTGTATTTAGAATTCATCAGAGCTGGGACACAATGAATTCTAAATAATGAAATATCAAGCAAATAAATTTCTCTATGGGTAAATGTTTAATTTGCTGGTGTTGGTGAAGGGAGGGATCTCTCACTGTTAATGATGCTAGCAGCTGTAATGGAGAAACCCATATGAAATGCATTGTGAAAGGATGTGCTTGGAAAGGCAATGATGCTTCTCTCCAGTACTTGTCTATGCTCAGAAACTTGACTGCTGCTGCATGGCCTTATTCCACTCACTCTTTCTTGATGTGCCTGTATGCTTCCTTACAGCCAATTATTAGAACTTTCTTAATATCTTCATCTCTTTCAGAGGTTGCTGCTACCTCTCCTGCCTTGCCCCTCTCCCCCCATCCTGTGTGTGTGTGTGTGTGTGTGTGTGTGTATGTTTCGTTTGGTGGGTTTTTTTGCTTGTTTTTTTTAAAGTTGGTTTTAGCCAGAGTATAGGTTTACTAAAAGCTTTTTGGAGTATGTATATGTATGTGTTTATATATTTGTGTGCATATGTTCACACATATATATATCTGTAAATGTATACACACACATATATATAACTTTATATTCCTAAGAATATTACCTTACCAGCAAGGAAAAACTTGTGATGCTTGCTGTACCTCAGTACATAAATTACATAATACGTTTTGAACACTGGAGCATCTGGTAAATGTAAAGAATAGCCCATTAAAATGGGCCAAGTCATTTAAAGTCTTATTTTTCTGGGCAGAAACTAGTGAAATTCAGACCTGTCAAGAAAGGGGAATTAGAGTTTGGATCAGTTATGCCTGGGGATCTATTTCTGTTGTTGGGATGTAGCTGGTGTGCGTTTTATAAGCGATGCATACAATGACCAGTTTGAAATTCTCCTTAGAGGGAAGATGAAGAACTTCCTTTCTGCATCTGAGCACAAAGGAATGCTTTGTTTGCTCCCAGCATCTGCACCATCAGTGATCTCATTTTGGAGTGCTTGTTTCTATCCATTTTTGTTATTATAATTAGCTTTACTAGGTAGTGAAGAAGAGAAGGTAATAGCTCAGTCTAATCCAGTACTGGATTTAGATATTATTAGAATATTTCTGGATGCTGAGGAAGAGTGAAACAGTCTTTGCGAATCAGATCTCTACGCAGAATGTTATAAATCTGAACACGTGAAAAAATACAGTTTGTTTTAGTCAGGGAGCTTTGCCTGACTGTATTTAACTAATTACCTCTGGAGGCTTTAGTCTCTTTGTTTCCGTTGAATCTCATAAATGTAGCAATATAGTTTTGTGAGGTGTTCTCACTTTAATTATGTATGGAGTTTCTATGCTGTATTTCTGTGTTGGTTATGAATTTAAATGAGATGCTCCTGAAAGACTCAGTCTTGAAGTTGCTGTCCAGATTAAGTTCACATCTGACTTGAGTATTTCTAGAAAAACTCTAAGAATTGTTGTGTTATATGAGTGCAGAAAACACTGATTTTCTTGTACATGGAAACTATTTTAAAAAGAAAAAAAAAATTAAAAAATCAGTGCTTGCATTTACAGTTGTCAGCATCTTTAATAGAGGTTTTATGTTTTGGTGATATTTGTGATTTGGTTTTACATGAACCAGTAGCAAAATCATGGAAGTTGTCATAGAATAAAATCTGTTCTGTATTTCATCTTGCCTCACAGAAATCTAGGTTTAAGCATCTATAAAGTAGATGAGACCTTGTCTGTAATATCAGGGCTTTCTGACAGATTTACCATTTTATTCTTTACTTTTTTTGTGGTTATCTGTTTTTGGAGGATATCTCAAAGTAGCTGATAGAATAAACAGATAGTATGTGTATTTTTAGAGCATCTGTTAGCCTTTTGCAAAGTTAAAGCTAATAACGCAGACTTAAAGTATGGATTCTACTAAATAGACAATTTTGGTATGTGAAATCAATGAATTTAGCCGCTTATCCCCTATGCTGTCATGCAAGTTTTTCCTCGTGGGTTAAAAGCAGTCTTCCATTTGCTTTAAGGTTGATAGAATTTTTAAGTGGTGTGGACCATTATCAATGCTAATAGTGTATTTGTGTGAATGTTAATTCAAACGTATTTTGAGAATAAAGAAACTTGATCCTGTAAAGCACTGTGAACAAAGAACTTGCTCCTAATTTGCATGTGGGGAAAATAAGTGAATTTAGTATGTACAAGATAGAAGATGTGTCAGTAAGCCTTACTTTTTTTTCCCCCGAGCAGTGACTGGAGCATGAGGGCTTTTCATTCAGCAGTTATTGCACTTGGATCTGAAATTAGTAGGAGAATTTGCTGACCTCACACCTTGGTAGTTGTATCTTTCCTGTTGGGTCAGGCTGCTGTGGAAGCACCAAGAAACAAGCATGGCTTTCAGCCTCAGTGGTCTGAGGTTATACCCCCAGTTAATCTTCCAGTTAAACCTCTACAGTATTCTGCTGCTTACTGAACTTGGAGACTGAATATGTAAATTTCCCCTGAATTTAAAATACAATTTAGCTCATAGTTAACTCATGGATAGACACTGCATGAAAAGAAAATTTCAGAGTAAAGGAGGAAGTGCATATGTAAAATCAAATCAAAACCAGCTTGTGTTTCTAGCTATTGTGGATTGCTTTATAGTTACACTGCTGCTCATACGGCTGCTTTTTAAGTTAAATGCTGTTTCCTGAATCTAAAATTGCTGGCACAATTCATCCTTTCCTGCTCTTAGGAAGAAGGAATTTAAAAGCAATCAAGTGCTTACCTCTCAAAAGTAATGTTTACAACACTGTATAATCTGAATTTCATAATCAGAAATTACAGTCTGGCCAGTCCTAGTTGCCTGTGAGTTTGAAGTCAATCTGCTTAAGTCTCTGTTGCTGCTGATATGACTAAGATTCAGAGGTTACACTAGGAACACTTTGATCTTACTATCTGTGTTATCTAAATGGTAATGCTTCTGGTATATGTGAAATTGTAAAGGTAAGTGTCAAGATATTGAGACCAAGATGTTTGACTAGACATACGGTATCATGAGCTGATAGAATGCACATATCTGATAACACTGCTGTAATTAACTAATCTTTTGCGAATGGATGAAAATGAAATGTTTAGTTTAGTTTTGTTTTGAAGTATGTAAATACTTTTATAAATACAGACTTGAGTTTGGCCAGATCTCTTATAGAAAACTGATCAAAAAAGAAAAGGAGGGGAAAATCCAGCTACTCTTTTAGTCATATGTTTTGGGGTTTTTTGTTTTAGTTTGCAAGTATGCCTGCTACAGGAAATGTGAAGAAAAGGTAAGCATGTTTTTTTGGCCTCCCTTCTTACTGTTGATTTAAATGTATTCAAAGTTGAGACAACAAAATCTGTATGAACTAATTAATAATGTGTCTAGCTGGGGTATTGTTCTTGCCATTAATTTAAAAAAATTTTTTAAAAAAAAATCCCATATAGTTGAAAGATTTGCACCAGTGGTTGATGTAATGAATGAACAAGCCCAATTCCATAAATTAAAATTTTAGAATTTTATTTTGAGACTTAAATTCAGTCTCTAACAGCCACAATTAAAAGGAACAGCATCGAACCCTGGGGTTTCGGTGCTGGGTGAATGCAGAAACAGACTCTATCACTCCGTATCCACTCTGTTCACAAAGTGTGCCCAGAGCCACTGAATTTTATACAGTCTTTTGCTGAGAGTGGACGCGACCATAGTGCTCTTGCTTCGTGGTGGCTTCATTAGGTATTCATGTTCAGGTCCCCAGTCGGATCGGTTGAATAGGTGCTCGAAGTAAAACAATGTCATGATTGCTGGGTTCGGAGAAGGTTTTGGAAATGTTAAACTGGGCCGGAACAGATAAGATATCTATCTTCTCTTAATCACTAGGTCATTAGCAGGTCTATCTCTGGAGGAGACACGGTTTATTTCACCATCTCTTCTATTCATTGAGTTAACGGTTGTCTTGAGGCTTTTCCCAGCAGGGACTCTCCCTGTCTCTCAACCTTCGGGTCCCGCTCTCACAGTTCAGTTTTTAACCCTAAATAAACTTTATATTTGACAGAGCTTAATTTAGACCAAATGCGAATTAACTTTATATTACAAATTACAATACTTAACACGAATTAACTTTAGGTCACATATCACAGTTGAGTTTCTCAGTCTTCCTGCAGGAGATGTTTTAAGTTGAAAACATCAAGTTAAGTGTGTGAAATAGAAACCACACCGTTCTGCCAGAAAAGAAAAAAATGTATCTGAATGAATAAGGTGTACATGCTGTTATGATCTTGTAATAAATGATCAAGCCCAATTTCGTAAATCAAAATACGGAATTTTATTTTGAGACTTAAATTCAGTCTCTAACAGCCACAATTAAAAGGAACAGCATTGAACCCCGGGTTTCGGCGCTGGGTGAACACAGAAACAGACCCTATTGCTCCGAATCTGCCCTGTTCACGAAGTGTGTCCTGAGCCGCTGGTTTTTATACAGTCCTCCGCTGAGAGTGGAGAGCGACCGTAGTGCTCCCGCTTCTCTGTTGCCTCATCAGGTATTCATGTTGATGTCTCTGGTCAGTTGAATAGGTTCTCGAGGTAAAACAATGTCATGATTGCTTGATCCGGAGAGGGTTTCAGAGATGCTAAACTTGGCTGGAACAGATAAGATATCTATCTAGTCTTGATCACTGGTTCGTTAGCAGATTCATCTCCGGGGGAGACATGGTCTATCTCACTATCTCTTGTATTCACTGAGTTAACGGTTGTCCTGAGGCTTTTCCCGGCAGGGATCCTCCCTGTCTCTCAACCCTCGTGTCCCCCTCTCACAGTTCAGTTTTTAACCCTAAATACACTTTATATTTTACAGACCTTAATTCAGACTGAATGTGAATTAACTTTATATTACATATCACAATACCTAACACGAATTAACTTTAGGTCACATATCACAATCTGGTTTAAACACAGAAAGGCAAAGAAGACTAAGTCTATGTGTATAAACGGGGAAGAACTTGGAAGGTTCAAAATATACCGGAAAATGAGATTGAAACCAAACAAGGTTAGATGTTGGTGCCAAAAAAAAGGATGTATTTTATTTAATGGTAGAAGAAGCAGAGAGAAAGAAAGAGAAAAGAGAGAAAGAGATATAAAAAGATGAGTGCATGGGGGGGTGGGAGGAGAGAGACAGTGACAGGGGCTCTCTGGAAGTGTATCACCCTTCTGAGGATCCCAATGATGTCTCGTTGCTCCCTTCCATCTGGTCTTCTTGGTGGTGAGGGTCCCACGCCATGCTGCCAGGCCAAAGAGTATGGAATTCCATGGATTAATAGACGCTTTGGGCAAGATGGGAACGCCCACGTGCCTCCCTTGCAGGGGCCGTTTTGACGCTGTCCTTTGCAACACTGAGGGTCTGTTGCATCGTCTCTGGTGCAGGGTCTGGGGAGCCCTGGGGCTGCCTTTTGATGGGCAGTGTCACCCCTTCTGCTGCGGATAAGCTTTCCCGCAGGAGAAGGGCCCCTCTGAGCTAGTCTGCACATCGGAGATGGGCGGTCACTGCGCCTCTCACCAAAGGCCTTTCAACATCCTTTGGTATGAAGGTCTGTGTGAGGCTGGCAGCTGATAGCCCTGGGGCTGTGGTCTCCTCCCCGAAGGTGCTAAGCTTGTGCTTTGTGAATGTCCCCAGTTCCTGAGCTTTCGGCAACTTTGAAAGCCTGTTCAGGGTGTGGTGATATTCTGTGCAGCTTTTGTAACAGTTCTAAAAGTCCTTCATGAAAATGTATAAGTCAAAAACTATAGCATTTCAGTCTCTGACACATGCTCACTTGTATAACAGCCCCTGTGTGTGCGTATACACACATCTGTACAAAGATATAAAATTTGTACAGCAACAGAGATTTTAAAGGCAAACTTTTCACATTGGATTATAAAAAATATAAGCATATTATTAATTTTCAGTGATTAATGTAGATTCCCCCAGTTCAGTTTTGTAATAAATCGCCAAGCCAAATTCAGAAAATCAAAATTTAGAATTTTATTTTGAGACTTAAACCCAGTCTCCGGTAGCCACAATTAAAAGGGACAGCATTGAATCCTGGGATTTCAGTACTGGGTGAACATGGTAACCGACTCTGTCAGCCTGTTACCCACTCTGTTCACAAATTGAGTCCACTGCCGCTGATTTTTATACAGTCCTTCACTGAGAGCGGACTGAGACCATAAGACTCTTGCTTCGTGTGGGCTTCATTAGATATTCATGTTCGTGTCCGGGGTCTGTTGAATGGATTCTCAGAGCAGAACAATGACATGATTGCTGTTATAAATAAAATCGACCAGATTTGATTTATCAGAAATTTAGAATTTTATTGTGAGACGAAATATCAGTCTCAGAAAGCCACAATTAAAAGGACAGCGTCGAGCCCGGGATCGCCGCTGGGTGAACACGGATATCAGACTCTGCCAGTCTGTTACCCCCCCAAGTTCACAACTTCAGTCTCCAGCCGCCCCTTTTTATACGCTGGATCGTGGAGTGAAGTCCGGGATTCTGACGGTCTTCCCTCCGAGGCGTCTTCATTAATCATGCAAGTCCCGGTATCGGGAGTTTGAATGGACCGGTAGGGTGGAACAATGCAGTTGATGGCTGGGCCCGGGTGTGTTGTGGATATGTTAATTTTCAACGGAGACGAGTAGAGATATCCATCTGAAGTGATTATCTTGGTCTCCGGACTTGTATCTCCGTTTTCCGTTGTCTTTTGTATCCTTTCAGGGATTCCCGGCAGCGATAGTTTCTAGGCCCCCTTTCTGGTAATTCCAATCATACTTTCCTCGTGTCCCTCCCGTGCTTCCCGAGTTGAGGAAATTCTTTTATTTTAGTTTTTCCATTTTACTTTTACCCATATTAGTTTGAACAAATCTTTAACACTCATATTTATACAGTGAACATTTACCCTTTATAATTTGATAACACGAATTAACTTTAGCACATATATCACAATTGCGGTGTCCGGAGAAGGCTTGGAAATGTTAACACCGGGCCGGAACAGATAAGATATCGATCTGATACAATCACTGATCGTCAGGGCACCCATCTCCTTTTTCTGTTCCTTTGTGCCTTTCCAAAATGAGTCCCGGCAGGAATTCCTCGTGTCTCTCCGTGCAGTTTTCGTCTCAGTTAACCCTATACACACCTGTAGGTTTACTGCCCTTAAACCAAACTTAAAGTAGATCAGTTTTACATGGTGTATTATTACATTCTGCAGTGAATGAAATTACATATCATATTGCTTAACACGAATTGACTTTAGGACATATATCACAAGTTTCATTACTGGATTTTTGTTACTTTAGAAAATCTTCAAGTTCCTTTCATTTGAGATTAGTAGTTCCATGGTCTCACATGACTTACTTTTCCCATTGCTAGATTTGTGTAAATCAGAGACACTTACAGGTTTAGTCTAAATCTGGCAGTCTTGGAGGGCTTTATTTTGCCAGAAGCACTTTTGTGAGGTAATGTTCCCTTCTTTTAGCTTAAACTTTTGATTAGTACTTGCTGTCTATTAAGACAGCATATTTTATATTCTCTTCTGGAGACCAAAGATCTAGACCTAATATTTGTCTACATCGAGTTGTTTGCAAACATTTGTTTGGTTCAGTGTATCTGAGGTGTATAGCTAAATTCAAAAGAAGAATCTTTGCTTTGTGAAGGACTTAGAGATTTTTCAGGACATTTTGGGAAATTCTAGTAAATGCAAGTGTCAAATGGCTGAGCATCTCCCATTTTGAGTAAAGATGGTACATGTGCATTTAAAAATTGCTGTGTTGTGCGGTATGCTGGGTAAATGCACAATTCTGGGTTTTTTAATTAGATAAGATGGTAAAATACACACTAGTAATTAAATTTTTAAGGTATTATCTTTTAAAGGGTTTCATCACCTATATACATTCAATAATGACTAGTAATAATACTATAGTAATGGTGGTCTATTGGTAGAAGCAAAACAGTTTAGTAGAAAGATGTACTTTTTGTTCGACCAGATGATGTAATTGATCCCTCTTTGCACATTAGCTTTGGTTTTCCAAATAGTACCTGCAGTATGGAATTCTGCCAGTTGAATAAGAAAGAATCTGGTTTGTTGATAATATTGGTACCTCACAGATTTACTTGGGTAGGTGCTACATAGAACTAGAGTTTACAGAAATTATGACATTTAAATTATTCTGGAAACTGTTGTGATTCTTTAAACTTGTTTTGGAGATGAATAATTTCCTATGTGTGCCTTATGTTTAAAACAGGCAACTCTTACGTCAGGTCTCTCCATTTGGGTGTTGACTGTTGGAAAGAGTAGTATATGGAGTGCCAAAAGTATATAATAGCCCAACATCAAGATACTGACTCACATGATTTATGATTTTTGAATAACTGAAATGAAATTATTAGCATTTGTTATACAATGTTTAAAAAATTGTGAAAATAAGACAAAATTCAATAATCAATTACTTCTTACAAGAGGTTTATTTTCTGATTTTCAGAGAAGTAGTCAGTAAGCACATAGCTTAAATTCAGAATTTTTCTATGAGTCTTTTTGGTTTTTTTCCTGACTACTCTCTAAGGCTCATGACTTTGCACTCATCAGTGTATGTAGTTTCAGATAGTTGTGACTTATTAAAGAAATATGGGTATTGATCTAGTATCGATACCCAGCTGTGATGGACAAAAACTCTCTAACAGTTTAAAGTTAGAAAGTGTATGTTTATTACAGCCGGGCAGAACGTGGGATATTTCCCTAATTCACACTGCAAAATTCACAGGTAATTACAAAGCCTTTTATTTACAAAAGTGTTGAATACCCAAAATACAAATACATATTCATACCCCTGTCACCTCTCATTTCTCGCTTCATGTGCTAATTGGCAAAAAGGCAGTTAAGTATGCGTACTTTGTCTCCTAAAATGAGTCGGGGGTCTATTCTGGGGAGGGGGTCACCCAAAATGAGGAAGTAAGATGAGTCTTCCTTGTCCTGACCTTTCTACCTTTTCAATGCATTCGTGACAAATGAATCCTTGGTAGAACTTACAGTTTCCTGTGTTGAATGGGTCTTTTAAGCAGGCAATCTGCAGCTATCTTATGTCCTATTTACCACATTTTGTTTTTCATTACATGCACAGCCACATAAACATAAAGTTGACAAGCAATGAGTTACTAAATCCGGGATATCTTATCTAAGATCCGGCTTCTGTTAACTGTGAACAAAGCTTACCTATTTACTTCAGCTATTTCAGCAACTTATTATCTTAACTTTCCAAAAACTCCCTAATTCTTGAAATTTAATGTCTCAACCGCACAGGTGAACAGTGCTGGGTGAGACCAGGAGGGGCTCGAAGGCATCGTTTCATGAAATACCATTATCAGAGGGTCTCTTTTATACGCTCTCAAGCCTTTTTGAGGGGTCCCTTCTTTTTTGGTGGTCTTGTCTTCTCTTACATATTCAGACATGTCTCTCTCTTTATCAAAAAGTCTCTTTGGAATGCAATCCTTCCAGACGAATATTCATACTGGTTTCAGCATAATTTTGTGGATGGAGACCCTCTGGGATATGCATCTCCCAGATGACTATTCATGCCGGGTTTTTTTATTACACGACATTACTTTGGTGTCAGCACAAATTTTTACATCATGTGTTACACTCACCCATGGTAAAGAAGGAGCAGAGCTGGGCTGGACTCCATGGTGGCAGTGAATTTTTCCCACAGTAGCAGGAGCTCGACCATTCTCCTCCTATCATGAGAGCAAGAAAGAGAGAAGCCAAGCCCAACCCTTCACCACCCAGCCAAAATCCTGCTGTTATCTTTGCCCTTCCCAATAGAAGGCCCCTCAGCTATGAAGTGCAGCCAGCTGCACCCCTCCTCCTCCTCCTGGGCTACATCTTTTTTCTCTTTTAAGTACTGGTCATTATCATTTCTGAGGCAACAAATGAGACAAAATTCCCTGAGGAAAAAAAAAAAAAAAAAAAAAGAAAAATCCTAATCTCCAACATACACCTATGAGGTTGGGGTTTTCTTGTTGCTGATTTTCATTAAAAGTAAAAAAAAAAAATCTGTTGGCAAAGGGAAAAGATACTGAGATATTATTAGTGAATAAAAGAAACAAAACTATTTCTGCTTGTCTTTGTTCACCACCAAAATAGGGATGAGTTACTTTTTCATGATGGATGTGAACGTTCTGCTAGAAATCTTAGGATAATTTAGAATATTTTTAGGGGCTTTTGTTGTTGTTGTCATTGTTGTTTGGTTTTTGTTTTATCCTCCCAAGACCTATCCTGTTCTGCATGATTTGGGGAAGAACCTCTTTACTGGTCCAGTTTTGTGCTGACTAGCTCTGATCCTTTTTGTATAGATGCAAGAGATCTCACACAAACTTGCCATGTAACTTTTTTCTTTTTTTTCTTTTTTTTTTTTTTTTTAATCTTTTAAAATGTTTTTAAAGAGAAATAGAAAGACACCTTTTAGATTTTGAAAGTGGGCTCAAAGAACCTAAGAATGATGCGTTTTACATAGCTGCTGCTTGGAACACTCCCTTAGATCACATTATGTAGCTCATGCCACATTTATTTCTGGGAAATGGGAATTAAGTAGCTTACAAGAATATACCACTCTTTTCTTCTTCAGTTTCTGTTACAAAAAGTTGTTTGCCCGTACCTACGTTGTACTCCTAGCTTCTATAAAGAGGCATTGCCTGCACATCCACTATTACAGCTAAAGGCAATAGCAACATCTTGAAGGGTACTCTGAACATCAACAGTGGCTGTAATTGGGTAGCAGGCAAAATGTACTGGACCCCGGTGACGTATAGCCTTTTGGACCATTGCTGTGTCATACTATATTGCTTTTGCTGTGCTGCTTTTACTTATTATGTCACTTTTGCTGGGTATTTTGATGAAGCATGCATACACATAGAAACTTGTTGAATTCCCTCTTGCAGTATTGCATCTGAAAAAGTTGGAGCCACCCCACCCTGATATTGCAACTGTCTTGGTTTGAAAGACAGGTGCCTGCCAGGGAGGGTGGGAAGGTGTCCTCCTTTGGAATGGAAAATATGACCCCCGTCCCATCAAATTATTATAACTTTGAAATTACGGGCCTTTCAGGCAAAGATATGGGAAAAGGAATAACAGTTCTTTACTAGAATATATATACACACACACATTTATATAAACTTATATATACAAATATACACACACACACACATATATATACATATATATAACAATGCAAACAAACAACAACAAACAGAAAAAAAACCTCAGAAACCCATTAACAGCCTTCTCTCAGCCATCAAGCATATTTCCCTTTGCTCTATGTACAGTCACAGTTGGCAGGGGTGCTGTTGGCTCCTGGCCTGCCAAGGCAGGTGCAATGATTCCCCGACATGTGCAGAGGGCAGCTGTGGCACAAGCTCAGCTGCCTCTCTCTACATAGGTAGTAACAGCTCAGACAGTGGGAGAGATAGATAAGGGGCTTTCTTTACAATCTCATGGGGGGCAGCTGGTCTAGGTGCCCCTCTGGATGGTGAAATAGGCTATAGCAGGAACCTCAGAGCAGCAGGCTAGAACAGAAGAGGCGGTATCATAGGTTAGCACAATTTTGTTTTCTAGATAGAGAGAAATGTAAAATGTTTTTTCCCTGCCCTAACCGTGGCATGGGTTTGAGGGGAGGAGGACAAGGACCTATTAGAAAGCAGGCTGGGATATTGACAGCTAAATTGACTAATGAGAACTGTCATTGCAACTTTGGAAGGAACGTTTAAAACTTATCTGCAGCTGACCGCCCGCTCTCTTGCTTCGGTGACTTGCCATGGGGTAACAAGGTGGTTCGGGCTGGGCCCGGCTCAGGTCGGGCTCTGCTGCCTCTCTGGGCGGCTGGGCTGGGCCTGGCCGGGGGTCTGGGGGCTGCTGCCTGCACAGGGAAGGCTTAGGCCGGCTGAGCCCCTTTTCTTTGCTTGCGAGCAGGAGAGAGGGGCAGCTGCAGCTTGGCAGTGTGGGGCCATGTGCTCAGACCATGGCAGAAGGGGCCAAAACATGGCCCAGCTTAATCACTGCTGGCAGTGGAGAAAGCAAGCTTGCAGCTCCATAACAACTTTGAGCTAGACTGCCTTAAATGAGACCGAGGGGTGGAAAAAAGGACATTTGCCAGTTTCTTTTACCAGCTCGGCGTGTGCACGTGGCTTTGCAAGCCTGGGGGAGGGGGGGGGGGGGAATAAAAAAAAAAATAATTAACCCTTTCTTAGCAATACGGAACTTTTAAAGCACAATTCTTCCTTGAGAGAAAGAAGAAAGAAGAAAACAGAAAGTACGTGGAACAGACACTGCATGAAGTCAGTTAGATAAGAAGTGAAAGAACTAATAATATTGGAATAGGATTGAAGAAGTGGACATTTTTAACTGGACTCTTCTAAGGTAAATTATGAAGAAATGAACTGTTCTTTGCAGCATTATTAGTATTATTTTGGGTAGAATGCTATTCTAATCAAAATTAAGGACTGGTGTAATAGAGATTTATTTGGGAGCTTTGAAACCCCCGCTCCTGGGTCGAAAAGGAGGTCTCAGCCTTTTAAGACAAAGATAATTTTAGATCAGAAGAAGTATTCGTAAATAATACCCCAGATACACTGAGAAGCTCTATGGATAGAACGTCACAGTCTGCGAAAACTCCGGGCGGCAGCGGATGTGTGTGTAAGCAAACCTCTTCATAAAACAATCTTAGAAGGACTCTTCTCCTAAAATAATGTGTAGTTATGTCTAAGTAGTGAAACTGACTGAAAATCCTAAGTTGTGTCTTTCTTTGTTGTTTAATAATGAAGTCAATAGTTTGTAAGAGGAAAGAAGTGTGTTTTTAAAGTTTCATTCTGTTTTAGGTTTTTTTTTTTCCTATTCTTTTAGTGTGTGTTAATAAAACCATTTTTTTGTTCATTTTTAAGCTTAAGCCTGCTTTGTTTATTTTTCTCCTAATCTCTCCCTCCCACAAAAATATTAACACTAAACCCCCTACATGAATTGGTGTTTCTGCCTGGTTTTATTAAATTAAAACCGTTACAGGCGGGCACACCCAGGTTGGGAAACAAAGTGTAGAAAATTCCAAAGCCATAGCAGGAGCCACAGAATGTCCTGGCAGACACAGGGTGTCAGATTAAATAGTAGCCAAAATAAAAGCCCAAAGCAATGGCAGAAAACAGTGGGGCTGGGCAGTGGTGGCTGGGCTCCCACAAAGAGATGGGAGGGGCTCCCTCTGGAGGTGTGAGGGGGTCAGGGTCCCAGGTCTTCCCCTGAGGTACTCGTGTAGGTGGTGAGGGTCCTTTGCAGTGTGATTGGGTGTTAAAAAGGTCAATGGCGGCTCTTAAGAGCAAAGGCTCACCCATGGTAAGGGGAAGCTGTGCAGGACAGAACTCCGCAGTGGCAGTGAATTCTCCCTGCAGCAACAGTCCCACACTAAGACCACGACTGTCTCTCCTCTAATCCCAAGAGAAAGCTGCCCAGTTAAGAGATGGTAACAAACTTCACCCTTCCCCTCCTTCTCCTCCCATCCACATCTTTTTTGTCTTAAGTGTTGTAGTTGCCATCTCTTAGGCAGCACATGGGAGAAATTCCCTGAGAGAAATGGGAAAAAAAACCAAAACAAAACAAAACAAAAACAACTAAACTCCAACAGCAAGGAGTTGCCTTACTGGCTTGATAGAAGATTGAAAACTGGATGACAGACATAATGAACAACTACAGTTTGGTGGAAACAGAATGACAATATTATCTGTTACGAACATTGAGCTTTTTCCCAGCAGTTCTGTTTTTTTAATCAGCAAGCTCAAATGTCTGAGCTTTGTTAGAATTTGCTTTTACTACTTCTGTGTGATAATACAGCATTTAATAGTTTTAATAGTAAATTTAATAATTTACTAGTAATTATTTCAAAAATGCTGCTACCCTGGTGTTGTTCTGTGTAGCTGAAGAAAGCATTTAAAATACTTCCTACAGGTAAAGCAAAATAAAGCAAATTCATTCTTAGTCCGGGAGAGTTAGTTTTGATGATAAAATATGTATTTAATGTCATTCTATACCACTTAATTGCATTCTCTCTTCTCTGAATAGGTGGAAAACTGAAGATATATTTGGAATGTAAATGTTTAAGACTTTATTCCAATGTGTTTTAAGAGAATGAAAGTTTTTTAAAATTACTAGAGAGCCTCGAAAGTCAGTATTGTGATATATGAAAGTCAGAAATAATACTGTAAAATTCAAGTGTTTCCAGGTCAACCTCCATGTGCTGGCTTGAAAGCAAAAGCAGCAAGATATTCCAAGTCAGAAAAAACAATTTAGTAGGAGGGGGAGAAAAAAAGTTAAAATAAAATAAATGCAGTAGTACAAAAGACCACTGACAGAGTCAGAATACCGCCTGTGATACCCTGTGGTTGTGGTAGCAGTCCAGATGAAGTGGTCTTGTTGAAACAGTGATCCCATAGAAAGGTCTGGTATCTCTTGTCCTCTGGAATCCAGTAGGTAAGGCTGCCTGTGCTGTCCCAAATCCCAGATTATATCCACGTGGGAATGCTTGGCTCCTCCCCCTGGGCGGAGCATCTCACAATGGGCTTATATCATTCTATGAGTCTTGCAAGGGGTCCTTGATTGCCCATTAAACAGAGATAGCCCCCAGAGGGTGTTACCTATGAGTCATGCAGCAAAGCATTGATGGCCCAATAACAGAAGATAGTCTGGAGGGAGGGGGCAAGGGAAACACTGCCCAACCTAGTTTCAACAGCTCATGTAGATGGTGACAGAATACATACTTTGGGCACCTCTTACATCGTAACCTAGGACACTCCAACAAAATGCTCTCAATCTCAAAAATGGGTGAATTGCGGCCTCACAAGAGGGGACCATGTCTTTACAAAATGGCATTTTCCCGCTTTTTGTGGGAAAGTGGAAAGGTCCTGTTTCGTTCACAACTCTTGGGCTAATTTATCCTCCTTTGGCTTGCTAAGCAGCATAATCCAGAAGTGTTTGCAAATGTTTTCTATAAACTTTCTGCTGGAGATGCCAGTGCCTCTGGCATGATTCCTGCAGACCTTCTGTAACAGACTGAAATCAGGCCTCTGCTAAATTGCTGTATGCGTCTTAGTATTGCCTGATGCAAAGAGCATTCCTTCTCATTATTTAATACATTTAAGCATTAAATTTACCTTAGGGAGATTTACCTTAGGGAGATGCAAAGAGTCATCCTATAGATGGATGGTTTTCAACTGTAGGGAGATAAAGAAAAAACGAAAACGACCCCCAAACTAATTTTTGATTTTTGCTTTTTTACTGTCAAGTTTGACATGTGTCTTCTGCCTTCATGTCTTTCTGTGATGTTGAGTAGAAAAGACTGACATTGCTGCCTTCTGGTGCCCTTCTCTACCACATTCCTTTCTTCTCTGTAATATATATGTATTTAAAAAACTCCAAAACAAACCACACTTCTCTCCCATTTTAACCTATGCTTACTGTTTAAATATTGCTTTCATCTTATCTTTTATCCTTTTATTTGATGGGCATAGATCTCTCCCAGGTCTTAGATGAAATCTGTGGGCTGAGCAGTGATATCTGCAGTTTGTTGTGATGATACTCCTGTCTCCTCACCCTAAAAGTTCTGATACTGTTGACTGAAGTGCCATTTATGACTACAAGAACTGTAATGCCTGTAGCTCTTACGACTATTACTCAGATGTTGGAAGCAGACAGGAACCCTGAGAAACCAGACTGATACTTATGTTATAGGTCCAGAATTCTGAGATACAGCCAGTCTAGTACACAGTTTGTTTCCATTCAAGAAAATTCAATCCATGCTGGTAGTTTGTTCCCTTGGGAGAGGAAAATGTCGGCAGAACAAAGAACCCCTCTGCTTTCTGGCCCACTCCCTATCTGGTAGTGTTGCAAGTTTTGTTTGGCTTTGCAAATGAAGAATGTTTTCTCATGGAGATGGTACCAAAATACATACACATGGAATCCTTAAAGGATAGCATAGTTCCCTGAGTAATCTATGCCTCATGGGGCTTGGGGACGTCAGATTGGATACAACAAAAGGAGAAATTAATTCTCAAACAGAAATATACAGTTGTCAAAATTAGTATTTTTTTTTTTTTTTAGCTGAAGAAGCAGCAAAAAGGGACATTTTGAGCAAATATACTGTATTTTTGCACTTATTTGTGTCAAATAATTTCAACCTACTTTATAAAGCTCTTTCATCTGTTCCACACATTAAATCAGGTGGGGCGCTAGCTGCCATTTACAATTCAGGTTGGCAAATTAAACCTCAGTGCAGAGGGCTAGTGTGAAGTCCATTAAAATATAGTTTAAAGATCTTGGTTCCTGCTGTTGGGTTTAAGCCCTATTGGCAACACTCAAATTCTGACTTTCTTTTCCTTTGCTTCTCAACTCATTGGGAACAAACCCCATGATAAGGAAGGGACTTAATCTCTGTTTACTAGTTTACAGGTACAAGGGAAACTCATCAATTTTTGCTGCTAAGTACCTTCTTTTCATCAGAGGATTTAAAAAAAATCTTTTCCCCAAATAACCTCTGGACCAAGTGTCTTTTCCTTGTATGTATTCTTCAGAGAATTGAAGTACTTTCATGATGTAGATAGGACTTTGAAACTGCAAAATGAAATACCACAGCATAGAAGAAAGCCAGCATGTCATGAGTGTTTTGGAGGGTAGGTTGGAAAAGGGGAACAATAACTGGCAGGCATGCCAAAAGGAGAAAACTAAGCAGAATTTTTTTCCCCCCAGGTTTAACTCCAAAGGTGTAGATTGGAATAAATAGGTGCGTGGGTTGTGGTTTTTTTTGTTTGTTTGTTTGTTTGTTTGTTTGTTTTTTAATAAAAAGTGTGTGTGTATAAATGTGTGCCTGTCTGTATGTAGATATATAAATTCATATTAAATACATCTATGAGTTTACCATATAGGCTTCTGACAGTCATCTATGTAACATTCAGAAAACCTCCTAACATGACTAGAACTTCATGCTATTTGCAGGATGTGAGTGACTTCATTTTACTTTTCACCCTTTCTTCTCAATTTTGTATCTTAAGTAGTGAACTAGAGTGAACAGGTTTTTTGGTAGGTTACTTTATAGGTGAAGATTTTTTCCCCTGCATATAGATTTTGTTACACATAACCTGTGGCAAGCATGCCAGAATTTCTTATTTGATAAAACTGTAGATTGAAAGAAAGTGATTCATTATAGCTATGTGGTTAAATTGCTTTTGTAAAAGCAATATAATAGTGTTTGAGATTTGGACTTTGAAATGCACTTTTGGTAATAACTGGTTCATTCTTTGAAGATGGTCCTTCCTCTGAAAAATCACATAGTTCTTGCAAAAAGAGAATAAAAATGAAGATAAAAATGAAATATGCATCTGGAAGTGAAAAAAAAATCATTGAAATATAACTATTGGTTATCCTAGCCAGTGTACTGTTTTGTGTTGGGGGGGGCATTACTGTGTTGCTGTTAAGAGCAAGCAGGGACAGATTCTATTTCCCTAGCACCAGATATTCTGCCATTTATTGACTTTTTTTTGTTTGTTCGACTTAGCATTTATCTCATGTTAGTCAGTTACTAGTTAACTGATGTGACTGATGTTGCAGTCATATGAAGAAAAATTACCTGCAGATTCATTGGAATGAGAATTCTTCATAAAAAAATTATTTTTAATATTTTTTCCATCAATATGGGACTTTTTCAAACTAAGGCTCAATGCAGGAAATATCACACCAGGAAAATGTTTTCATATTAATTGTGTATACAGGAACAGGTATTTTGTCTTTAAAATAGTGCTTGATTATTTGTGAATAGACTAACAATGTACCTCTATGTCTATGTGCTGGGCACCGAAGAGGTAGCTATTTCTGAAAGTAGGCAAAGCATTCATACATTCTGATACTGCTTGTTAATATGTGAATGTATAGCAGCTAAATCCACCTTGGTGTGGAGCTATGAAATACTATGCTAATGAATATGCAGTACATTTCTTACAAGAATAAAGAAACTATTGAAAGGTGACAAACCAGGTTATTGTAGATGTCTTTAAGATTAGCTGTAGCTTCAGTAGGTGGATCAGAAGAGTCTTTCTGAAGTTTGTTTTGTGCAGTTGGTATACTGTGTGTAATTTTTAAACCAATGACTGAGACCTTTATGCTTGAATTTCTATCTCTACATTGTCACTGGATTTAAGTCTTCCTTTTTTTTACTTTTTAGCTCTATACTTATTCTCTAAAGCTTATTTTTTCGTATGTCCCAGACCTTTGAAAACTAGGAAGAAGAATTGGAGCCACTCATATATTCTCAACCCAGATTGTTTGGATGTCATAATATCCTGTCATCTGTTACTGGTTAAAAAACTTTTGCTTTTAGCCTGTGTCTGGATTAACAGTGGAAGAATTTGCTTCAACTGCTCATGAGAACTTGAAGCTGGGATACAGCAAGGTCTTTATTATGCTTCATCTGGGAAGAAATGTGCTATTTGTATATGGAGTTAGAAGAAAAAAAAGTCAGTCCATCTTGGGTGGCTCATTGAGTTTTGTAGCTCAAAACCAGCAGCAGAACATCAAAGTCTTTGACATGGGTCTTGATTTCTGTAAAAAGGAAGTTCAGGAGAGAAGAAGATGAAATTTTTTTGAGAAGTCAGTTTGCTATATATAGCTGTTTTGGGTATGGAGGAGCTTGGGGAACAAAAAAAAATCAAGTGTTATTTTTAGTGTTAGTTCTCATTTTCTCACAGTCCAGAGGTGTCTGAATAAGATATCACAAATCAGCAGAGACCTGCAATTCTCTTCTGAAGTTATTGTCCACTGGATGTCCCCAGTATTCTTGTGTCAGAAAAAGGGATTTTTTCTTAGGCAGTGAAAAGATAAGGTGTAATTTCAAGCACATTACAGCAGAATGGTGTTTTAGCTAGCCAAAGGAGTAAAGATATGCTTGATTCCTCAAGTTTTGATAGAAGGGAGAGAGAGAGATTATATTTATGTATGTGAATGGTGACAGTTTTATTCCCCAGTGGTTCCAGTTATTAATTGCACGAGCATGTAATGTTAGTTCATCTCTTCCACGGTACCACTCAGCCAGCCTTTTCCACCTAATTCTTTCTTCCTAGTGTATGCAGTGAGAGGAAAGTAATTGTAATTTCATGTTTATCTACTTTAACCTTAGCTGTTGCTAATGAGAACACTAGCAAAACCAGTTTATAAGTATGAGGTAATCACATGGTCAAGACACCTGAGGACAGTCTTTCCTCCTTAGATGTAGGTGTTTGCTGCTTGTGGTGGTGGTGCAGGGTGCATGTGGCTTTGATTCTTTCAGCTGGGCACTGCTCTGCTTGGTGGTTTGTCACTTTGGCTTGAAAGGAGGGTTGGTGGTTGTAATTCAAGGTGGCATATGTAGTTTTACATGCTATGTCAGGCAAGAAAACACCAAAACAGATGATGTCCTTGCTTCCAGCATTAGGCATGCTATTAATGATGGCTTAATTAACATCTTTTATGTATGGAAGTATGGTTGTTTGGTTGGATAGAGTAGTGAATCATGAGTGGCAGTCACAAAATGAGCTGCAGAGATGTAGCATATTAAAACCTCTGACTTGCAAGCCCACTGAGGAGTCAATTCTGCATTGCTGTGTGAATTGGCCAAGTCACTTTTTACATTTTTGTGTCTTTATTTCTCTGCTGGAAAAATAGAGCTAATGGTACTTACCTATCATGAACCACAGAAGTAATTTTTTGCAGGGATAACTGTAGGTGAAGTATTTTCACTACATAGTATACAGTATGTTTTATTGCTGAGAGTGAGATTGAATAGTGTGGTTTGCTTTTGGTGTGAAACGTGGTGATATTTTTATATAAGGAGTCTTTTTTCAGCACAAGTAAATTTTATGTATTTAATGAAGAGTTCTGTTGTTATGAAGGAGGTATATCTGTGGTGATGTTACCTGTAAGCATTTTCTTTTACAACTGTTTTGAGTGTAAAGTTTTGACAAGATCAAGAATAAGTAGTTGAGAGGTTTAGATAATAGGGAGGGCAACATCTATTCAAATTAAAAAAAAAAAAAATTGTGGCATCATAATTTGCTGTTGAGTCATTCATTCCAGCCAAGGAATTCCAACCTTTTAGTTTTCACATGAATAAACAATACATATGGCTTCTTTAAATCAGTGTTGCATCTATTTAGTCAATGCAAAGGTTGCCTATATTGTGCTCCTTAAACTGGCTTGTAGCAAGAACTGTAGCTAGAACTGTAGTTAGACTCTCAGTGACATATTTCTTGGCAGATGATTGAAACCTGATGAAATTCACAGATGTTCTTTTTCTTAAAAATGTGTGTTTTACTGAGTAAAATTACTGAGTAATTTTCTTTTATCTGTTACCAAAGGGGTCCTTCCCATTTCTCATGAGCCATGTGCTTTGCAGATTTGTAATGACATCAGGAGCCTCATATTCAGTGCACCTGTTTGGAATTTCAGGTGCTAAAATTTAAAGCAGTTATTGTGTTCTAACACTACTTTTTGTTGTTGTGCATATTCCTCAGAAAATGGGATGATGTTAGTCTAGCTCACTTAATTTAATTCAGTTGTTTAGCAAAGATGACTTATTCTGTTGCACCTAATTTTATTTCATGAAGAGACAATGGGACTATTTGTGGGAATGGTCTTTCATTGCACAGCTTAATGCAAAAACTTTAAAAAAAAATAAAGAGAGAAAGAAGTGGCATGGTCACTGTGTTTGCTTATTTGTTTTTACCTGAGAGCTGAATTAGCTTATATAGTACTTCTAAAATTAGATAAAAATCAAAGTTGGTAGGTTTGTTTAAATGGCCTTTACTGGAATTATTTGATCTTATTTTGAAAGATTGTTAGTTACTCAGTTGACAGTATTACTTAAATTGACGTTTTTGATTTTAAAAAAATGTTGACAACTTAAGTCTTTTTATCATGTGCTGTCAAAATAAGAAAAGGTTTAGGCTCTAACTGTAAAACTCTGGATACTTTTTGTTTAATCTATTACTTAAAAAAGATGAAAATTAAAAGATAAAGAGATAAAATTAAAAGGAAAGCCAAAGGAAGTTTATTATTTTAGGGATAATTTTTAGATTCCAGAAAATAATCTAAGATAGTTTAAGATGCTTCAAAAGGGCAGTAAGCTAGTCATCTTCACTGAATTTCTTTTTTGTCCTTCAAGATAGTGTATCTTTGAAAAGAATAAAGCAAACTAAATCTTAATTCCTCAGAGTCCCATCACCTATGCCAACAAATTTCTTGCAGTAATGAAATGTTGGGTGAAAGCCCAAACCTTTTACGTACATGGATTCCTATCTTAAAAAAAAAAAAAAAAAATTCTTCATTGATGAATGGTCCTTATGATTGCATGACTTATCAGTTTTAAGACACATTTAGTGATTTTCAGCACAGAAATTTCTGATTTAACATTAATAGCCTTTCTTCTTACCCCCTCCTTTTTTCTTTTTTTTCTTTCCCCAAATGGTTACCAAAGAATTCTGCATACCTCTAGTCTGCCATTTAAATATCACATTTCATAACTAGTTGTTATAATGTGGACAGATTAAATGGACACTTACCTGTAATGTATATTTTACCATAACAGTTGCTTCAAGCTGAAGTTTGTTTAGCTGTTTTGCTAAGTCTTGAGTGGAAGTTTGATCATTTTGATAGAATATGGGGAAGAGTGTCAATGATTCTGATTCCCACCCCCTTCTCCTTAATTATGCAAGCCTCTTTTCTGCCTGTAGAGAGAACAAAGACTTGAACATTCAGACCCCTCCTACCAAGCTAAAACCTAGTTTTGAACAGTGAATCAGATTGTGTTCTGTACTGCTTCAAAATAGGAGGAGAACAGAATAAAAGTGATTGTAGGAGAAATGGAGATTGGTTTGTTTTGTTTTTTTTTTTTTTGGGTATGTGTGTTTTTCATTTGGTTTTTTTTTTAAAGGAACAGGAAATACCTTGAAAAAATTGCTGAAGAAGTGACTGTGAAGCCACAAAGGCCTCATTTTAATTGCCTGTCTCATTTTTTACTTGAAATCCATGGTAGTTTATATATACACCTACATACATTCAACCTAGTACCAATATTTTCTAAAAAACAAAACAAAACAAACACCAACCCCCCAAAAAAAACCCAAAAACAAAACAAAAAAAACCCCCCAAAACCGAAAATACATGTTGATACATAAAAGTAAAACCAAACTCCCAGCTATGTATGGGTAAAGTGAGGAAGAGAACAGGAAACTTTAAGAAAATTAAGTACTCTCAACAGTGTTTGAAAGAATGCTTGTCCCCTGTTGCAAAAAAATCCTCTCCTTCCTTTTTTTCATGCTGTTGAATGCGATCCTCTCCAGAGGCTTTGTATGAGAAAGATCAGTGAATATGAAAAATTGAATTTTTATCCCTACTGCATTAATTTTTAAACATGTTTTGAGAAAAACAATGTGAGACAATTTGCTGTTCCCATGGAACACAGTCCATCTGTTTTTAATGTGGGCATGCAAGATATTTTTTGAGAAATGGGAAGTTGAATAATTGTTTGTGGTATTGGGAAGGTATGTGCATGTAGATGAAGTATTGTGTTCTCCAGTTTCATTTTAAGTGGGGCCTCATTATTACTAGAAGATATAATATGTAAAATTGGGTTAGTCAGGCATGACCTCCAAACACAGTAGAGCATGATGACAGTAACTAAACTGAGCTAGAAACTGACATATACAATGTTTTGTTCTGCCAGCTCTGAATTTAGTTTCTAGCGTAAATCAGTAAAAGCTTTTGTGAAAAATTTATCATGTGGGTTTGGTTTGTAATAAGTGTCTATGACTAATGGCTAAGTAGTTCTTATGTTTCCCTGTCGTTCATCTTTCAAGAAATAACATGGAAAGCTTATGGAAAACTAGGAACATGCCCAGCTCTATTATTCAGGGAAACTTCCTTTTCTCCCCTATATGCTACATTCAAACTTTAGCTCACAGGACCTGTGAGATACATGCAAAGCAAGCATTATATGCATATAGCAGGCATGATTTGGGGAAGGTGAATTCTGAATCTACCAGACTTTCCCATTGCTACGAACTTTCCTGGCTCCTTTCAAGAATGTTACCAGAGCAGTTCTTAGGGGAGTGCTGCAAGCTATAGCTGCCTGTCTTATGCATGTGCCTACACATCATGGGAAGGGAAATGCAACAATCTTGTTCTGTTCTCTGGCTTGTTTGCAAAGAGTAGGAATACCCAGTGGAGGTTTGTATTTGCCTGTTCAGTTCCTGCTCTGTCACCATCTAGAACCATAGTACTCATGCCTCCATGGAAACGGTAGGCTTTGGAGAAATGTTTATGGAGGGATGTTTCTTCACTTCTGTTTCATACAGCTTTCCTGAACTCACAAGGAAGCAAAGGTGCCTTGAAACCTTTTTTGAAAGCTCTCTCTGTCTTGCTGTTCAGTTTTGCTTTATTAAATTTTGACCTATGCTTTTCTCCTCCTTTTTTTTTTTTTCTTTCAGCTTCTTAAAAAAAAAATTCTACTTTTCTCAGTTTCTTGATTTGTTAGTTGTAGATATGCAGAAGAACAGACTGATGAGACACTTACTTGAAAAAACCTGTGAGCCTGATTTGAAATACTTGACATGATATATTTCAAACTTTTTTTTGGATTTCAGTTCTCCAGAAGGGGGCTGATGTGGTGGTGGTGTAATGCATTTCTGTGGGTTTGTTTTTTAGTTTCAGATTTCAAGTGCTTACCAGAGTAAGGCCATAGACTCCAGAGACATACAGAGTTGAGGTTCAAAATGCTGTTTTAAGTGCAGTTGGTGCCTTGTTTGTAAATCTATATTACTTAGTCATAAGAGGGCGCAGAGAGTAAAACTGCATGAATTGGCTACCCCAGTCCCTCAAATTAATGAAATGCAGTGATCCTGAATTGAGCTGTGCAAGGCACACTAAATTCAAAAGCCAGTCATTGCATTTGCCAGGAGAGAGGGCTCACGTAGTTTCTAGGAATATTAGAGAATGACAAGATTTAATAGGAATTTGAATATGAAGTTTAGTTATAATACAGTATGTTCAGTTCCAGGTGTTCATTCAAAATGAAATGAAAAGCAGGCTTTCTTTGAATAATCTTCAGAAACAGGGAATCAGCAAGAGGGAAAGGTTTGGTAGTTTCCAGAGCCAAGTTTGCTTGCTTGTTTATTTTCTCCAAATTGACTTCAAACCTTTCTGAGTGTGGTACTTTTGCAAGGCAGAGGCATCTGCTTTTCAGAAGTGTGACACTAATTACTATAGCAGATAAATCCAGAAGCGTGCTGTTCTTCCAAGATATAGCATGCTTCTTTCTGCCTTCCCAGCTTTCTTTTTCTAAAGAAAAATTATCTGTATTTTAGATTCCTCAGCATTGATAGTTTTCAGATGACATAGCAACTCTTCTTGCATGTTTGACTTCACTAAAAAGCAAATGGGCTTACATAGGTTCTGCTTGACAGCCCACACTGGAAAAGGGAAATACCCACTACAGGGTGTATTTTTTCTGCTTATCTGCATAATTTTCTATTCTTTTGTAGTTTATCCTGAGAGTGACAGATCTTATGTTCCTTGTGAAAATGCCTCTGATTAATCTTTGAAAATGCTTTCTCAACACTGGAATGTATAAAAGGGTAGGACAGTACTAATGCCATTGCTAAAAGTGAATGCTAGCCAAATATTGAAATAATAAATGACTGTGGCATTAGTTACTACAGTGTAATCAGGAAGTGCCACTTGTCTTTCAAAAGGAAAAGACAAATCTTTTAGTGTTAATCTAAAAATCAGTTTTTCTTATAGTCAGAATTCATTGTAATAAGCACAATGAATCGTGTATCTATGTTGACCCTTCAGAGACAACAGTTAAGCAAGTGAGGTACTTGAGGTAAAATTCTGATGTTTGGTCTAACTGCTATATAATGGTGGATTCTGTTTGTTTATTGCTTAACTAAACTTCAGTCTCTGGCATCCCATTCAATTTTAGTTCTCTATCATGTCATAAATCATACTTGTTTAATTTAATTTAGGTTTTTCACATGGGTGCAAAAACTTAGTACTTGCTTATAAGTAAAATGGTGTGGCAGAAATGTTACATATGAACTTGGTTTTGATTCTTCTCATTTAATGTCATTGAGAAATGTCACACCAACACATGGTAGATTTTGAGGGTGGAAAGGGTGAATTAATTGGGTTTTGGATGATTTTAAAGCACAATCCAAATGAGAAGTGTTCAGGGCAAGGTGGCCCTACTGATGAATGAAACAAAGTTAACAAGGTGAAGAAACTATAAGTGGTGTAATTTTATCTTTTGCTATAATGACTTTATTTTTCCTTCAGAGAGGCTGTTTTTAGGGAGTCATTGTCAGAAATCAGTAATGGTTTTGCAGTAATGGTAAGAGAGGGAGGTGGGATAATTTGTTTTGGAATGATTTTATCTCATTGCATGGAAAAGGGGGTTTTATTTCTAACTATGTCAATCTAATTTCCTTTGAACTGTCTTTATTGGGGGGTGAGAACAAGGACGTTTTATTGTGTCTGATATTGAAATGCTGTGATCAGTGAGGTGCAGAAGTAGAACCACAGAATCACACAATGGTTTGGTAGGAAGGGACCTTAAAAGATTGTCTAGTTTCTACTACCCTGCCATGGGCATGGACACCTTGCACTGGACCAGACTGCTCAGAGCCTCATCCAGCCTGGCATTGAACTCTTCCAGGGATGGGGTATGCACAGCTTCTCTGGGCAACCTGTTCCAGTGGCTCACTACCCTCGCAGTAAAGAATCTTCCTAATAACTAATTTGAAACTACCATCCTTCAGTGAAAGCCATTCCCCCATGTCCTATCACTGCATACGCTTGTTAAAAGTCCCTCTCCAGTCTCCTTGTCGGCCTCCTTTAGGTACTGGAAGGCTGCTTTAAGGTCTCTCTGGAGAGAGCTACTGCTTCTAGCAGAGTGAGAGAATATGAGACATTTCAGAAAAGCTTGACAAACTGGAGAGCAAAGTCAAAACATTAAAAAAGAAAAAGAAGAAGAGCTTCTTGCTTCTTATTCCATATTCTGCCTTATAGCTATCCTAGAAAACTTGCAGACTACACCCAATCCAGTGCCAAACTGAGAAGTACATGGACAAACCCCCTTTTAACTGGCACATATTAGATGCAAACCTCATTTATGTCTCTATACGCAATTACACAAATAGGCTGCTCAGTTGTTGTGGAAGGGTGGGTGCTGAGTTCAGTTTAAGTATGAATCTTCTGGTGAAGGGTCAAAGTGGGCAGTATGTTTTCCCAAGTACTCTGCTTGTGCACCTTATGGAATCTTTTTGTATGGAGATTTCTAAGTGAATCCAAAAACTGTATTTTGTGTGTTTTGCCATTTTCTATTTGGATCTGTGTATTTTTGCTAAGTAGCAGTGGATACGCTAAGACTGAAATAAAAGTAACTAACGTTATAGTTATACAGTTATTTGTCCTATATATCACCTTTAATCTGCTGAGAAGAACCTCGAAGTTTCAAACAATCCTCGCAATTGGGTAAAAATCCAAAAGGGAGTAAGTGGTTAGCAATGATGTGTATCTCCTTGGATACTGTACCTTGGAATAAACACTGTCAGTAGCTGAGTACTGTCATATAGACCTGAATATGCAGGACGATAATGCAAAATTAATTAATTTTCCATACCTGTTTGAAAGGTAGTTAGCTTATTAATACTGTAGAATGAATATGTACTTGTAATGGTTTTAATTTAATGTAACTGGGTGAAAACACCAATTAATGTAGTGGTTTCACGTTCACCAAATTCTGGTTGCCAAGTTTAGTGTAGTGGTCTTTGTGTTTATTCTTTTTCTGTGGGAGAGGGATTAGGAGAAAAAGCAAAGCAGGCTCAAGCTTAAATTATTAACACACACTAAAAGAATGGAAAAAAGAAAGTTGGGAAAAAGAAAACCCAAATCAAAACAGAATGAAACTTTAAAACACTCTTCCCTCCCCCTACAAACTGATAACTTTCTTACAAAACAACATACAAAGACACAATTTGTGATTTTCAGTCAGTTTCACCATTTAAACATAATCTTTTATTACTTTGGGAGAAGAGTCTCTCTAGAGTCTCATTAAGACACTTGCCACAAGACAGAGTAGTCCAGTGGCTCTCAATGTCACACATCTGCAACTGCCCGGAGTTTTTGCAGATTGTGCTGTTCCATCCATTAGCAGCCTTTCCCTTGGCTACCTATGGGCCTCTCAGTGTATCTGGGGTACTGTTTACGAATGCTTCTTCTAGTCTAAAATCATCTTTGTCTTGGAAGCTGAGACTTCCTTTTACCCCAGGAGCAAGGGCTTTAAAGTTCTCAATTAAATCTCAATTACATCACTCCCTAATTTTGATTAGAATCAGCATTCTCCCGACAACAATAAGATGCTACAAAGAACAGGCCATTTCTCCATAGTTTACCTCAGAGAAGTCTGGTTAAAAATGTCTGCTTCTTCAATCCTATTCCAATAACGTTATCAGTTCTTCTACTTCTAATCTACTGACTTCATGTGGCGTCTGTTCTACGTACCCTGTTTTCTTTCTTCTCTCTCTCAGGGAAGGGTTATGTGATAAACATTAACTATTTTTTGTTCACTGGAGATCAAATAACTCAAGATAACAGGAAGTTACTATGTCACTATCTAAGCTTATAGGCAAACAGACCCTTGCCCATTCCTTCTCTACTTGCTTAATCAGCTTTAAGTTTCAGGAATTCCAGCTTACAACTACAGCCTTCATCTCTGCGACCACCGAGGGACAGAAAGAGACCCTCCTAGCAACACGTCACACATACATCATCGGAGGAAAGAAGCAAGATAAAACCAAGACTGAAAAACCTGCCAAGGCATGGCAGTTGGTGGAGCGAGACTCCCCTGCCGTCCAGCGCTGTATTTGCCTTTGCTTTGCCTGCTGCAATGTAATAAATTCCTATTGGAACTTTTCTTCGTGTTCATAGTCTATTACAATTTGGTGCCGTGACTCGGATCCACCTGCAAGATAGGACTTTTGGTTCTGCCTGGGGGGCGCCCCGCCGATCAGTCGGCGGCCCTGGTAGACCCGATTCCTGTCTTGGTTGGACTGACAAACCTAAATTCAAAGCATTAGGCAAAAGAAGCCGGCAGACCCTATAAACTTTGTGCACAAAGGTCCGGACGAAGACGCAAGACGCGTGAGTATCTGTGTGGAAGATTCCGTTCGGTCTGGGTCGGGTATCCTGGAGTGCTGCGAGTGTGTGTGTGTGTGAGAGGAGAACCGGCAGCTCGGATTTTCCAAGCGAGTGTGGACCCTCAGTAGTGCGGTTCTCATTGTCTGAGAGGGCGTGAGCCACGAACAAGGGGAAGCGAGTGACTTCTGCACCACACTTGTGTGAGGGCACTCCAGAAGATGGGACAGGGGAAGAGCAGGCCCTCTACTCCCATAAAACAGATAGCCCACTGAGGTTCATATTAGACAATTGGAAACATTACCCTAACACAGGGGGTAAAGATAAAGCTAAAATGATCCATTATTGTGTGGTAGTATGGGGTGGAAAGGAGATTTCCTGGAATATTTTTTAGCCTATTTTTGGATCATCAGAAGATTGGGTGAGGCAAAAACTCAACTTGTGGGTAAACACTAAAATTCCTTTTAGTCAGGAAGAAAGTGAGTATGCTAATGTATGGGTTACAAGACCTGGGGGTGAAGTGCTCCTGTTTCCCCTCAAAGAGGGAGGACGAAAGAAAGACAGGAGTAAAGAGGAAGAAGCCTTACTAATCCCACCTCCTTACATACCCCCTCAGAACCCCCAGATTCCGGATGCACCTCCAATGGAGCCTCATGAAGCAGGGAGTAATCCCGAGCCCCCCGAGGAAGTGCAGGGACCCATAACCCGAGGTCGGGCTAGACAGCATAACCTATATCCCCTAAGAGAAATGCCTGTGGGGGGGGGGCAGGGACCTCACCCAGCGATAGGGTTTGTTTCAGTACCTTTGAGTTCTGGGGATGTTCGGGAATTTAAGAGGGAGATGGGGAGCCTCCTGGAAGATCCTTTGGGGGTGGCTGAGAGACTGGACCAATTTTTGGGACCCAGTATTTATACTTGGGGCGAGTTGCAAGCCATATTAAATATTCTCTTCACGGCCGAGGAAAGAAATATGATTAGACGAGCGAGGATGCAGATATGAGATTCACAACATGCACAAGGACGTTTAGCAGACACCAAGTGGCCTTTGCAGGATCCCAATTGGAATCATCAGCAGCAGGATCACAGAATCAATATGCAGGATCTGAGGGGGATAATAGTACAGGGGATCCGGGAAGCGGTGCCTAGGGGGCAGAACATCAACAAAGCATTTAATGAGAGACAGAAAAAGGAGGAGACACCTACGGATTAGCTAGAACACTTGAAAAAAAACCCAAAAAAACAAAAAAACCAAAAAAACCAAAAAAACCTGTAGATGTACTCGGGCTTAGATCCTGAGACACCGTTAGAGCAAGCACTACTAAAAACACAATTTGTGGCTAAATTGTGGGAAGATATCAGAAAGAAGTTAGAAAAATTAGATAATTGGCAAGATAGAGACCTGGATGAGCTATTGAGGGAAGCACAGAAGGTATGTGTGAGAAGAGATGAAGAGAGTCACAAGAGACAAGTAAGAATGATGGTGGCAGCAGTAAGGGAGACTAGGAGAATTGATGCCCCTCCCAAAACAAGTCAAGTGGCCCAGAGAAATGGGGGAGGGGTTCTCCAGGTAGAGAAAAAGGATGGAGGCATATGTTTCTACTGTGGGAATGAAGGACACTTTCGGAGAAACTGCAGGAAGCAGCTGAGGGATGAGAGAGTCTTCAAAGAGGACTGAAGGAGTCAGGGGCTTCATTTGCTGGGGACACAGAAACATCAGGAGCCCTTGATAAAATTAAAAATAGGTCCTCAGCAGCAGGAATTTGAGGTTTTAGTAGATACTGGAGCTGAGCGATCGACAGTCCAGGTACTACCGGAGGGATGTAAGATATCAAAGGAAACTGCTCAAGTGGTAGGGGCGAAGGGGGAGCCCTTTGAAGTCCCTGTTATTAAGAATGTACTGGTGGAATCAAGGTCCAAAATGGGAATAGGGAACCTTCTGCTAGTACCAGAAGCAGATTATAATTTGTTAGGGAGAGACTTAATTATAGAAATGGGTATTAATATAGAAGTAGTAAATGAGGAAATCAAAATAAAACTCTGTCCCTTGAGGGTAGAGGATGAGGAAAAAATTAACTCAGAAGTATGGTACACTCCTGATAGTGTAGGAAGGTTGAATATACCCCCCTTCTCGGTAATCATTAAAGATCCAGAGACACCGATAAGGGTTAAACAGTACCCCATCTCCCCAGAGGGGGATAGGTTTTTGTAGACAGCTCATCGTGAGTAATTAATGGAAAAAAGGTCTCTGGCTATGCAATAGTTAGGGGAGAAGGACTTGCAGTTATCGAATCAGGCCCTCTAAGTGGATCTTAGTCGGCGCAGGCCTGTGAACTTTATGCTGTACTGCGGGCATTGCAGTTGTTGAAGGATAAATCAGGTACCATCTATACTGACTCAAAATATGCCTATGGGATTATACACACTTTTGGGAAAATATGGGAAGAACGGGGGTTGATAAACTCCCAGGGAAAAAACCTGGTTCACCAGGATCTAATCAGGAAACTGCTGAAGGCCTTGAGGGGACCTAGGAAAATTGCTGTTGTTCACCTGAAAGGGCATCAAAAGGGATTAGATTTTAAAAGCAGGGGAAATAATGCAGCAGATCAGGAAGCAAGAAGGGCTGCTTTGCAGACGTCACAATCTACCCCCCAGAAAGATCCGAAAGCTGAAAGAAAAGAGTGTGAGACTAGCAGAGGGAATTTGCAAAAGATATATAGTTTTACTATGCAGGAAGAAGAAAAGATGAAAGGAATGGGGTTGAGAGAAGACCCAGAAGGGGAATGGCGACTTCCAGAGGATAATAGAACTGTACTGCCTAAATCCATAGCTATGGATATTATGAGGAGAATACATAGCAAAACACATTGGGGGGCACAAGCATTAGTAGATCAATTCGCCACCAAACATATGTGTATTGGGGCAGATAACTTGGCAAAGCAGGTAGTGAGGGGGTGCGTTACCTGCCTAAAAGTAAATAAGGCCAATTTAAGAAAAACCTTAATGGGGGGGACGACCTACAGCATACCGGCCATTTGCTAACATCCAACTAGACTTTACTGAGTTACCAAAGACTGGGAGGTATAAATATCTATTGGTAATAGTGGATCACCTAACCCATTATGTAGAGGCATTCCCTACGGCAAGAGCAACGGCACAAACAGTGATCAAGACCCTATTAGAGCAGATTATTCCCAGATATGGGGTCACGGAAACCATTGACTCGGACAGAGGCCCCCACTTTACATCCAAAATAATTAAGGAAACCATGGCAATAATGGGAATACAATGGGATTATCACACCCCCTGGCACCCCCAAAGTTCGGGAAGAGTAGAAAGAATGAATGGAGAAATTAAAAAACAATTGACCAAACTCATGATTGAGACCAAACTGTCATGGGTAAAATGCCTACCATTAGCATTGCTAATATCCGGACACAACCTAGATCGGATATGGGAATATCTCCATTTGAAATGTTGTATGGAATGCCCTACAATATAGAGGAACCGCAAGATCATCCAAAGTTGAGGGATCAAAATATGAATGTATACATTACCAGCCTAATGAAATATAGGGAAAATCTATAAAATAAGGGAAGGTTAGCTCAGAGACCCCCACTAAATTTGAAACTGCACCAGGTGCAACCAGGAGATTGAGTAATGATAAAGTCCTGGAAAGAAGCAACCTTGGCCCCACAATGGGAGCGCCCTTACCTTGTATTGCTTACTACAGATACTGCAGTCAGAACAGCAGAAAAGAGAGGGACCCATGCTAGCAGAATTAAAGGGCCAGTGAGCAAACTGACTCCTGAGTAGCAGGTAACAAGCAATCCTAGAGACCTGAAGTTACAGATCCAGAGGAGAGATCATCAATGAATAGACACCGTGTAAAATATGCACCAGAACCACACTACACGGAGGAAAGATTAATTTGTAACTCTGATGTTAAGATAAAGTGTAGAGACCCAGAGTGCAATTGTTATTCCTTTGTTTGTTATATTTGTAAAATCTGCGAGGACAGGTGGTGGAGTCATTGTAGGCGAGGAACCCCTCCTAGAGGAATTTGCAGCCCCTGTTGGGTATTGCAGCAGAACATAACTGATTGGATTCTAGAATATAAAGTTAAATATGAGGGATTAGTAGGAGAATCAGAAGAGTGGTGGAAGATTTTTGCATTAGGGATTAAACCAA
The DNA here is from genome assembly GCF_015227805.2 of Hirundo rustica. Taxonomy (NCBI): domain Eukaryota; kingdom Metazoa; phylum Chordata; class Aves; order Passeriformes; family Hirundinidae; genus Hirundo; species Hirundo rustica. The sequence continues at coordinate 98,348,448 of NC_053450.1, forward strand.
AATATTATTGTTATCACCCTAATGAACCCATCCCGTTCATAGCTGAAATTGTTGACTGCACCTGCCGCACACGCCTAAAGGGAATCCGGTGTGATACACCCCCAGTTAAGTATCAGAACTGGGATTCCTATGTCAAGAGGCAACAGTCGCCCCCGGGGACCTCCTGAAGAATATCCCTGCTGCCGAGAAGATGGTACCCCCCGTGGCTCGAGGCAACCGAGTCGACGAGAAAGGCAGAGGGGTAAAAAGCTGTGGAGGAAAGAAACCCCAGGGGTGGGACAACAAAACAATATTTGAGGAATTGCCTCAGGAATGGGAATTAGAGCAAGGACCCTGGGCAGAGAGACAGGTTGCAGTCTATGAAATGGAACAATCCTCAAATATACTCCCATTCCTATGCCCCAATGATGCTCACCACGTGACCCAGCCGATTACTTTTCTTTTGCTGATGTTATACTTAAGAGGGATTAATGCCTTAGACAATCTACCACACCAACCCTTTAAATAGTCACTATGGCGATGGGATGACAATGAGATTTTGCAAACTGTAACTACTGTAGGAGCACCCAGTTTCAGAGTAGGATTGTGTGATCTGACCAACATAAATCATTGTGGAAAAGTACTGAACCTAACGGGATTTTACATGTGCCCAAGCTCAAATCACAGTAAAGGATATTGTAATTATCCTGGGGAATATTTTTGTGGATATTGGGGCTGTAAAACAATCGCCTCTGACTGGACACTTGCATGATAAATATTTGCAAGCAGACTTTAGACCATGTATATTTAATAAACTGATTACTATAGTGAAAAGCCGGCTGGAAGCGGCACATCTTATGCTTCTTAGGACTAAGTATGATCAGATACCTGAAGAAGAAAATTTAGAAACTTTAGAGTTAGCTAGACAAGAACTGCAAAGATACAGTGAACAAAAATAAGTAAGAACAAGAGAAATGGGGGAATTGTGATAAACATTAACTATTTTTTGTTCACTGGAGATCAAATAACTCAAGATAACAGGAAGTTACTATGTCACTATCTAAGCTTATAGGCGAACAGACCCTTGCCCATTCCTTCTCTACTTGCTTAATCAGCTTTAAGTTTCAGGAATTCCAGCTTACAACTACAGCCTTCATCTCTGCGACCACCGAGGGACAGAAAGAGACCCTCCTAGCAACACGTCACACATACATCATCGGAGGAAAGAAGCAAGATAAAAGCAAGACTGAAAAACCTGCCAAGGCACGGCAGTTGGTGGAGCGAGACTCCCCTGCCGTCCAGCGCTGTATTTGCCTTTGCTTTGCCGGCTGCAATGTAATAAATTCCTATTGGAACTTTTCTTCGTGTTCATAGTCTATTACAGGTTATGCTTTAGAAGCTCCATGTTGCCAGGAAAGGGTTAAATTGGCCCAGGCCTGCAGTGGCCATGTGCTCTCTGCCCTAGGCTGCAGGGCTGGAGAGATGCAAACGTGTGCCGATGGGGGAGGCAGGTGGATGTCCTTTCCTCCACCCTCTGGTCTCATCTAGGGCAGCCCAGCTCGGAGCTGCCACAAAGCTGCAGGCTTTCTTTCTCTGCTGCCAGCCGTTCTTGAGCTGGGCCATGGCTTGGCCCATTCTGCCATGGCCTCGGGCACATGGCATTGCTGAGCTATTCTCTTTTCTCTCCCGCCGGCAGCCAGGGGAAAGGGGCTCAGCCGGCCAGGCTGCTCCCCATGCGGGCAGCGGTTCCCAGAGGCCTGGCTGGGCCAGGCTGGCCACCCCGAGGGCACTGGGGCCTGAGCTGGGCCCCCCCTGCCGCTGACGATACTACCTCACGGCTATCTTAGGAGGAAGAGGCTGATTTGCCAGGGATGAGGTTTTTAAATGGGTACTGCTGACTTATTAAAGAAATATGGGTATTGATCTAGTATCGATACCCAGATGTGATGGACAAAAACTCTCTAACAGTTTAAAGTTAGAATGTGTATGTTTATTACGGCCGGGCAGCATGTGGGATATTTCCCTAATTCGAACTGCGAAATTCACAGGTAATTACAAAGCCTTTTATTTACAAAAGCGTTGAATACCCAGAATACAAATGCATATTCATACCCCGTCACCTCTCATTTCTCGCTTCGTGTGCTAATTGGCAAAAAGGCGATTAAGTATGCGTACTTTGTCTCCTAAAATGAGTCGGGGGTCTATTCTGGGGAGGGGTCACCCAAAATGATGAAGTATGATGAGTCTTCCTCATCTTGATCTTTCTACCTTTTCAATGCATTCGTGACAAATGAATTCTTGGTAGAACTTATAGTTTCCTGTGTTGAATGGGTCCTTTAAGCAGGAAGTCTGCAGTTATCTTATGTCCCATTGTCACGATCCGCTCGTACAAGCGGGGGTCGTGATGGTTCGTTTACTGATCTCAGAGTGCAAAACACAACACAGAGGGGATTTCAGCATTAAAACAAATGCACCCTTTATTGATTGACCATAGCAAATGCGATAGAGAGAGTAAGAGTGAGAGAAGGAGATAGAGATAGAGAAAGGGATAGAGGAAAGGGGGGATATAGCTACCAAACGTGGAGATGGAGTCCTCGTGGTCCAGTCGATGGGTCCGCCTGTCACGTCGGGGAGAGTCTCTCTCTCAAAATCTCTGGTTAACTCAGGGGTTTTTATTATAGTCCTCAATCACGGGGGGGGGAACAGGTAAATCTACTGAAGCCACCAAGGGGGAACAGGTAGTCCATGTCCTTAGCAGTAAGCGAGAGCCATTGTCTTCTTGGTCCAACGATCACGCCTCCAGGCAAACATCTCGCTTCAGTTAAGTCAGCCCCGATCCCCTGAATTAGGGTTGCAGGGGTCTCACGTCTCAGTCCTTGAGAGGGGCTTCATATAGGGGTCTCAATCTCAGTCCTTGGAAGGGGACTTTGATCTCTGTCTGTCACGGTGGTTGCGAAGCAGATGAAGGATTTTCCGTGGGGGACCACCAAAGTTACCCCAGAAAGTTCCCTTGGCCAAGAGGTGGGGAAATTCATAGGCTATTGTCATGAAGCAGGGACCGTGAAGCAGATGTAATCTTCAGGTACAGAACTACCATTACACTGCTCAAAGCCCGTGTACCGTGGCATGGTGACACAGAAAAATGCACCCGCAGATGATTGGCAAGCATCCACCTCGAGCAGGCCAGAACTGCAGTGGGTCCTCGGGGTTCTTATGACGATCGTGAGGCAAATGAGGGGAACTTCAGACAGACTCTTACATCACCCCGTGACTCACGATTGTCTTCAAGAGATCTTCTTCAGCAGGGTTCTGTAGTGGTGTTGCGAAGTCTTCAGGACTCGTCAACGTTGGTAGTATATCTCGAGAAACAGAGGTAGTATGTAGAGAGGGAGAGGGAGAAAAAGAAGGAGAAGGAAAGGTAGGAAAGGAAAAGGAAACAATAATATTAATTCAGATTATCAAACAAATCACAATTAATCAAAACAATAATAACAATCAGTAGTAATTAAAATAATTTATTTTTTTTTCATAACAAATCACAAAAATCAAAGGTAATTTTCACAAGATTACAAAAGGAAATAATTTCAAAATATACATTCAAATTTTATAATCGCCTTGTGTCAATAGTCTTGGGGATGTCCATAGGGGAGAGGATATCTGCCAGGTTATGAGCATTAATTATGGACGTCAACCGTGTTAACCGTTTCATCATTCTCCAGTTCATAATGAATAAGATTGCTGAGAAAAGAAAACCAATTAGAACTAAAATCAAAAGGACAATGATAGGATGACACAATTTGTTCAAGGTACTTGTGGCAGTAGGTGACCAACCAAAAAGAGTATCCCACCACCTGTGCTTGACATCTTTTCTTACCCTTTCTATAACACGATGTATTTCTTTCACATTATGATGAACAGTTATCAGGGTTTTCTGCCCATCTTTCTTGATCTTTTCCAAAATTTCTATTAAGTCCTGGTGAAGCAACAGTTGCTTTACCAAAGTAAGGTCCATTCCAATGGGAGTAGGTGATAGTTTGTGAATCAATGTATAATTCGATTGCAAAAGGTAATGAGAAGTAACTGGAGCTTTATAAGAGAAATCACATCCTGTAATCTTAGTAAAATTGCAAGCACAGAAATTTGAATGATTTTTAGTGTCTACTACTATGTTTTCTACAAATACCATATCACAAATAGTTCTAAAGCATGCACAGCCGTTACCTATATATATAAGGACTGTTCCAGGGGCCTCGTTGGGATGAATTTCAAAATGACAGATATTTTGCTCTGTATTCAAACAAATATCTTGAGCTATAACTGCATTACTTTCACAGATAAACCCTTGTTGTTCTCGGACAATACAGGATTCTAAGTTAACAGTTTGCCATTTCTCACCAATTTGACGGGCCCATTCCCTATGCTCGGAAGGATAGAGAATAGCTCCATCATAATTCAATCCTAATGCAATGATAGGGAATATCAAATGTACTGAAGCATTACTTATGGTTAATACAAAAGCGGTAGCCGTGTTTGTGAGGGGGTTGTAAGTAAAATTTACTAAGTTCCACCAGGATTGGAATTCTCTTTCAAAGTCAGTGGCATTGTCCCAAATTATTTTCCGAATTTCAGTAGGGAAAGTGCCTTCTTCACCTTCTCTTATAATAGAGGCAGTAACTGACTGCATCCACAGCTGAGCTGGGATACAACTGAGGGCCAAAGAAACATTGCTTTGTGTAGTATTGAGCGCATCAATTATCAATTTATGATCTTTTACATTTACCTTTTCCCAATTTGGTAGTATGTTTGATAACAACCACTGATGTGTTCCCAAAGCCAATAAGGACGACTGTAGTGGTTGTTGTAATTTAGTCAAATCTCTAGTTGTGGCAGCCAATTTATTCATTAATACTTCTGAATCAATGCTATTTAGAATTCCCAATCCTGTTCCCATAACACCCGTTATGTCTCTAATGGTCCGCCTTTTAAAAGAGTTCCACTTTCGCAACCAGGTTGTCCATCCTTCAAAGGAAGTCTGCAGGAAGGGTGAACAAGCTGGCTGAATTTCTGAGATGTTATTTTGCATGACTAATTTGACTTGCTTAAGAGACCAGGCTGGATTGAACAGTATTTGTTGTTGTCCGGTTTTCCTAATTATATATGGTCCGATTTCAGAAATTCTTGGGTTAAGTGTAACTGATGGTTGAGTTGGAGTAGTATGGGTTGTAGTAAATTGGGCTATAGCGTTTATTATAAACTTAAAAGAAAGCCCTTCAGTATTTTTGGCCCAAAGACAAACTACTTCCACTGTTTGTGCTAGTGTGAAATTGTACCAACAGTCTTGTATGTTTGAGTGTGTGCAGACTTCTTCTTGTTTATATGTTTGGTTTGTCCGAACGCTGATGGAAGTTGCCTTACTATAGGTGGTTCCATTAATCATTCGACACCCTATACTAATTTTTTCTCCCACTATACCCTGAAGCTGCCATATCTTTTGTTTTTCCCATTCCTGTCTGGTATATACCTGATTTTCATGCATAACCATAGTTGACAGATTTAAGTCTTTTACATTCCCCATGGATCCAGTAAAATGAATGAAAGCTTGGGACCAAGGCCATTCAGAATCATGTTGGAAAAAGGGATCTTCCACCTGTTGGGGGGTGACTATTGTACTCTGTGTGGATTTTCTTATGGGGTTTAACTTAAATTTATAACCTAAACCTTTTAAGCCTGATGGATTGATCGAGTTATTTTGCCAACGACATGTTACATAAGTTGGCTTAACTAAAACAAAACTATACCAGCAATCAGTTGGTTCATGATTACAATCCTTTGTAATTTCCATATTATTGGTGTTGGGGCTTGAAGTGTAATTACCCACATATTCTTGACGGCAGCACAGGGTAAGGGGAATTTGTTTAGTGCAGTTCCACTTTTTAGTAGGGCATAATTCTGCTGTAGGGATATACAGATAGTTTTTTCCATCTGCTTCTAAGAAATTCCCAGCAATTGTAATGGAAGAGGCTTTCTCATGGCGATATCCTTCTACTTTTCTGCATGCTATCATAATTACTTCACCCACTGTTCCAATTAGGGTTTTAATCCATTCCTTCTGGTCCCATCCCCATTCATTCAGACGGTATGCCTCAGAGCCATGCTGTACCACAGTTGCTAGGTTCGGATGGTGACGTTTGGGATAAGATCCTAAAAGATTAGTATGCTCGACGATAGCTTCAGACCACGGCCATTCTGAAGAATCCTGGCCGTGGTATTGTGGTAGTATGCAGAAAAATATCGCCAGTTTTATCATGGTTCAGATTATCCTCATGTCCCTCGGGGTTCTTCTGTAAAAAGTAAACAACAGGAAAAAAAAATTCTGCCACTAGGAGGCAGAGACAATGGTTAGAATGATGGAATTATCCAGCGTGTATTTATTCGATGCTCTTTCCCTAGGGCATCGGAGGCTACCCATGCAAAATTATTTAGAGGGGTTTTTAGTATTAGGGGTACTTCCCCTACAGTAGGGAGATCCACCAGAACAGGTTGTCCAGGGTAATGTACAGGATTCTTAGGATCTTCAGGTCCCCGTGGCGAGGGGATTATGCTTGGAGCTGTAGGGCAAAAGGCAGTAATTTTGGGGCAGCCATTTGTTCCCCATCTGCTATTCACTCCTTTAACTGCCTCCCACAGCCGAACATCCCAATTTCCCTCCTGTGGTTTCAAAAGTCGTTTCAGGAGGCCATTTGTTCTTTCTACGATCCCATTAGCTTGAGGGTAGTAAGGGGTGTGAAAAACCCATTTAATTCCTTCATTTTTTGCCCAATCCTGTACTACTTTAGCTGTGAAGTGGGATCCATTATCAGATTGAATTTCCTGAGGTTTCGGGAAAGTTCCAAACCATTCCTGCAATGCTTTAACAGTATTGTCTCCTGTAGCTCTTTGAAAAGCATTGGCCTGGACTAACCCAGATGTAATCTCTACTCCTACCAATACAAAATGTTTACCTCCTGACTTCTTGAAGGGGCCGATATAATCTACCTGCCACGCATCCCATAAGCCTTTGCCTTCTCTTAAATGCAGAGGGTCATCTTCCAAAGGGTGTCTTTCAAGTCTTTTACGACATTGTTCGCAGGCAGATATACATGTCTTACACATTTCCCTAGTGACAGGCCAACCCCGAGCATGAGCTTCTTTGTACAGATCTTTTGCACCTGTGTGCTGTCTTTTTACATGCAGCCATTCTAATAATTGATCCCAGTCCTCTATGATTTGTTCCTTCTTTAGAGGACTGAGTTTTGCTAACTCATCAGCTTTATTATTCCATTCTCCTGCTGGATTCCCATTTGTTTGGTGAGAAGCTACCCATCCAATGGCAAAATTTCCGTGGCTTGCAATATCAAAAATTTCCTGCCATTTTTCCTTCTGCCAGACTGGAATTCTATTAACTTCCCAACCATTTTGTTGCCAAAACGGAAGCCACTCAGTACATCCTTTATACACGGCATAGGAGTCAGTGTAATGCAGACAAGAGAGGTATTCTGTACCTCATGCTGGAAAACACTCCAAACAGCTATCAGTTCTCCCACTTGAGCACTGCCTTCTCCTTCAGTAATAATCCGTTCACCAGAGGAAATGTGGAGGGCTGCTGCCCTGTATCTCCACACCTTTCCCTCCCGCCTGGCAGAGGCATCAGTGAACCAAGAATTTGTTGATTGTTCAGGGGAGAAAGGAGGGGCTACTTTAATCACAGAGGCAGGTTTTTCTTGGGTGTTATCCAAGCTCTCAGTTTCTTGGATTGCTAAGTTTTTTACCGCTCCTTCTGTTACTGAGAAAGTGTTACAGTAGTATTCAATCTGAGCATACCACTTTCTAACTGAGGCCCTGTGGGCAACTCCCTCAGGTGGAGGGGTGCCAGTCGTGATGGCTTTGATTACTTTAAAAGGACCTCTCAAAACAATGGGTTGTTGTCGAGTAATTTTTTCCACTTCTATGAGAGCTAAGCTAACCACAAACAGCCCCTTTTCCCAGATGGTGTATCTTTTCTCAGCATCTTTGAAACCACGGGAATAAAAACCAACAGGTCTTGTAGGACCCTCAGGACCCCGTTGCCATATGTGTATGGATAGCCCTGAGGAGGCAAATCCCCATTCTACCTGGAAAGGATCTGTAGGATGGATAGGGCCTAATGCCTGATGAGCTGTTGCTTCAAAAATCAGCAACTGTAGTGCTTCTTCTTGTGCAGGAGTCCAATCCCATTTAACCCCTTTCCTCAGCAAGTCATAAAGGGGCCTAGCAATTATTGAGAAATCTGGAATATGTTTTCTCCAGAACACTAATAGTCCTAGAGCTTGCTGAAGATCTTTCCTGGATTCAGGCATTTTAATCTGATCTAAAGAGATGAGGGTATCTGGTGGAATACATGTCATACCTCCTTTCCACCAAATTCCCAAAAACTTCACTTCCTGGGAAGGTTTTTGAATTTTTTCAGAGGGAATCTGTAAATTCAGACTTTCTAAATGAGCGATTATTTCCTGTTGGGTATCCCCCACTACTCCTATTTCATCCCCTCCCACCAGAATATCATCGATGTATTGATAAACATCCACATTATCAGGTTTGGGTATTTTCTCTAATTCTTTGGCTAAAGCATGGTGAGCCAGGGTGGGGGAATGTTTGTACCCTTGGGGAAGTCTAGTGAAAGTGTATTGCTGTCCTTCCCATGTGAAGGCAAAATGGTCCATGTCTTCTGGCTGTATAGGTATCATAAAAAACATGTCTTTGACATCTATAGTTGCCATGATTGAGTGAGCCTTTCCTGAATTGATGTTATTAAATCAGCTAAATTTGGAACTGCTGCTGTGAGAGGGTCTGTGTTGGCATTAAGCCTGCGGAAATCTACTGTTAGTCTCCACTTTCCATTAGGTTTTCAAACAGGCCACACTGGAGAGTTAAAAGGAGAGTGAGTATTAACAATTATTCCTTGGTCTCGCAAGTCCTGTATAACTGTTTTAATGCCTTCTTTGGTGCCAGAAGGAAGAGGGTATTGTTTCACATTAGTAGTTTTACTATAAGGTAGTGCAGGTGCTGTTTGAAGTAATCTAATGTTAATTGGCGGTGTACCAAAGGACCACAAAAATCCCTCAGAATCTTCCCACTGTCTTCCTGCAAGAACATCCATTCCTAATAAGTTGTTTGGAATATCTCCAATTACCATTTTGACGACCAACTGATCCTCTTCTCCAGGAAGCATAAGTTTTACTAAAGCCATATTCATAGTTTCTGTAGTTCCTAGGGCATTAAGAATGTAACGCTGTCCTTTTGTTGGAACAACTCCACACTTCTGGGCGTCCCTTTTTGTTAGTGCAGAGATTTGAGCCCCAGTGTCAACCAAAAAGGTTACAAATACTCGTTTGGGGCCCGTAATAGCTGTGATCAATATATCTCCTGATTTATTTCTAGTGAGCATTCTCAAATACATCCATACTCCGTTTCTTCTCCCATTGTTAAGAAACGGAGAATTTAGTTTCCCTGGGGTGTTGTTTGTTTTGATTCGCAACCTGAATTACCAGGGAGAGGCTGGGAGAGGGTTAGTTTTGGTTCACTGTCTAGATCTCGGGAAGGGAGGGGTGCACTGGGCTGAGTTGATAAATTTGGCTTTCGAGAGTGCCAATTAGTTATTATTTTTTGTAATTTTTCAAGGGGTAAACCATCCATCACCTCCCTGGGGACCCCCCTTTTAATGCCTAACAGCCACCAACGGTGGCGGTTAGAGATCTGTTTTCCCTTCTCTGAATCCTCACTATGAGGGGTCCCAATAAAACGAACACCTTTTATTTTTTCTGATTTCTCCTCCTGGGTTTTCACAGGCCCATATTGTCTATTGTAATTAATTAAATCTACAGCAAGATCCACCCATGTCCAAACTTTGCAGCTACTAGCAGGTGAGCTAGATTGTGAAGCTGGGGGCTGAGAGGGGGTTGAATATGGTGTAAACCCAGGATTGGTAGATTCAGTTTGGTTGCAAGGGCTTCCAAGGACTCTTTCCAGCCTTTCCACAGGACCTAATGCCATTATGGTCTTTTGTAAAGTAATTGCTGTAGGTTTAAGTGATTCTGGAAGCCCCCAAATTAAAGGGGTCATGAGTTCTGGTTTCACTGGTAATTGCATCGGGGATTCAAAACCAGGAATCAATTTCTTTTCATGGATCATTTGCAGACAGGCGGCCTTTTGAACGCTTTCTAGGAGTTGGTCAGGGGTAGTAGCTATGGCTAAGGGGTCTCCCCTTTCCAGAGGATTTATTCCCCCGGCCCAAAAAGCCGCGCGCTGTGTTATGGACCAAGCGTCACGCTTATCACCTGTTGTTAAGAAAACTCCATGTCCCCAGTATCCATTAGCCTCGTGTTCAGTTAATTTAATTTGATCTCCACCAGTGAGGGACACTCGGAAGACATACTCTGTCTCTGATTCTTGTGGGAGGCGGCTGTATTCCTTTTTTAGCTTAGCCAATTCAGTAGCACTGTATGGTATATGTTTGGTTGTGATATGTGGTTCAAAATCTTCATCATTTATATAATTATATTCTGTTTTAACCAAGGGTCTCAAGTGAGGACAGCAGATTTCCCCTCAGTTTTTAACTGCTTCAAGTTCCTTATGGGGATAAATTTGTTTAATGTGAGGAGTTTCCTTCTCCTCTGTTTCCATAGAGGAATCAACATTATAGGAGTTTTTAACACGTTCCTCTCTAAGGGCGGCTCTCAGTGCATAGATCTCATTCCTTTCTTCATTTAATTGTTTTTGCAAAATTTCAACTAGATTTTGAAAGGAGTCTATTATAGCTTTTTCCTCACTTCTTCGCTTAAAGCGACTTTCTACAGCTGCTGAAAGACAAGCTCCCAAAACTGAGCAGAGGATAGTTTTGTTTTTGCCCAGTTTAAATTTTGTTTCATGTTGTAAAGAACATACTCTATCAATAATATTTTCCAAATTAAACCAATTACATTGTGCCCATTCTTCTCCTCCCAGAGAAGGCTTGGCATTGTGTTTAGCAAGTAATGCATAAAATGCAGCTTTGTCTTTTGTACTAAGATTTTCAGTCATTTTGTGAAGGGATCAAAACAACAGGGAGGAAATACTTAGTTACGCACACACACAGCTCGGCTGTGTCTCCCTTCGCTTCCCTGAGTGGGTGAAGAGACGAAATCTGCCTGGGAGGCCCTGCTTAGTTTCTTCAGGTTGTCCCTTCCTTCCCAGACAGTCCAAATTCACACACATACAAAACAGTTTAAAAATGCAACTTAGCCTTCTTAGTACTTTTATGAAGGGATCAAAACCACAACAGGGAGGTACCACTTAGTTACACACACACACAGCTCGGCTGTGTCTCCCTTCGCTTCCCTGAGTGGGTGAAGAGACAAAATCTGCCTGGGAGGCCCTGCTTAGTTTCTTCAGGTTGTCCCTTCCTTCCCAGACAGTCCAGAGACACACAAAAACAGTTTCAAAGTACAGCTTAGTCCTTTACACTAAGGTTTCATTAATTTTATGAAGGGATCAGAACCACAACAGGGAGGTACCACTTAGTTACACACACACACACACACAGCTCGGCTGTGTCTCCCTTCGCTTCCCTGAGTGGGTGAAGAGACAAAATCTGCCTGGGAGGCCCTGCTTAGTTTCTTCAGGTTGTCCCTTCCTTCCCAGACAGTCCAGAGACATACAAACACAAAAACAGTTTCAAAATATTGCCTAGTTTACACTATTAATTTTATGAAGGGATCAAAACCACAACAGGGAGGTATCACTTAGTTACACACACACACAGCTCGGCTGTGTCTCCCTTCACTTCCCTGAGTGGGTGAAGAGACAAAATCTGCCTGGGAGGCCCTGCTTAGTTTCTTCAGGTTGTCCCTTCCTTCCCAGACAGTCCAGAGACACACAAACACAAAACCAGTTTCCCCTTTTTGCACTAAGAGATCTTTTGTGAAATTCTGAAGACAGAACCCTCAATTGAGTATGGGGGTGCTTATCACCTAGGCGTGTGCAGTTTGCGGGAAATTCGAGTCGCCCCCCTTGCTTTCTAGCTCTGTTCAACCCTTTCGGGAATGACAGGCTAGGTGCGGCTGGAGCGAAACGTCCTTCCCCTATTACAGACTACACACGACCCTGCAAACCCCTCCGTCTATCAGAATCCTGTCCGTGACGCCAATTTAATGTCACGATCCACTCGTACAAGCGGGGGTCGTGATGGTTCGTTTACTGATCTCAGAGTGCAAAACACAACACAGAGGGGATTTCAGCATTAAAACAAATGCACCCTTTATTGATTGACCATAGCAAATGCGATAGAGAGAGTAAGAGTGAGAGAAGGAGATAGAGATAGAGAAAGGGATAGAGGAAAGGGGGGATATAGCTACCAAACGTGGAGATGGAGTCCTCGTGGTCCAGTCGATGGGTCCGCCTGTCACGTCGGGGAGAGTCTCTCTCTCAAAATCTCTGGTTAACTCAGGGGTTTTTATTATAGTCCTCAATCACGGGGGGGGAACAGGTAAATCTACTGAAGCCACCAAGGGGGAACAGGTAGTCCATGTCCTTAGCAGTAAGCGAGAGCCATTGTCTTCTTGGTCCAACGATCACGCCTCCAGGCAAACATCTCGCTTCAGTTAAGTCAGCCCCGATCCCCTGAATTACGGTTGCAGGGGTCTCACGTCTCAGTCCTTGAGAGGGGCTTCATATAGGGGTCTCAATCTCAGTCCTTGGAAGGGGACTTTGATCTCTGTCTGTCACGGTGGTTGCGAAGCAGATGAAGGATTTTCCGTGGGGGACCACCAAAGTTACCCCAGAAAGTTCCCTTGGCCAAGAGGTGGGGAAATTCATAGGCTATTGTCATGAAGCAGGGACCGTGAAGCAGATGTAATCTTCAGGTACAGAACTACCATTACACTGCTCAAAGCCCGTGTACCGTGGCATGGTGACACAGAAAAATGCACCCACAGATGATTGGCAAGCATCCACCTTGAGCAGGCCAGAACTGCAGTGGGTCCTCGGGGTTCTTATGACGATCGTGAGGCAAATGAGGGGAACTTCAGACAGACTCTTACACCCATTCACCACATTTTGTTTTCCATTACAAGCACAGCTACATAAACATAAAGTTGACAAGCAATGAGTTACTAAATCCGGGATATCTTATCTAAGATCTGGCCTCTGTTAACTGTGAACAAAGTTTACCTATTTACTTCAGGTATTTCAGCAACTTATTGTCTTAACTTTCCTAAAAATCCTTAGTTCTTCAAAATTAATGTCTCACTGCCCAACGTTTCCTTAGGCATCTTTTGTGGCTAAACTAGCTGCTAGTATCTTGGCTAGCTTTCTGATAGGTCCCTGTCCTCTCCCCCTAAAGCAACTCTAATGTCCTGGCAGGGAAAAACATTCCATATTTCTCTATAACTAGAAACAAAACTGTGCTAACCCATGACAGTACTTCTGAATGATTTTTTTGTGTATGTGTGTGTCTGTATGTAGTGCTATTAGGAGGGGTTTTCTTAGAACATACTTAAATTATTTGGAGAATTAAAGTTGTTTGTGTTAACTTTTTTCCTTTTGCAGGCTAATAACTCTAAGGTAGTTAAAAATCATGTAACCAGAAGTGTAAAGTAATTCTATTTTATTTATCATCTCTCCTTTTTTTTTTTTTTTTTTTTTTTTTTTTTTTTTTTTTTTTTTTTTTTTTTTAACTTGGCCTGATTTATTTTCCTGCTTGTGGCTGCTTATTTGTATCACATCTTCACAAAGCATTTGTTGCTAGTCATTTTCAAAGTACGCACTTAGTTTTCTGTACTGTGTTAAATTAGGACCATTAGTGGTTTTTTCCACCGCTGAGGTTTTTTTTAAGAATCAATGAAATGAACTCTGCATTCCTTGTTTTTAGATCAGGCAGGGGAGAAATAAAGTAAAATACTGTAATCTTCACAGACTGAATTGTATTCAGAGGCATTCAGAAAGTCAAGAGATATTTATTTCAGCAAGGTTAATATCAATTCTTGTATTGTTTTAAATATGAAGTTGATCTTTTAACTTATATTTGTTCCAGTTGCTATGCCATATCAATTTTCTTACATTTAAAGGGCTTCCTCATGGAATGTTATTTTATTCTTAATATTAACATGCTGAAAACATATAAATCAAATTCCTTGTTTCAGGTAAAGTCTGGCAGAAATTATTCACTTTCTATTCAAGAATTGTGTATACATAATCTTCTGTTAGTTAACAGATGCTCTAAATTTGTGGTGAAAGTTTTACTCCAGTTTTGATCACTTGCATCTTAACTAGGTCTGAGAGAAACTCAGGAGATCCACTCAGAAGCCTTTCCCTCTGCTGCCATTGTTTTTTTCTACTTTGCACATAACTATCACTTTAGAGGAAATAGACCACATACATACAAAAACTTTGTGTTAGGTGCTACTTGATCATGCCATACAGTACTTCTACAGAGTTTCACAATGTGGTAGGTGTGAATTAATGCAGAAGCCTTTACGCTCTGCTGTGTCTGTTGTGCTTAATTACATTGCCTATGGATAGTACTCATTCAGGAAGCTGTTTCAAAACTTTAGTATAATTATGAAACTATGCTACAACTGCAGCTGGAGCACATACATTATTTTAGTCAGTTGAGTTAAGCTTCTTTCCTAATACTTAAAGTAGTAGTACTTACATATGGATATATTCATTTTCCCCATAGATTTGTAGTGGAACACAGTCATTTGAGTGTTGACACAGCTCTGATTCGCCCAGGCAGGTGTGCAAAAGACAATAGTGCTGATTAGGGCTAGGTGCTAGCCTCACAAAGCTTTGTGCGAACTCCTAGTCTTGAGATATGGTAGAACTAAGGCTCCAGAAATACAATTTTCTAAATGTGATCGTGTATACCTGTAAAATTTTACACGAAGTAAGACACAATTATACTTAATTCTCACATGACTAATGACTTTACATGCATTCAGTATTTTATTCTAAAGAGTCCTTAGTAGCAGAAATGTGTTATGTGCCTTCTCTCTGTTATGAAAAGAGACCAAATGATGGGTAGACAGCCCAACTGTACAAGGAACTTTCAGGCCATGAGAAGGGCTGTTTTCTTGAATCTAAGTAATCTTTCTGCCCTGGTTAGTTCCCTCTTTCCCTGGCAGATTGGTAGGTAGAACTCTATATCCAAGGGCCCCAACAAACTTGTTAAAATTGAGGTGGATTACAGAGCCCTACAGTTAACTTGTTTGGGGAGCCTGGCAGTTTTGGCTGAAATGTTGCATGAAAGAATCATGGGAGCAGCTTTTCCAGCAGCTAAGAGTCAGAGAGAAAGCAAGCTGGGATTTTAAGTTCTTCAGACACTGCTACTTGCAAGGGTCACATCTGTCTGGACTACTGCTGTTACACTACACAGGGAAACAGATCAAGACTTTTATGCACCACAGTATACAAAACAAAACTCTATTTGCTCTCAAACAAATAGCTGCTTGCAGTAGAAATAAATCTCTTACATAGAGTCAACTAAAACAATATTTTAATATTTACTGCAGGAATTGATACACAATAGCATAGAAACATTTTTATTTACAAAGTATGAATATTTTCTGCACTTGGAATCATTCTAAAGCCAGAGGCCAAAAGATTATGCAAATTCTGGTTCTCATCCAAAACACCCAAACATATTTCACTGTGTCAGGAGGAATTATTATTATGGTGAGCAGTCCAACAATCCATGTAGTTCATTGCCCGGTCTTTTTCTGCAGTAGGCTGGATTGTACAGAACTTTTACATTGGGCCTTGGAACAGGTTGAAGAATTTCTTCTGATTGCTCTCCATGGCTTGAGAAATGAAAATACATCACAGATCTGGTTCAAATGCATTCAGGTATCCTGCTGATGAGTCTTTTTATTGGTATTTTTATTTATGCTGTTTGAATGGTGAACAATCACACAGAAAAAAAGTTTCATAAAATGAATAAAATCTGTGTGAAACACATATAATTTTATACAGATTAGCTAATAAAATTATCTTTTGCTTATAGCAACATTAAAAATAGATACAAATAAAATACTTATATCCAAAGCAGAAACATGTCATTCTTTCAAAATGTCCTCTGATACCTTTGAGTCACAGATTCATCACTGATTTACATTTCAGATAGTTGTAGTTTCTACTCATTGATCCTTATGTCTGTTAATGCTTTCAGTCAAGAAGGAGCTCAGGAGAGAAACAGATGAGCTATGTGAGTGCATGTCAGATCTTGTGGCTCTGAGTTTTCAGTAGTGCCGTAGTGCAGTTCATCAAAGAAACACAATATATGGTTGATGTACAGCTGGCTCAGCTGTTTAGAACAACCCAGTCCTTGAAACCAGGTTTTCTTATATAGTGCTGAGATAATTTTTAAGCAGACACTGTATCATTCTACTAATACTACTGTAGTTTAGTTCAGTGCCAGCAACAGGGTCTTAGGAAAGGCAACTGCTTGATTTTTCATTTGGCTTCCTTAGCCTGTCTTTGATTCTAGTCTCAAAAGGAGCCACTCATAATCTCACATAGTATCTCTAAGCCCATGTGTGGCCCAAATGTCTAGTTTTACTTTGGTATTGGAAACTACTAGTTCATGTATTAGGTTTTTGATTTACTTACTTTTCCAGAGCTGTGTAGTGACTCAGTGTACTGCAAAAATGCAAAAAATTTGTCTGGGTCAAAACTGAACTCCCTTTATCCTTTGTCATTTTCATAATTTTTCTGGTGTCTACTACAGAGGACTTTAACCTATGAAGTATGTAAGCGTAGTGATGTATGTAAGCATACTGGCTGTAACCCAAGTTTCCTTATTCTGTTCTTGGAAAAGTTAAGAATGATCATCTAGCTGAGATAATGACTTTTTTTTACAGATAACTCTTTTTTTGGCAGGCTTTATTTTTTACTTGATTTTCTCAATTTCTTTGAGAGACATAATTTCATTATAGGACAGGCGATGCAGATTTAGCAGAAAGGTTATTTCTTACTCCTTCTCTCTGTGGACTTGTGGAGAAGTTGTCTCAATGCCACCTCTGTGCCACGTGGTGTGAGATAGCCTGTACATGACCTTTGTCATGTTTTTGCTCTGAAGCTGTGAAAGGTCTCAAAGTAAGATAAAGGTATGAGATGCTGTTTGTTGTGTGGGACAAGCACAAGCTTGCTATTTGAGGCAAGCCAGGTGATCCATGACGAAATTCATCCTCTTTGGTGTCAGAAGAAGGTGAATAAACAGGGCTGATCTTGAAAGTCTGTTTTGTTCAATTTGTGCTTTAGTTTAATTGGACTGCTTGGCTCACTTTCTATGCTTGCATTGGCAGCAGGGTGTACTGGGAAACTTAGGTCTAGTGACTGTTGTGACCTGGTGAAAATTATTCAGAATTAAATATGGGACTGTTTCTTAGCTTCTGTATCATACCTCAGCTGTAGGGTGGCTTCACCATGGCCTGCAGAGGAATCTTGGCTCTGGCACCTGGAGCACCTCCTCCCCCTCCTCCTCCACTTACCTTGGTGTTGCTGTGTTGTTTTCCTTCACATGTTCTCCCCTCCTTCTCTTCTCTGACTAGAAGCAAGACCAAAAAGCAAAACTTTTCCAGCAGTTTCCCACAGTAGCCATCTTTGTGGCACCCTGCTACCAAAAACCAGGCTGTGCAAAACCAATATAGATGGTTTTGTCTGAGGACTTAATTTTTGAGAAAGTTGGCATAACAATCTCTGATGAACCCAGTACTAGATGCAGGAGCCAATGGTGGTAAAAGAAGCTATTTTTATTTTATATGACAGAGTGTGTCAAAGAAGATAGTTGTCTAGCTTGAGTTTATACTGGAAAAGGACAATGACACAGTACCTTGGATGCAATGAATTTGCTTATTAATACAAATCTGTGACTGGAGAGAAGATGGTTGTTTTTTGAGAAGCTGTTGCCTCTACCTGCTGGCTTTCATACAACTGCAGGTAAATTTGACCAAAAGGTTCCTTGCACTTGCTTATGTAGAGATAATGTCTATTTGGTATTGTTTGGAACATAAAAATTACTTAAAATGCAATAAGTAGGTGAATAGGAGGTGTTAACTTTTTTGGAAACTGTTCCTTATATGTATGGTTATACTATTGGGTATACTGGTTGTGACAGCATTGCCAGGCAGTCCCAGGGAAGCAGGGGAACAAGAATCATGGGGAGAAATTAACAGAAGAATAACATCAGGGTGGTCTGTCCTGCTTACAACATATCAAGCACTAGTTTCACTGAGTCTGTCCTGGTTACAACTCTAAATTTTTAGCGATGTGTGATTAAAACACCCCATATGGAACCACTGTTTTTCATTGCCTTGCATCTTCTCTACTGCTGTTAGTTGTCAGGAAATGAAAATCATACCTAGTTCTGTGAGATTTTCGGTGTAATTGTCCATTCTGGGGTATGCCAGATAGCATTTGCTGTCTTCGAAGATTAGTCGTATTTTTTTGCCATTATCCCTCTAGTGTGTAGCAAGCAGTAAACAGTGTTTCTTTTCACTTGGATGGAGATGATTTGCCTTTATGAATGGTCTACCCTGTGCTGCTGAATCCTGTTTGGGGAAACTTGTATTCTGATGATTTGGTGACACAACATGCATACACTAAATAAATATGTATCTCACTACTGTGTTTTTTTGCTCGTCGTTTGCATTACCTAATTGTTCATATGCTTAAACACTGCATACTGGTAGGATTTATGCTAGTTTATGTAGCCCAACAGTGTGAAATAGGGAATGATTTTATCACTAACTTTCTTACCAGAGAAAGCTGTTTTATATCATGGTGTCCACTGCACTCCTGGAAGGCGCTGGCCACAGGCTAGCTCAGTTTCCTCACCGTGGCTCATGCACTCGAGGTTGGGGTTGCAAGTTAAACAGGCGACCTCCTCCGTGTGGGGTTTTGGTTCCCCCACACTGGCAATGGACCTGATGGTAAGCTCGACAACGGCGACAGGTAGAAGAGTGACTCTCCGAGCAGGGATAATGAAGGTTTATTGAGGGGGAGACCAAACGGGAGCTCCGCACCTGACTGCTGCTGCTCGAGAGAGTCCCAAACAACAGCCGTGCAACAGTTTATAGACAGGGGAGGACCAAGGGGTGTTAACAAAGGATTGCCCAATCAGACTAGCTCTGGGCATAACTGGGGGTGTTAACATCTAACAGGGGAACCAATCACTGATGGGGAGTAGGGGATTTCCAGGACACCCGCCTATCACATGACGCCCTCCCTGGAACTTTCCAGACTCCAGGGAAGGGTCCCAAAATAACAGGGCGCCCAAGAGGGAGAGAGAGGGGATTGACAACAACAGGTGAGGGTAGGGATGATTGACATATAATGTCAGGTTATATAACAAGCAGGAGGGGAAAAACCACTTGGGGGAATAGGGGGGTACACAGAACAAACCATTTTACAAAAACTTTTTACAAAACCCAATAGATCAATTATACAAAAATGTTCAAAAACCTAATGAAACAACTTCCACACCACCACAGTTTTAAGTGTCTCATTATTCAGGATACATGACAGTTTAGTCATCAAATTTTTAGTAAATGGCAGAAGTACTGCTTAAGCAATGGTTAGATCTGTGACCAACAGAAACCAAGGAATTGTAGCGTCCTGCTTCTAATTGCTTTCAATTTATAAAACCAAAACAAAATATGCCAATAGCTATGTCTTGAATTTCAGTTATGGTTATTTACTTGTTTTGGCACCCATAGTGTATTATCTAAAGCATTTAAATTTCTAAGAAGGGATTGAGTAAAAAGAGGCTGAAAATACCATGAAGTTTCATCATCATCTGTTTTCTCAGTAAAGACAGAAACTAATGAAATTGGGACCAAACACGAGGTGCGCCTTATGCCATCAATTGTGCTTTAAAATATGCCAGAACAGTTCACTTTCAGAAATTCTGAAAGAAAATGTGCCACTTTCATGCTTGTATGTGTCCTAGCTATTCCCAGATTTTGATACACAGCATCATTTTGTGGAAAGTTCTAAGGCATCTTCCATTCAAACACCATTTATTTGGTTTGGGAACACTTGTGTATTGTAATGCATTAATTTGGTTTATATTGTGTTTCATTGGATTTGTAATGTTTTTTCACTGTATCACGTGGTTTGTCCTTGCTGAGCTGTAACCCAACTCTGTTCCACTCCCACTTTATCCCTGATTGGGTGGTGGTTTGTCCCTGCCTCTGGGCCCTGCCCCCTGGGGAAAATGCCCCAGCATGGGTGGGGCCTCGCTCTCTAGCACCGGTGAGCCACCGGCAAAGAGCTCTAGCTAGACAGGGCAGGAGTCAAGAATAAAGGTGTTATATCCCACCTGGTGAGAGAGAGAAGACTCTTTCCTTTTGCCATCGGCGGTCATCTGGTCTCATAAAGAACCCACATCTGGCACCCAGCGTGGGGCTCGAAGCTGCAAGAGGTTCCCAGAAAGCTGGAAGAACCTCTCAGGGAGCATGTGGCTGAGGAATCTCACACAGGTACGTGAGTCACGAAAAGTAGCCCACCTATGCAGAGAGACAGACCCATCAGGCTTGGCGTTCGCTGTAGAGTCTCTGAAACACAGGATTCCACGGGCACGGTTGAAGTTTTCTCCTTTGGACTTAAAGAACCCATCGGAGTGCTGCGAAGAAGCCCCCGACCAGCGGGCTGCTCCCAGGGAAGGTGACCACATGTTCATGGAAAGCCAACCCTGGGAACCGAGACTGGAAGCTCTTTTTGCACCAAAAAGGGTCAGTCTTAGGCAAAAGGAGTGATTGGGAGAGAAAGGAAAGGAACGCTGGATTTTTGGTGAGTACCACTTTTGGTTTTCTAAGGAAAATCTTTTCAAAGGCATTGATCCTCAGGGAAAAGGGTTTTTTCCTTTTGGGGAAGGTTTTTGCTTTCAGAGTAAACCTTCAGGGTGCTTTAATAGCACTTTTCTTTTGGCAGCTTGGCGGGGAGATGGAAAAGGAAACTGTTTCCCCTTTTTGGCTTTTTTTCTCTCCAGCGAGGGTTTTTTAACTTTCAGTTTCCCAGTCACAGTTAAAGGGGACACAGAAACTTAAAATCTGAGCCAGAAATGGGTGCTAGTCTCTCTGTGTCTCAAAAAGGAGTCTATTATCAAATTTTAAGTGCCTTGGAAAATGGCAAGACCCATTGTCCAAAGAAACAGTTGAAAAAATTAATTTGATGTATTTTTTCTCAATTTTCAGATGTATTATTAGAGCAAATAAGCTTTCCGGAGTTTTGGGAAACTTGCAAATAAAATAGTTGAATCTGGCTCCTCTAATAATAAAGAAAATGCAATTTTTGCTTTTTATAGCTTAAAAATTAAGTTTGCATTGCAAAAGCAAAATGAAAAGGGGAAAAAAGCCAGTTCTTCGTGAATTTTCCCCAGTTTGTACCTTTGCAGGCAGTCCGTGTGCTCAAACCTCCCATCTTAGTGATCCCCAGATCTGGGGGTTACAAGATGGAGTGGATTCCTTTGTCCAAAATGGCCGAAGCCATGTGCTCTCAAGCCACGAGGAGTCTCTCTCTTTGTCTGTCCCTCCTTCCCGCAATCCCTTCTTCTCCCCAGACCCCTCACTCCCTTTGGTGCTGCCCTCGGCATTGCCCTCTCCTCTGACTCTGCCCCCTACCCTCAAACCTCTGCCCTCCAACTCCTCCCCGTGTGAGTCATGCCTCCAGCCCCTCCCTGCCCCTGGTTCCCACGGTTTCCCCACCCACAGTCCCAGTTCCCACGCCCTGGAGAGGAGGGGGGGAGCTGGGAACCCGGAAGCAGGAAGCGATCCCAACTTTTCTGCCACCCCTTTCACATATCGACAGTCAAAAAGAGGGAGTGTTGTCCACAGTAATTGGGACCTCTTCCCCCAACAAGCGAGTCAGGATTCATGCAAAGCTCAGGCCAAATTTGGATATGAAAGAGAGTACTTTTGCAACCATTTAAAAGCAAATTTAGCAAGGAATCCTACAGTTCCCTTTGACCTGCAAAAAGATTTACTTCCAGAGCTTTGGCAAAATCCTGAAACAGCTGTTGATAATAAGAATTTGCCAATTCGATTAGCAATCCAGCCCGATGGGTCTTTCCAACCTTACAGTAAAATAAAGCAGCTTCCATCTGAACCTTTTGTAACATTTGTGGAGCGATTAACCTGAGCTATCGAGTTGCAGGTTAAGAATGAAGGAGCCCAAGAGCAGGTCCTGGAGGAAATAGCTCTGGCCGATGCAAAGGAACAGTGCAAGTCAGCTATCCTCAGCCTGTCCATAGAACCGGCTCCAACTTTACATGAGATGCTCAAGGTGTGTGCCAGAAAGGTCCCCTTCATAACAGCTCATCGAAGCCACAGTCCCAGAGTCAAGGCACCACAAAAAGCTGCTGCTGCAGACGCCGTGCCTCCTGCGCCTGTGCCACAGCCAAGAGAAGAAAAACATGTCTCCTGTGCAATCAGGCTGGACATTGGGTGTCTCAATGCCCTTTAAAGAAGCAATTTCTGGACTTTCAGGACAATGAGGGCGGGAGGTCTCAAAGGTCCAAAGGGAATTTTTCAAAAAAAAAAAAAATGTAAATGTTAAACTAAATAATCTTGCTTTAACCAGTTCTGCCTTTCAGCAAAAGTCACCGGATATGATAGTAAAGGATCCAGTGACCAGAGAAACAAAAAGTCCTCATGATCAGGTCACCTGGGGTCGTGGGTACGCCTGTGTGTCCACTCCCCCAGGTCTTAAGTAGATGCCAGCTGAGTGGGTGAAACCTTTCATCCCTAAAAGTGCAAAGCCACCTGCAGAGGCCCCACAAGTGGCCAGTGCTGCCTGGAGGAGGAGAAAGCGCCAAACCTCCTTCTAATTATCATTATTCCTTAACAGTGGTTTTCTGGACAGTTTGTTTGCACTAAAGGTCATTTTTTTCTTCTGCAACTTTAAAGGTACTCAAGGTCCAAACTCTGAGCATTTCCCACGAACTGAGCCTTCCTCCTTCTTAATTTAATAAGAAAAGAGGAAATGTTGTAATGCATTAATTGGGTTTATATTGTGTTTCTTTGGTTCGTAATGTTTTTTCACTGTATCATGTGGTTTGTCCCTGCTGAGCTGTAACCCAACTCTGTTCCACTTCCACTTTATCCCTGATTGGGTAGTGGTTTGTCCCTGCCTCTGGACCCTGCCCCCTGGGGAAAAAGCCCCGGCATGGGCGGGGCCTTACTCTCTGTCACCAGTGAGCTGCTGGGAAAGAGCTCTAGCCAGGCAGGGCAGGAGTCAAGAATAAAGGTGTTATATCCCACCTGGTGAGAGAGAGCAGACTCTTTCCGTTTGATGTCGGTGGTCGTTTGGTCTCACAAAGAACCCACACTTGTGTGTAGCCAAAACAGTTTATCTGTTTTCCAGCTCTAACCCTTAATAAATAAGCTTTTATGTGCATGTGTCATATATTAAGTATGAATTCAAGGCAGAGAGAGGAGGAGGTACTCTCTCACTTACTGATTTACTGATGCATGATACTAAATTTAACTTCTGATTTTCTGTATCAAGACATACATATCTGAGTGCTAAATTTAAAAATAAAATACACAAATTAAAAAATAAAGAAAATATACACAAGCTAAATATATATATAGACATGGCTAAATGTAAAGTTAACATTATTTTTTATTTTTATTTAATGTTTGTATAGTAGCTGTCATTTTGTAGGGTTTTTTAATTTTTAAACCTGTTCTGGAAGGAACGGATGCTACCCCCTCCAGATGTCTCTTTGTCTCTGTTACATACAGAGCTTGGGTGACAATCACACTGGAGCTTAAATCTGAGACAGCTACAATTAGGTGAGACAAATTCTATTACTATGGGTCATGAGGGAGAATATTTTTACACTTTCTCATTCATAGTTACTATTACTGAACAAATGGAACTACAAAAATAAACTACTACACATTCTCAGGATAAAATTCTCAGGAGTCTGATACAGAAGTGAATATTTCAATATTGTCATAAGAAAATCAGTGGAGAGGAACTTACTTTTGCAGGTCTATACATAAAATGAAGTTACATATTCTCAAAGCCCAATATGTTTTCTCTAATCTTAATGCAGTTACCAAGAAAAGCACTAAAAATGTCACAAAGGATTTTTTGTCAGTAGTGAGTTGAAAGAGGTAGTAGAAAGTTAGACAAAACCTAGGCATAACCACAGCATTTGCATTCAAAACATAGGGCAATGATCCTTGTGTATCCTCTTGTTCTTATAGTATTTCAAATCATAAATAAAGAAATAAGGCAGAAGTGTTGACTTTGGTGACAGCAAGTAAGGTACTGGATTGATTTTTCTGCTTTCTTTGTTCCAGAGTTCCAGCAGTGCTTTGAAGAACTCCTCTTTCAGTTGCGACAAAGTGTCACGGCAAGTATTTCTTTCATATTTTATGTGAAAAATGCAGTGTCATGTGGTGTGGAGGTGGGTTTAGGCTTTGTTATTTGTAGTTGTGATTTCTGTGAGTTCAGTCTTCTGCAAGATATGACCTGCTATGGAAGTACCATTTTTACAATGCCTTTATGAGAAAACAACTAGGCATAGTTACTGAGCTGATATTTTATTAAGAAGGCCGAAGTTGTGCCCATCACCTGGAAAAGAAAGAGAAGTCTTTGTAGATTAACCAGTGAAATTAATTGAATTACATTCATGTCTGTTGTACTTTGGGGGCTGGTTTTAGATTCACTTCAGTTTTACTCAGAGCAGGCTTCAAGATCTGCAGTGTTTTACAGATTGCTGGTCAAGCTTCCAAATTGTAAAGCATTTGAGGAATTCTACAGAGAGATATGTACAGAAGTACCTATACATTTATGTTTGACTCACAAATTTGTTGTGCTTGTATTTGTCAAATTGTTTGTATTCATTTTGTTGCTTTTCCATATTATTGGTTGCAAAGATTTTTGCACTATAGTTTAGATTTAAAGAATTGTGGTGAAGAATTACATTTGTGTTCTGAACTGAATACATCAAGCTCTGTAGGCGTTTAATGAGTTGTAATTGTAATGAAATTATTGCAAACATTTGATGCTTGGCTGTAGGAGTCTAAGTTGCAATTTCTTCTCATTAATATGCCATATTTTTTCTTGGCTGTAAATTGCTTTGAACTACTGCCACATCTAATTTCTTCCCAGAAGTGCAGACTTTGATCACATTATGGAGAAAGGCTATGAGCTTGACCTCACTTACATCACAGAGCGGATTATTGCTGTATCCTTCCCTGCTGGCTGTTCTGAGGAAACTTACCTCCACAATCTACAAGAAGTAACACGAATGCTCAAATCCAAACATGGTGATAATTACTTGGTATGTGTAAGATCAGCCATTTGTGACTCATCTTCTTTTGTCATGCATGAAGACTACTTTATGTCCACATGAACCATTATAAACTAAAACTCACTCTTTGGTCCATCTTTGCAGCCTTGTAAGCAAGTGCAAGATTTTGAATTGTGTTTTAAGCTGCTAGATATTGAAAACACTTTTTTTTGCTGGGGCAGTGCAGTCTCTGTGGTGATGTGGTGATAACATGTAGTCAAATGCTGAAGAGTAATGGCACTGACCATTTTCATTGTCCAAAGCATGGTCTTAAAAGATTTACACCCTGCAATGTGGAGTGTGTTCTTTTTTTTGTAGCAGGGAGCTACATCTGGGTTCTCCAGTGGGTATCTGATAGTCTGTCACTGTCATGTCTCCACTTGTGAAGGCAACATGTAAAAGTATGGTTGCTCTTGATGTGTTCTGTTATGGCATATATTGTCTCACCTTGTTCTATGAAGGTGAATTTAAAACAAGGCCAGTATTTTATTTACTTTTTTTCTTGCACTGTCTTTTTAGGTAGTGTGTGTAAACTGTTAGAATTAAATCCATGACTTCAAGAACACAAAGTTTACTCACAGTAGATATTAGTTACTAGAGAGATTCCACTAATGATTTAAATACATTATCTTCTTCTCACAAATTGAGATGTCATAGATGCATTATGAACCAGCCTGAACTTGTGACATGGACTGATAGCCTCAGAATTCTGCCTTGGTGGCCTTGGCTTCTCTTGTATCAGGCATGGGTAGCTTAAAGGCACACAATAGTAATAGTTTGAAGGTGACCTGTGTGTAAAGCTTTAAAGGTTCAAATTCACTCTTCTCTGGCCTTTTTTATGCAATAACAGTGTAAGCTTGTAATCTCTCCAGTTAAATCTCACTTAATACTTGTATTACAAAAGACTGATACATGGAAAGTCTGGTTCAGTGTCTGAGAAGGATTGTAGTGTCTGTCCCTGAGAGGTATTGTGGTCAATTTCTCTTGCAAAGTTGAGATTTTTTTGATTTTTTTTGTTCTAATTTTGTTCTATTTATTAATTTATTTTCTAATGTGTACTTTGGAAATCAGCTGTCTTTATAGAAAGAAAGCTTGATGCTGTCTACTCCAAATGTGTTTCTACAAATTTACAAGATAACCTGACAAAGCACAGCCAGGTTGTAGATTCAGAGAGCTTGTTTTTAAACTACCTTTTGTTTCTCATGTTTTGAATACCCCTTCAGCCTACTCAAGAGCCACACGTATATCAGCAAAGAAAAAAAAACCCCAAAACCTCCACAAAATGGTATGCAAGTCAGCAGTCCTGCTGAAGTTCATGGGAACAATTTACTCTTTTATTTGTTCAGGGTCTCAGCTAACAGAACATATACTACAAATGAGCATTTGTCATTTTTTTATCTAGTTGTTTTCTTTCACTACAGTGAAAGGAGTGAGCGCATTGTTTCCTGTTTGAGTATAAGCTTGTTATGAAAAAAACCCCTAAGTATATATTTTTCTCTAACAGTAGAGGATTATACTTCAGTCTAAGACCAGAGTCCTTCATGGAGAGATGAAAGCCTATCAATATCTTACAGTAAATTTTTCTCTGCTTTGACATCCTAAAAAAAAAAAAAAAAAAAATCCCTATGGGCTTTGGTTCCCAGAAGTATGACGTTTCCAACAGATGAAAATTAGAAATTGCAGGTAATGCTTCTCTTTCTTATATATAAGTAGACCTAGGATATGCCAAAAAGGGACCAAAAGGGATGCAATTAATCTTCCACTGTGTCATAGTTTAATCCCAACCAGTAACCTGACCCCCTACAGCTGCTCACTAGCTTCCTCACCAATGGAACGGGAGAGAGAATCAAAAGAATAAAAGTGAGAAAATAGATAAGAGGAGCTTAATAAGTTAAACAAAAGCTTTACAGACAAGCAAAGCAAAACAAGGAATTATTAATTGCTTTCTATGTGCAACCATCCTCAGGACAGCCGGGCTTCATAATGTGTAATGATGACTTGGAAAGACAAACAACACCACCACTCTTAATGTCCCTACTCCCTCCTTCCTTAGGCTTATGTGCTGAGTATGTCCTATGGTATAGAAAATCCCTTTTGTCATTTGGGGTCACCTGTTTTGTCTGTGTCCTTTCCCAGCTTCTTGTGCATCCCCAGCCCACTCACTCGTGGTGTGATGTGAAGGCTCTTGAAAAGAAAAACATTTCTTGAAAAAGAAAAGCTCTTGACACTGTGTAAGCACTGCTCAACAATAATGAAAACATCCCTGTCTTATCAACACCATTTTCAACACAAATCCAAAATACAGTCCCATATGAGCTACTTTGAAGAAAATTAACTCTATCCCAGCCAAAACCAACACACAGTGGCATCTTTTTATACCATATACTTATCTTCAAAGCCTTCTGTGATGTCCTGCTTTGTTGTATGTGAAATGTTGGTTCCTGTACCTTCTGTTCTCTATTCTGTGCTGTTGGAATTCCTGGAGTATCTCAGTGTGGTCACTGTAGCTTGACTGGGATACAACAGCATCTTTGAGTTTGGTGTCTGACCCAGCAGTGACAAATACCTGTCATGAACAGGACTGTATCCTGACACGCAGGAATTTTTAATTGTTCCTAAGTATAAATACAATAAGAAAGATAAATAAAAAAGTTTTTGTCAAATACCCCTTCTTTTCCTGTGGAAATTTTTAGGTAATCTATTTCTTAATATATCTTTAGCACTCATTTTAAGGATTCTGTACTGAGATCTGTATTGAGAACTGCACCTCTCCGTTAATTTGTTTTCCAGTTATGAAAGCTAATAGAAAATTACAAAAAAAATTTGTGTAGTTTATAGAAGATAATAATAGTTTAATTCCTGTTTTACTGTTGGTATTTCCAGTAAGGATACATATATACATGATGTAGTTGCTTTAACCTGTTGAGTTTTTGGCTTCTTTTCTTAGACATCTGATGATAGTGCTGGTTAACACAAAAGGGTAATACTTTAGAAGAGTGTTACACTTTAGAAAAGGGTTCCTAAATTGTCCTTGGGTAGTAATAAACTGCATAATGGACTTGCCTCATATTTACTCTTTCTCATGTTTATGATGGGTTTATTCCATTCTCTCCATGTAATTAATGAGACTTTTTCAATGATTATGCCATCTGTACATAACTCGGGATGTGAAATAGCCACACTGTGAAAGAGATTCTGCCTCATTAGCATTGTTTCAGTTCTCCAGTAATGGTATTTCAGCTTTTTATTGTTAATTGACACTAATTTAAGGCACTTTCTAACGAAAGAGTCAATTATTCTTGTGTACACTGCTTTCTGTTCATTTTGCAGTGTATCTCTTCATTTATTCCTTATTAAGCACTAAGTGGAGGGTAACTTGCTATGTAGTGGGTTAACAGAAAAGTTCAAAGGTCTTATAGACCAAGCTATACTTAAATAGATATGTCATATCTTCCCTGCAAAGTTTTGACAGACCAGTACTTTCTTGTCAGGCACACAAATTCAAATATTTAACACCGCACCACCCTCCCAGACTTCTCACTGTTCGTTGTTATGCTCTGCATTATATTGCATTGAGGTGTCTCTCAATATACCTCAATATACTCAAAGCTATGCAAAATAAATAAGATGTAGTGGAATTGTAATTGTCCTTTTTCAAAATGTGCATTTAGCTTTAGTTTTATTGTAAAATAACTGCATATCTAAAATATGTTCACTAGTGCTGCCTGACATCAAATGTTAATTTAGTTTAGTAGAATGATGGGCAAACCATGTCACTGTAGTTTCTTGTAATTTTTGTTTCAAATACGTCTATTTACTTTATAAATTATAGAGTCTTGATGGTTAATATTTTTTCTTTCTTTCTGAACAGGTACTAAACCTCTCTGAAAAGAGGTATGACCTTGCCAAGCTTAACCCAAAGGTATCAATAGTCTTCCATAACATAGCTTTCTTGTGCTAAATACAACCTAAATGGCCTGATAAATCGTGAAGCTATGCAGGTGTTGATATACAGAGTAAGAGAGGAAGTTTTGGAAGATACTAAAAAACCCCACATACATCCTTTTTTATTTTTTCTCAAGTTCTGATTTGTGTCTATTAGATCTGTGCTTTACACAGCCATTCCTGTTATTCTCTTAGACTTTACACATAGGACCAGAAGCCTGTTGTGACTTCTGAAAAACTTCTACTGGGTGATACAAATTTTACTTCAAGTATACTTTTTTTGTGCAGTCACAGGATACTGAGGTTGTATACTATAATATACAGTCAGCTGAAGCTAGTGAACTTGATTCAGATAAGGACTTCCCTTTTGTATTATTGTTGACCAGTTGCCAATAGAGGCATAAGGACTATCAGAATGATTGATGTCTGACTCTTGTTCCTTGTGTTTGTTTGTTGTAAGGAGTGCTGTGCAGGTACACTTCAGCATCTGTTACAAGGCCAGACAGAGTAGCACAGATGTGTATATGCAGCAATAGATTTACAGAGATAAGCTACATGAGGAAAGTACTAAAACTCATCTTAATTTTAACTTTTTGCATTCTTTATTGATCATGAAGGTTTTTTAATATTAGGCATATGTTGAATGTATAATATGTATGTATTGTATTAGGTATGTTTTGTTAGTAAAGATGCATATAATAAAAATAGGCTTAGTAAACTATACTATGTAGTGAATAGAAAATCTGAACAAAATTTTGACATGCCTTAATCATGTTGCACATGAAGGAAATAAATTGAAAATAAAATTAAAACAATCAAAAATCGTTCTTTGTTCTAATTCTGATTGTATTTGCTGTTATAAAATACCAGAAATTCTAACAGAAAAGTCTTTTAAGAAATCAAGACCTTTGGAAATGTTGTAATTTTTAAGTGGTTGGTGAGATTGGGACAGGGCAAAGAGGAAGAAGTTTTTTGTTTACTTGTTTTTATAAAAGTACTAGTGTCTTGAAAAATTCCCTCTTCCACTTAAGAGACCTGTAAGCATCATGATAACTGCATGATAATGTGAGATGGGAAAAGTTGTGAAGACTTTCAATCATGACAATTAGTGTCTCTTGTAAATGTTACTTGTTTAATTGCAGATTATGGATGTGGGTTGGCCTGATCTCCATGCTCCACTTCTGGATAAGGTGTGCACCATTTGCAAGGCTATGGAGTCCTGGCTGGACAATGACCCTCAACACGTGGTCGTGATCCATTGCAGAGTAAGTGCAGTGGATGAGTTTGTATTAATTTTCAAAAATCTTGTCCTTTTCTCATTAAAAAAAAATAAAAAAGTTGTTGGCAACAGTGTGCCAGATGTTCTGTTGATGTAAGTAAGCTTAAATCCATTGACCGTTCATACTTGTCAAAAATGTCTTTTTTATGACTAAAGTCCTAGCCCTTGCTGCAGGTATAGCATGAACCAATGTTTCTTCATCCTTCAAAGGTCACAGTTACTTCTGTAAATGTATTTAGAAGCTTGAGATTTTTCCAGCTTAATGGAAAACTCTCCATGTTTTGTGACACTCATAAATTTTCTTGCTGGATAAGAATAGGCGCTGTATCACAGAGCATCTCTTTAGACTGTGTATGGTTGTAGGAAATGAGGTCATTAAGGACCTTCTAAATAATTTGAATGGCTTTAATTGGCAGCATCATTGCAGTGCATTAGAGCAAAGCTAGCTGTGTGCTGTGTTACTTCCTCCTGCTTGATCACAATAAACAGAAATAAAGAAAAACCATAGTTAAATTTGGATTCAGTGAATTCAGAACTGGGTTGGTAGCTGTGCTAGTGACACTTGAAGCAAACTTATCTCTGTATCACTGGCAGATGTTACTCTAAACAAAGTAAATGATGGTGATAATGGGATGGAAACTTTGCATCAAGTCGTATAGTCTCCAGTCCCAAATTTCTCCCAGGCCGAATGTCATTATTGTATGAAATACTTGAAATCTTAGTAGTTGCAGGAATGCAGCTAGGAGAACAGCCTATACATGGGACAAAAGAAAAGGGAACAAAGTATTTCTAGGTATACAATCATATACAAATTAATAATGCATGTTCTTGATGAATGCCTTTTACTAATATAGGTTTCCAGCCACAGAGAAAGATGCAGCCAACTACCATCAGCTGAGAGACTGAAAATATTTTGAAATCTGTGAGAATTGCTGCTTGTTAAATTTTGTTGCATTTGTCATATAAATTATATAAAAATACTTTAGAACATTTTTTAAATTATCCATAGAAAATAAGTTACTATAAATCTCAGGTGTTGGGGAGGTAAAAATGTGAAAACCTGTTGTCATCGAGATGACCACAGCACTCAAGAATGCTCCTTTAAAAACTGTCTGTCCCTCGAACGGCATCTTACCCTTTCTGTCCCTCGCACAACCTCCTGTCCCTTCCTCCTCCCATCACGACCAGCAAACTCCAGCTGACTCTTCTCCCAACTAATTCACTCTTTTATCACACCCACAGCTATGAGGGCAAGGCTGTTCCCACTCTGATAATTAACACAGCTGCAATGTATGGGAGGCAAGACTGCCTTTAGCACTATCTCTATCTGTCTTCCCACAAAAACCTGCCAGAAAGGTCTATTCTTTCTAAAATAGGTATTTTATGGCTTTTCATCCTGGAAATTGCAACATTGTCTAGACTTGTTGTGAATGATCTCTGGAAAATTAATACAAAATTAATACAATTTTTTTTTTCCAGTTGATTTCTCTTAATTGGTAAGATTTGACACACATGCGCACAGAAACCCTACTTAGTGTTTTTTTAATGTAATTTTTCAGCCAGCTTACAGTAACAGATAAGTTGCTGCCGATAATTTCTACCTTTCCATCAGCACAGGGTGCATGAGCAAAAGGATTCTGAATCTCTTGCATTGAAATTGTATTTAGTATGGGTCTTAAATATAATAATGCCCAATAATGTAATACATAATATAAGTTGTCTTTCCCTTTTTCCTAATACAGGAAGGAAAAGGAAGGATAGGTGTAGTCATATCATCATATATGCACTTTACCAATGTTTCTGCAAGGTAAGTGTGAATAATGCATGTTGTATGTTTTTTTTACAATAAGCATTGGGGAAAATGCCTTTTAGTTGATTACTGTCTATCAGCTTACTGTTTGTCAGGTTTTCTTCTGAAAGAGTTTTAGAGCAAGTCTTTCTTAACAGAGTCTGCTTACATGACAGTTTTCTTGTAATCCTGCTTCCAGCAGGAGACTGGATTAGGTGATGATCTAAGGTCCATTTGAAACAGATTTTATTGGTTTGTAGAAATTTTTTCCAAAGGATGTTTTCAGATGGATGTTAGAATGTGCAAGAAACCATTTTTATGTAATGATACTGTCTTTATTCTATTAAACCTATTTATTTGCCACATCCATCAAGTGGCCTCTTGAATCGGTGAGAAATTATTCCTTAAGTTCTTAAGGGAAATGGTTATTGGAATCTGGAAAGAGTATTTGAATAGGGAATTCCTAGACATTGGTCCAAGTGCAGAATGAAGTGTAAGAAATAACCTAGACTTTATTTTGCAGTCAGTTCAAACAGTAGGTGTCTGATCATTTGGTATTAATTGTTTCTTTTGGAGTGCTTAAATTATGAAATGACAATTGATAATTTATATTAAAAAAGATACAATTTTATAAATGGTCTCAAAAAAGATGAAATGCATTTTGGACTTTTTTGTTGGGTTTCTAATCACATAGTTTTCCCTTGTGTGGGTTTTTTTTGTTGTTGTTGTTGTTTTTTGTTTTTTTTTAAATAAATATATATACACACACATACATAAATATATTAAAATAAGAATACACTCTAAATGCCATGCTTAAATCAAATTTGGTCCTGAATTTACACCACCCTGTCAGTAATAGATTTGATCCACTACTGTAGTTGACGGCGTCTTGCATCATTAGAGTTTGATGCCAAATTACTCATGGATGTCAGTCAAACTAGAATCCTGTCAACTAATTTGTGTTCATTGGAGTAAAACAAATTTATAAGTAATTGTGCACCAAGAAACCAAGTCCATTTTGTACACCAATATATGCTGAAAAAACCACTTGCCTCAGTGATTGCCACAATTTCATATTTTGTTGAGAAGTATTGTGAATGACAAAACATGTCAAGTGAGGGTAGTACAGTTGTGGTGTGATTTCGTGTTGCAGTATTATGTCCTCCTTAAAGGTGATACCTGGCTATAAATACATTTTAATAACACCATTACAGTCACATTCAGGTGTTGTTTTGTTAAACCCAGCAATGAAAGTTATCACCTTTTACCCCTAGCAAATTCAGGATTCCTCCAGGGAAGTGCAGGAGAGGAGTGAGCTTGGAAAGCCATCTCTAACTTTCTGGATATCTGGCAGATGCTATCCAAAACTTAACTTTTCTGTGTAATAATTAGGTTGGGGGTTTCCCAGCTAGGATTTGTATATCTCTAGCATTATCAAAACTCTTGAAAATGGTACACAGCAATCTTGCAGAAACAGAAATTACTGCGGGTGCTGCTGTTAAGGGTGCCATCTACTATGTCTGAAATGGTACTTAGAAGACCTTGAAGATGTTTGCACTAAAGAAAGTTCATAATTGTCAGCATACATAGGTGCCCTAGTTCTGGCCAGGACAGGGTCAATTTTTTTAGTATGCTTGAGAGCGTGTGGCCAGTACCCAGAGGTTATTCTGTAGTCCTCCAGTACCTAAAGGAGGCCTAAAAGATGGGTGGAGTGGGGTGTTTTCAAAGTAAGGCAGTGATAGGACAAGGAGGAGATGGCTATAGACTGAAGGAGGGTAGATTTAGATTAGATATTAAATATAAAGAATAAATTCTTTACTGTTAGAGTGGTGAGACACTGGAACAGGTTGTCCAGAGAAGTTGTGAATGCTGCATTTCTGGAAATGCTCAAGCCCAGGTTGGATGGGGCTTTGAGTAACCTGATCTGGTAAAAGGTGTCCTGCCCATGGCAGGGGAGTTGGAACAAGATGATCTTTAAGATTGTTTCCAAGCTAAATCATTCTGTGATTCTATGAAAAATCCATATTGATGCAACCTCTCCTTAGTCATATGTTGTAATATCAAATTTTCTCATTTAGGAAAGAATAATGGGTCATCAAATTTACTGAGGTCAAACAGAGCTCTTAGCAGTTGTTGGTACACTCTATTTTAACAAGCAAAGTGGTGCAAAAGCAGTTTTTGGCCAGTTAGGAACGGGCTGCCTAAATTCTGGATGGCAATGTGGGGACGATGTATGAAGATACGTGATGGATTGTGTGAGAAAGAGGTTTTGGCTCAAGAATATTTAAAGTACACACTGTGTAATTTTTAGCACCCATGAAGAAAAGGCTTGACTTTATAGTCTGATCCAGCTCCCTGTCAAGACAATTGATATCTTCTGATTAATTTTTGGAAAAGGCATAAATTTCATTTTTATCCTGATATGCGTAAGTGTATTTTGCACAGTTTTCCTCTGAACTCATTTAGGTTGAGGTAGTTGTGGAATTTAGACATTGAGATTCTGGTGTGTTCTTATATTTTGGAACTTCCAGATCTTTTATATTCTGATGTAAATTAAAAGTGTGACCTAGTAATCTGTTACGAGACACATTGTTTTTATGTGGAATGGATCTAAAATAATCACCATAGCATGTTACTTGGCATATGTGATTAACAGCATTCATACTGATTTTTGGCACTTTTTCTTTTTTTCTGTAGCCCCTTGCCATCCTTCACCCAAAAAGGACCCACATAAGAGGCATTCTAGATAGACAATAGAAGAAAATGTGTTTTTTGGAATATGTTGCTCCTTGATTGTGTGTTTGAAGAGGTTGTCTGATGTAAAACAGTTCTTTTTCAAAGACAGTCTCTTCCTTGATGGCTCAGAGTTCAGGAAACAAAGGCTGAAAGAATCACTGACTACTTAAATGAACCCCTATCCGGTACTACAGTTCTTTCTGAAAAACAAAATAAATTTATATTTTACAGAGAGAACTTCCCAGTGGCACTTTCAAAAAATTATGGCAAGTATCCTTCTTTGGGAGCCTAAGCAGTTTGGTTTTGCCAAAGTTTTGTACATTCTGATTTCAATGTATTCATGTTGGAAGCAGGCAATTCAGTTAATTAAATAAGGAAGAAGGTGTTTTGCTCAGGAAGGAAACTATCTTAAGGTATTGAATTAGAAGGTGTCAGTGGAATAAACATTGTCCACAATGTCCAAATTACTAGAGTTGCCTAGTTAGCTGCTTCTTTTTTAGATTTTTTTTTTTCCCTGAATATTTTTGCATATTTCAAGCAGTAACCTGCTGAATTTTCAAGATAACACTGAAGCAGAATAACACGTGTCTCTTTCTTGACAGTGCTGATCAGGCTCTAGACAGATTTGCTATGAAGAAATTCTTCGATGATAAAGTTTCTGCTTTAATGCAGCCATCCCAAAGAAGGTATTCAATTTGTTTCTAATTTATATCATTAGGTAATGTCATCATTATCTTCTGCTCCCATCCCTTACTCCCTTCCCAGCTATGTGAAGGCTATTTCCACAAGATCCTCCAGTGCTTTATGAATTCTCAGCACTGTATCTTATATTAATATTTTTCCTCTGGTGAGATCTCTCCTTCAGTTCCTGCATGTGGTTCCAGATAGGCAAGACCTTTTGTACCATACTTATCTAAATGAATTCTCACTGCATTGTTTGTTAACAAAGAGATGTCACAAACTTGATTGTTCCAAGATAACAGTTCATTTTTCTGTGGCATGATGAGTATGGAATGTGTGCTGATTAGTGTGCAATAAAGATCTTTTTACTACTTGTTTAGAGGATCTGCAGATTATGCACATGGCCCATGTCCATGCTAGTAAATATTTGTCAAAACATAAAATATTCCTTATGTTTATCTGTGTTACCTTTTCAGTTTTTGTAGTATAAAGGTTGAGTTAGGATTCAAAGTAATAAGCCCTTTGTGTGGTGGTTCTTTAGAGAGACCCAGACAACCATCGATGGCAAAAGGCAAGAGCCTGCTCTTTGTCTGGGGGTGGGGGGGATGGTGGGGAAATTATAGCTTTATTTGGTCCAGAGCTCCTTTACTGTCCCTGCCAGTGCCAGAGAGAGACCGGCCCCAGCTGTCCCGGGGCTTTTTCCCAGGGGGGACGGGCCCAGAGGCAGGGACAAGCCACTACCCAATCAGGGACAAGGTGGGAGTGAAACAGAGCGGGGTTACATTCCAGTGTGGGGGATGGGCGCAGCCAAGCAGGAACAAACCACGTGATACAGTTTCCAAGGGGGACAGGGAAGAAAATATTAAAAAACCAATATAAAAATGAAACACAATATAAACCAATTAACACACTGTAACATTTCCCTCTTTCTTATTAAATTGAGGAGGACGAAGGCTCAGTCCCTGGGAGATTGTTCAGAGTTCGGACCTTGAGTACCTTTAAAGTTGCAGAAGAAAAAAAATTACCTTTAGTGCAAACAAACTGTCCAGAAAAACACTGTTAAGAGAAGATGATAATTAGAAGGAGAGGGTTCCGCACTTTCGCCTCCTCCACGCAGCACTGGCCACTTGTGGGGCCTCTGCAGATGGCTTTGCACTTTTAGGGATGAAAGGTTTCACCCACTTGGCTGACACCCACTTGGGACCCGAGGGAGTGGACATGCAGGCGTACCCACGACCCCAGGTGACCAGATCATGAAGACCCTCTGTTTCCTTGGTTGCTGGATCCTTTACCATTACCGGAGGCTTTGCTTTCAGCTGCAGTTGGCAGTTCTCTCTGAAATGGTGCACAACTGGTGGGTTAAGATATCCAAATGTGCAATTTAAAAAGTTCAGAGTGAACAAGGCTTTGGACAACTGGATTTGGGGTGTTTCTAATTTTAGAGACTGATGTTGTTGGCTGAGGACCCTTTTGAGATTTTGGTGGGTCCTTTCCACGATGGCCTGACCTGTTGGGGAGCAGGGGATGCCTGTTTTGTGCTCTACTCCCCATTGCTGCAGGAAGCTTCTGAACTCCTTGGATGTGTAAGTGGGTCCATTATCAGTTTTTATTGATTTGGGGATGCCCAGGAAGGAAAAAGCCTCTATTAGGTGTTTCATGGCATCACTAGACTTCTCCCCTGTGTGGGCAGAGGCATAGACAGCTCCAGAAAAGGTGTCTACAGATACATGGACATACCTTTGCCTACCAAAGGACATGATGTGTGTCACATCCGTCTGCCACACCTCACAGCTCTTCAGTCCCCTGGGGTTTGCTCTCCTGCACTCAGGGCTGGGAGTGGGTGTAGCTGGCAGGAGGGACACATTGATACAATTGCCCAAGCCTGTTCCCGCGTTAGGTGGAACTGGTGGACTAGGCCTGGTGCATTCTGGTGAAAAAGCTGATGGCTGATTTTGGCTTGTCCAAAGATGTCTGGGAGTGGAGCCATCTCCGCAGGTGCAGCAAGAGCATCAGCCCTTCTGTTGCCCTCGGCTATGAATCCTGGTAAATCGGTGTGTGATCTGATGTGCATCACATAAAATTGTTGCTCTCAGTGGGAGACTAGATTTGCTAGTTTTGAGAGCAAGTTGAAAAGTGCAGCATTGGAGACCTCACTCAGTACAGCTTGTTCAGCTCTGGATACTACACCTGCTACATAGGCCGAATCTGTGACCAAATGGAATGGTTCAGGAAACTTTTCAAAAGCTCTAACAACTGCAGCCAACTCAGCTACCTGAGGTGATCCTTCCACTTCAACAATATTTTTTTCCCACTGCTGAGTTTGAGGATTTTTCCATGTTATTACTGATTTATGAGAGGTTCCAGATGCATCTGTAAAAACGGTTAAAGCCTTTAAAGGCCTCCTGCTCTGAACACTTTTTAATGACAATTTGAACTGAATTTGTTCTCTAAATAATTTGTGAGCAGGCCGATGAATTGAAATTTGACCTGTGTAGCTATCTAGAGCAAACTGCTAAGCTTCATTTTCATGAATCAGGTGCTCCAACATTGCTTTTGTGATTTGGCCGGAGTTTATCTCAATTGGGATATGAATACACTCAAAATCACAACCTGCCAATTCCCTGATCCGGGTCCTGGCTTTCCAGATCAATTCTGCTACCAATTCCTGTGGCCTGGTCATTCTTTTGGACCAGTGGTGACTGAGGAAAACCCACTCTATTATTAAGAGGAGATCCTTACAGTCTTTGTCCTTTTTTGATTTTTCCACTCTTTCCCACTGAAAAATCATCCAGTGTAGGTGTGACAATTTGCCTAAAATGATGAATTTAGATTTGCACCTGTTGGCCTGTCTGGTGGCCATACAGTCCTGCACCTTTTCTAGGGCTGCTCTTGCCTCTTGGGTGAGGGTCCTAGGAGAACTTAGCTCCTCTCCCCCTTTTAAAAGATTGAAGAGGGGGTCTAGGTCTTCAGTGGTCAGACCTAGCCAAGGTCTTACCCAATTTAAGGAAACACACAACTGCTGGACATCTGCTAAGGTCTTGATGTTATTTTTGACAACCAATTTTTGCGGCAAAATGGTCTGCTTACCAGTCTCCAGACCCAGGTACTTCCAAGGCGGCATCCTTTGAATCTTTTCCTACTGAAGCTCAAACCCTGCAGCAACCAAAAAATCGATTGTCAGGTCAAGCGTGTGGGACAGTAAATCATCATTGGGGGCCCACACAAGCACTTCATTCATGAAGTGCAGGATGATGGCTTCTCCTACAGCTGTGCGCACTGGGGACAGCAGGGAAGAGAGGTACCACTGACAAATAGATGGCGAGTTTTTCATCCTTTGGGGAAGAAATTTCCAGTGGTATCTTTTCCTCGGGGCTTCTTGGTTGAGGGTAGGGACCGAGAAGGCGAAACGTGGGGCATCGTCAGGGTGCAGAGGGATCTGGAAAAAACAATCTTTGATATCAATAGTTGCCAAATTCCAGTTTTGGGGGAGCATCGCTGGGGATGGCATCCCTGGTTGGAGAGAACCCATGTCTTCAATGACATTATTAATTTGACAGAGATCATGGAGGAGCCGCCACTTGCCTTTGTTTGCCTTTTTGATAACAAAGACTGGGGAATTCCACAGGGATGTGGTTTCCAGAATGTGGCCTTTAGCTAGCTGTTGATCCACTAGCTCCTGAAGCGCCTTCAATTTTTCTTTACTGAGCGGCCACTGCTCTACCCAGACTGGTGAATCAGTTTTCCAATTGAGTTTCTGGGTAGGGCGTTCTTCAGTGGCCGAAGCCCGAAAAACCGGGGGGGCATCTGGAATACCAAGCGTGACTCCCTACTGGGCCATCAGGTCTCTCCCCCACAAGGGATCTGAATAAACTAAAAACAAATGGAGACAGTGTAGCTAATTGTCCATTTGGCCCCTTAATTTGCACAACACTTTTTGATTGTTTTGCCCATTTCATCCCCCCTATACCTTCTACCTGCCCAGCCACATTTTGCAGTTCCCAATGTGAGGGCCACATCCTTTCTGGTACAATTGCTACAATCACACCTGTGTCCAAAACCCCTTTGAGATTTATTACTTCCCCACCGAGACGGACCTCACACCCTATTATGAGTTTGTCCCTCCCAATAACTCGTGTGGGGCAAACATCAAGGTGTTTGTTCCTTGTGATGTCTTTTTCAGGGAACGGGTCAGGTGCTGGAATTGCCTGAGCTATTATCTGCCCCTTAGGCAGAAACAAAGGTGGGCGGACACAGCGCAGCCAGAGAACTAGTCGTTTAGGGTTTGATGAGGCAAGACCCGGAAGGATCTCGATTTCTCTCGGTGTGTACTTGGTGTCCCCAAGGATGACATACTTACTGCCAACATGTTGCCAGGAGCCTGGCACCTGTAGATCCAATGAACCTAAATGCCAGTCTGTGTCAGGTGCAAGGGCTCTGTCAGTTGCAACCTAAAAGGCTTTTGGAGACATTCAGTGGTTAGACAGGGTCTGCTCACGTCATGATCTGCAGGGTCATATCTGGTGACTTCTGCTGAAAGGCAGAACTGGTTATAGCAGGATTAGTTAATTTAACATTTGCATTTTCTAGTTTTTCATCCCACCTCCTCAGACTTGCCCCATTTATGTTGGCACCCTGGGCAAGCCGGCGCTCACTTTTTAGTTTTTTGAAAAATTCCCTTTGAACTCTTGAGACCCCTTGCCCCCATTGTCCTGAAAGTCCAGAAATTGCTTCTTTTAAGGGCATTGAGATGCCCAATGTCCAGCCTGATCACACAGGAGACACGTCGTTCTTCTCTTGGGTGGTGGCCGTGGCACAGGCACAGGGCATGGTGTCTGCTGCGGCAGCTTTTTGCGGTGGTCTGAATGCATCTCTGCAACTGTGGTTTAGGTGAGCTGTCATGAAGGGAACCTTCTTGGTACACACGTGGAGCATGTCATCTAAGGCTGGCGCTGGTTCCATGGGGAGGCTGAGGATGGCTGCCTTGCCATGTTCGTTCACATTGGTCAGCACCATCCCCTCTAGGACCTGTTCTTGGGCTCCTTCATTCTTAACCTGTAACTCGATAGCTCAGGTTAATCACTCCACAAATGCTACAAAAGGTTCTGATGGAAGCTGTATTATTTTACTGTAAGGTTGGAAAGGCCCGTTGGGCTGGATTGAAAAGAGTGCTCTGGAAGCAGCATCTTTAATGCATTCCAAAACATCTAAAGGAATTTCCTGAGCCTGCTTGCAGGGTGAGACCCATTCACCATCACTACACAGATGTTTTAATCGAATTGGCAAATTATTATTACCAACAACCATTTCAGGATTTTGCCAAAGCTTTGTGTAGAACTAACTTCTCTGCTGTGGACTCCAGGATGGCGTGGATGAATGTAGATGAGAGATCTGTGAAGTTGGGTTTTAGAAGATGAGGTTTATTGTAAGGGATATGAGGCCTTGCTCTGAGCTGCCAGGCTGCAGCTTGTGGCAAGACCTAGGAAAGTGTGGGAAGGGAGAGGTAGGGAGAGGAAAGTCCTCGGGAAAGGGTGCCAGGCAAAGAGACTGTCCAGCCCCCTTGGGACCCCTTCTTAGGGGTCTTCAAGGTGGGCTGGAACAGGACTTGGGCCAATGGGGTTACAGATACCTGATACTGCAGGGGAGGGTTACAGGTGTGGGATGAACCATACATTGGGGGGTGAGACAGGACATTCCATTTGACCTCTGGGTCTGGCTGCAGGTGACCTTCAGCTGGTCACATAACTGTTTTCCCAGACATCCAGTAGCTAGGACATCTCAAACATCAAAACTTACTTTCAATTCTATCTCACTTACAGACTTCACATTCTCAGAATCTAAGCAATCATATTTATAGGGCTTTCTGGCTTCATCCTCCCCAACAGCTCTGGAAGTAAATCTCTTAATATTTTTTTCCATGTGGATTCCCAAAGCCTAAACTGTGTGGGCGAAAGGATGGAAGAAAAAAGCTGCCATAGTGTCCTGGTTTGGGACAAATTTGGGAGAAAACCCCTGTATAGGGTCCCTCTAAGGAAGCTGGCCTTTGCCAGTTTTTGAATGATCCCCCACCCAGTGCTTTCAGGGTGGTTTTTAGCAGTCCGTTGTATCTTTCTGTTTTCCCTGAAGCTGGTGCATGATAGGGGATATGGTACACCCACTCAATGCCATGTTCCCTAGCCCAGTTGTTGATGAGGCTGTTCTTGAAATGAGTTCCATTGTCTGATTCAATCCTCTCAGGGGTACCATGCCTCCAAAGAACTTGTTTTTCAAGGCCTAGAATGGTGTTACGGGCCGTAGCGTGAGGCACAGGGTAGGTCTCCAGCCATCCTGTGGTGGCCTCTACCATTGTGAGCATGTAGCGCTTGCCTTGGCGGGTTTGGGGAAGGGTGATGTAGTCAATCTGCCAGGCTTCCCCATACTTA
The DNA here is from genome assembly GCF_015227805.2 of Hirundo rustica. Lineage (NCBI taxonomy): Eukaryota > Metazoa > Chordata > Aves > Passeriformes > Hirundinidae > Hirundo > Hirundo rustica. The sequence goes on from NC_053450.1 coordinate 98,390,633, forward strand.
TACTTGGACCATCGCCCGCCATACCATAGGGGCTTCACCCGCTTGGCCTGCTTGATGGCAGCAAACGTCTCACAGTCATGGATAACCTGAGAAATACTGTCCATGGTTAGATCCACCCCTCGGTCTCGTGCCCACTTGTAGGTGGCATCTCTGCCCTGATGGCCTGAGGCATCATGGGCCCATCGAGCTAGAAACAACTCTCCCTTGTGTTGCCAATCTAAGTCTATCTTTGACACCTCTATCTTTGCAGCCTGATCTACCTGCTCATTGTTTCGGTGCTCCTCATTAGCCCGACTCTTGGGGACATGGGCATCTACATGACGGACTTTGACAGGTAGCTTCTCTACCCGAGCAGCAGTGTCCTTCCACTCATCTGCAGCCCAGATTGGTTTTCCCCTACGCTGCCAGTTGGCCTTTTTCCACTTCTCCAGCCATCCCCACAGAGCATTGGCTACCATCCACGAATCAGTGTAGAGGTAGAGCTTTGGCCACTTCTCTCTTTCAGCAATGTCCAGGGCCAGTTGAACAGCTTTGAGCTCAGCGAGTTGGCTTGACCCACCTTCTCCTTCAGTGGCTTGTGCAACCTGTCTTGTGGGACTCCATACAGCTGCTTTCCACTTTCGTTTCATCCCAATGATGCGGCAGGAACCGTCAGTGAAAAGAGCATAGCGTGTTTCTTCTGCTGGCAGTTGGTTGTATGGTGGAGCTTCTTCAGCACGTGTCATTTGTTCCTGCTCCTCTTCATCCATGAGACCAAAGTTTTCACCTTCCAGCCAATTTGTAATTATTTCCAAAATCCCGGGGCGATTTAGGTTTCCAATGCGGGCGCGCTGAGTGATGAGGGCAATCCATTTGCTCCATGTGGCATTGGTGGCATGGTGGGTAGAGGGAACTTCTGCTTTGAACATCCATCCCAGCACTGGTAGTCGAGGTGCTAGCAGGAGTTGTGTTTCAGTGCCTACTACTTCTGAGGCAGCTTGAACTCCTTCATAGGCAGCCAAGATTTCCTTCTCTGTTGGAGTGTAGTTGGCTTCGGACCCTCTGTAGCTTCGGCTCCAGAATCCCAGTGGTCGGCCCCGAGTCTCCCCAGGCCCCTTCTGCCAAAGGCTCCAGGACAGGCCATTGTTCCCGGCTGCTGAGTAGAGCACGTTCTTCACCTCAGGTCCTGTCCTGACTGGGCCAAGGGCCACTGCATGAGCGATCTCCTGCTTGATCTGGGCAAAGGCTTGTTGCTGCTCAGGGCCCCAGTGGAAATCATTCTTCTTGCGGGTGACCAGGTAGAGAGGGCTCACAATCTGGCTGTACTCAGGAATGTGCATCCTCCAGAAACCTATGGCGCCTAGGAAAGCTTGTGTTTCCTTTTTGTTAGTTGGTGGGCACATTGCTGTGATCTTGTTGATGACTTCAGTGGGAATCTGACGCCTTCCATCGTGCCACTTTACTCCCAGAAACTGGATCTCTCGAGCAGGTCCCTTAACTTTGCTCTTCTTGATAGCAAAGCCAGCCTTCAGGAGAATCTGGATGATCTTCTCTCCTTTCTCAAACACTTCCATTGCTGTGTTTCCCCACACAATGATATCATCGATGTACTGTAGATGTTCCGGAGCCTCACCCTTTTCTAGTGCAGCCTGGATCAGTCCATGGCAGATGGTGGGGCTGTGTTTCCACCCCTGGGGCAGTCAGTTCCAGGTGTACTGCACGCCCCTCCAGGTGAAAGCAAACTGAGGCCTGCATTCTGCTGCCAAAGGAATGGAGAAAAATGCGTTAGCAATGTCAATTGTGGCGTACCACTTTGCTGCCTTGGACTCCAGCTCGTACTGGAGTTCCAGCATGTCCGGCACAGCAGCACTCAATGGTGGAGTCACTTCGTTCAAGGCACGGTAGTCCACAGTCAATCTCCATTCTCCGTCAGACTTGCGCACAGGCCTGATGGGGCTGTTGAAGGGTGAGTGGGTTTTGCTGACCACCCCTTGTGTCTCCAGCTCATGGATCATCTTGTGGATGGGGATCACAGCATCTCGAGTTGTTCTGTACTGTCGGCGATGCACTGTTGAAGTGGCAATTGGCACTTGTTGCTCTTCCACCCTCAGAAGACCTACAGCAGATGGGTTCTCTGATAGTCCAGGCAAGGTATTCAACTGCTTAACACCCTCTGTCTCTACAGCTGCTATCCCGAATGCCCACCTAAATCCCTTTGGGTCTTTGAAATACCCATTTCGGAGGAAGTCTATGCCCAAAATGCATGGAGCTTCTGGGCCAGTCACAATAGGGTGTCTCTTCCACTCATTTCCAGTCAGGCTCACATCAGCCTCCACCAAAGTAAAATCTTGTGAACCCCCTGTCACCCCAGCAATGGAAACAGATTCTTCCCCCACATGTCTTGATGGAAGTAATGTGCACTGTGCACCAGTGTCAACTAAGGCCTCATATTTTTGTGGTTCTGATGTGCCAGGCCAACGAATCCACACAGTCCAAAAAACACGGTTTTCCCTAGCCTCTACCTGGCTAGAGGCAGGGCCCCTCTAAGCCTGATTATCCTTATTTCCCTGGGTAACCGGAGCTGCTTCTTTCTTGCTGGAACTTCCTCTCATAGTCTTGCCATCCAACAATTCATGCAGCCGTTGTGTCATAGCATCAGTAGATTCTCCATCCCATCCTTTCATGTTTTCTCCACAATCACGCAGGAAGGACCACAGCTTAGCCCGTGGGATGCCTTTTCCCTCTCTATCTAGGGAACGTTTGCGTGTGGTGCCAGAGCCCCTAACTTGTACTGCAGAGATCTGGAGAATGTCCTGCTTGAGTTCTTTGTGATTCTCCTCCATCTTGTCTGCTAATCCCCACACCTGTGTTTCCAGAGCTGCAATTCTTGCATGTGTTGGACCATGCACAGCATCTGCATATGTTCGTAGCTTCTTCGCCATATCAAGCACGGTCTCCTCTGTCTCATCCCGCTTCATTATTGCTAAAGCAGAGGAGTATTCTTGTGGCCCAAGTCGTACAAGTTTTCGCCACATCACAGGTGTACATGGTACCAAGTCGGGGTTCCTAGTGTTTATGTCATCTGAGAAGACAATCTCCGCCACTGCCATTTCCCTCAAGCGCTAGATCCCTTGTTCAATGGTTTTCCACTGGGTTTGCTGCATATAGAGATCGTCGGCACAGAGATATCTTTGTGCCACACTTCCCAGGACCCGTTCCCAGAGACTGCAAGGACTAGCCTCCCTCATCATTTCTTGGTCAATAACTGGATCATGTGACAGGGATCCCAGATGTCTCGCTTCAGTGCCATCCAGTATTGTAGCCTCGCCTGCAGCATCCCAAAGACGGACTAACCAACTAATTATAGATTCATCAGGTCGTCAAGTATAATCCTTTCTTAGGCCACGAAGGTCCTTCAGGGAAAAGGACTCAATAGTATCTCCTGCTCTTGCAGCAGTTGGTCAGGCTCCTGATCTTGTAGCAGTTGGTTGGGCTCCTGATGTTGCAGCAGCTGGTTGGGCTCCTGATCGTGTGCTAGTTGGTTGGACTCCCGATCTTGTGCCAGTTGATTTGGCTTCTGATTTTGTATCAGTTGGTTCGGCTTCTGACTGTGTATCATCAGTTGCTTCAGCTTCTGATTGTGTGTCAGGTGGTTTGACTCCTGACTGGGTGTCAGGAGGCATTGAGGATCCTTCACCTGAATCATCGTCCACTGGTCGATCGGTTTTGTCCGTGTGCTTCTTTCCCTTCTTTACTGCAGCAACTGCCGGTGTCTTAGCCTCACTGTCTGGTTTAGCTGCAGCCTGAATAGCTGTGGGGTTGGCTGCAGCCTGAGTGACTGATTTATCTCCCTGCTCCCTTGCCTCTATCTGCTGCCCTACAGTGTTTAGCGGTGTGTGACTCATTCTAGAAAAGCTATAAACCATATAGAGGAAAGTCACCAGGTGAAATACCAGGAAGGTGGTGTCTTTAACGTTCAGGAGACCCTGAACATTCTCCAAAAGTGATGTAACTGACTCAAAAGAGAAGAAGGAAAGAAGAGGCTGAAGAGCCTCATCCCCTACTCCTCCTCTAACAAACTGGGTGCAATTGTTGATAAATCCCCAAAACATGCTGCTGGAACTAGGACGCAGAGTAGGACGAAAAAACCATAAACTGAACATACCCAGAACAAACTCCAGTATCTTTATAAGCTTCTTGTAAACCATAATCACCGAACCCAGCAAAATAACTATTCTAATTTGTGCATCCCTAGTGTAAAAGCTGTATGTTAGGGACAATATTGGAGCTATTTCTGGGTGAGAAAACAAACCTAGGGACCAGAAAGGTAGTAAGACCTCAAAAAAGCCTAGGGAACAGAAATGCAGAAAAGACTCCATTCTAAGAGACATTAGGAATTCAAGAAGCAACATGGCCACTGACTGTTTAATCCCCACCCAAAGGACAAACAAAAAATGCAGTTAATAATAATCAATACAAGTTTTTTCCACTCTCTCGTGCCCCGCAGTGGGCACCAGTTAGAAGTATGTCCTGGTTTGGGACAAATTTGGGAGAAAACCCCTGTATAGGGTCCCTCTAAGGAAGCAAACCCAAGTGGCCCCTCCCTCCAACCGGTCCGGTAAAAAAAAAACCCTTTGGAGAAAAGTGGAAAAAACGATTTTACTAAACAAATGAAGTGCATACAAGTATAAAGAATGAATAATATGAAACAATAAAACCTCTCCTGAAGTGAGATGGCAAATTGAGAAAGTCCTTGCCGTGGGTGTAGCTTGGCTCTCTCTCTCAGTGCCTCTCCTCAGTCCCAGTCCCTCCGGCGCTGCTGGAAAATGCCGAGCTCCAGGCCCTGGTGGGCCGCAGGTGCAGCCCCCAGTGCTCCCCTGGGTTTTCAGTCCAGAGCAGGTTTAAACAGTTCCAAGAAAAAGGAAAAAAAAAAACAGTCCAGGGAACTTCTCTGCCCTAGCTAGCTGAAACTAACTAAAAGCAAAACAAGATCTCTGTCCTGCAGTCTCTCCAAGCCTCCGCCGAACACCCCGTCCGCAGAAGAATGTGGAGGAGTCAGGCAGTTTTCTCAAAACAAACTCCGCGCTTCTCCTTGCTCTTAGAACCAGTCTTAAAGGCACAGGACTCAATATACAGCACAAACAGAACAGACAATTGGGGATACAGGCATCATAAAGTTACCCTAGGACACGTAGGTCAAAGGGAACAATAGGATTCCCTGCTAAATTTGCTTTTAAAAGGCTGTGAAAGTATTCACTTTCGTGTCCAAAATTGGCCTGAGCTTTGCATAACTCCTGAATCGCTTGTTGGGGGAAGGGGTCCCAATTACTGTGGACAGCACCCCCCCTTTTTGACCATTGATATGTGACAGGGGTGGCAGAAAAGCTGGGATCACTTCCTGCTTCCGGGTTCCCGGCTCCCCCCACCTCCCCTCCGGGAGGTGGGAACTGGGACTGTGGGCAGGGAAACCGTGGGAACCAGGGGCAGGGAGGGGCTGGATGCTTGAGTCACATGGGGTGGAGTCAGAGGGCAGAGGTTTGAGGGTAGGGGCTGGAGTCAGAGGAGGGGGCGGTGCCAGGGGCGGCATTGAAGAAAAGGAGAGGTCTGGGGATAGGAAGGGATTGCGAAAGGGATTGTGGGAAGGAGGGACAGACAAAGAGAGAGGCTCCTCGTGACTCAAGAACACATGGCTTCAGCCATTTTGGGGAACAAAGGAGTCCTCTCCATCTTGTGACGCCCCCCTTCTGAATTAAGACTAGTTTGGGATTTGCTAAGATGGGGGTTTTGAGCACTCGAACTGCCTGCAAAAGTAATCCAAGCCCAGGGTTTACAAACTGGGGAAGAAGGGAGTTTGGGGAAAAGTTTAGATTTTAGGTTTCTGTGTTCCCTTTAACTGTGACTGGGAAACCGAAAGTTTAAAAACCTCGCTGGAGAGAAAAAAAAAGAGCCGAAGGGAAAACAGTTACCTTTTCCACCACCCCAGGCAGCCGAAAGGAATGTGCTATTAAAGCACCCTGAAGGTTTACTCTGAAAGCAAAAGGAAAAAAAACCCTTTTCCCTGAGGAACAATGCCTTTGAAAAGATTTTCCCTTAGAAAACCAAAAGTGGTACTCACCAAAAATCCAGTGTTCCTTTCCTTTCTTTCCCAATCACTCCTTATGCCTAATGTCGGAAAACAACGGGAGACAAGCCACATCCGATGATGATCAACAAGTCTCAGCTTTATTTAGATTAATAGCAAATATATAGTGTCAATAATTAGTTCATACATATTACAAAACTATAGCTTATGATTGGCTTATGATATTTTGACGCATGTTCTTTCTGTAATCAGCCTTGCGGTTACAATTTTCTTAATCTAGCATTTTCAGTTCCTTAGCCTAGCATTTTTCAGCATTTTTGTACTAACAACACCCTTGTTGTTGTATCATTCTAGTGCTCAAGGATATTATATCCTTGTTAATCATCACGTACACCACATAGACATAGTTACATTCCAATCGACTTAACAGTATCATGGCCCTTGCTGTGCAGCCATGCATCAGAAAAATTCTCCACAGAAAGATTCTCCACATTTCCCCCGTTTTCTTTAAATTGCACAAGGAGATGCTGATTAAACATTTTCTGAACTCCTTGTTGTATCAAATTTTGCAAGGAAATACAAATACAAGGCAAACAAATAATCAACAAAACAATCACAATGCTTACTACAATGACTATTTTTATCATCGAGGTCAGCCAAGGTCCTAATCCCAAAGAAGCGAGCCATCTGTCTAAACTCCACCCTTGTTGCAATTTTAATTGTTCTGTCAATTTCTGTAAACTTGATATTTGAGCATGAATGGACTGAGAATGGTCAGACAAATTCATACAGCACATTCCTTCAAACTCCTCACATCCGTGACTTTGTGCTAAAAGCAAAAAATCAATCGCGGCCCTGTTTTGCAAAGTAGCATGCCTGACCGAATCTACATCTACTAATAAGCTACTTAAAGCAAGAGACGTGGCATTAGTTTGTTTTGCTAGCCAACACCCTAATTTATTAAGAGTAGCCAAGCTCTGAGCTGTTCCTACTCTTGGGGCAAGGACAGATGCAGCAATTATTTTATCTGGGGACTAAAATTCCATGTCTGATTTACACTCCGATGTAAACTGATGGACCATTCTTTTTGTTCGCATCTGAGCACTTGTTTGATGTAAAATCATAGATGTGTTCGGGGTAAGCAATGATAGTCGTCCTAATGTGCATGGACTACCTTTCATCCGAGAGGGAATGCCTGCCTAGGCCCTGTCACCACAAATAAAAAACATTCTAAAAGGTAATTGAAGTGGTGCTAAAGTAGATACAGAAACAATAGGAGAAGTATAGTTACACCAGAGTGTGGAATTTCGATAAACTGCCAAAGAAGAGTTAACTATTGTGGTATAGTTTTTTCTAGAACATAAGGTTCTACTGGTAAAGTTAAAAACAACACATCCATCAGCCTGAACTGATCCTAATAACTAATCTCTTGTGGCTCTAAGGCTGCTAAAGGTAGATAAGGCACCCATTTGTCCCAAGCACCTACTGTTTTTCGGGAATTGTTCCTTTGACAAGTAGGGATCTGTGAAGGGCAAGGCCATTCATCAACAGGCAATCCTACTAAACATGTGGAAAAAGGATTTCTGGGGGATGAAAGAGAAAGACATATTGCTTCTTGATTGGTTAAATTAGCCAAAGTGACCCATACATTTGTTTTTGGCTGTGGGGGAACCCACCAAGCACTTGCTATACAGGAACAAAAGAACAGTAGGTACAAAACTCTCATGCTATCATCTGTACAACAAAAGCAACAACAACAACAACAAATTATTAATCTTTAATTAACAATTCGCTAAACAGGCTATTAAAAGTACAAAATGGTCTATTGTATATATAACAGAGGGTAGGTTCAGTCACTGTCAACAGGAACTTCTGATGAAGGCGAACCAAGCCGTCTAGGTGTAACTGAGGATTCCTGATGTCCTCCACTTTGAGGTTTTGATGCTGGCTTCGTCCACTGAGCTGGAATCCACTCAGGTCCTGTAGGGGTAGAAACACAAAGATATCTTCTTCCTCAATATAATACTTTCACTGGACCTTGCCATAAACCTGTCTTCAAACATTTGTATCTAACCCAGATTTCTGTTGGTTCTGTCTTGTTCTCACTAGGGCTGTCAAAATGTGTGATAACTGCTGGTACCTTTGATGATCTAAATACACACAAATAGTTCAATACAAAAAATGTTTTAGCTACACGTTCCTGAATATCTGTGATATGGCTAAATTTTTCAATATAAGTTTTTAAAGTACCATTTGCTCGCTCTACAATTGCTTGCCCCTTAGGATTATGCGGTATTCCTGTAACATGCTTCACACCCCATTGTTTCAAAAAGGTTTGAACCCTGCTACTGACGTAAGCTGGACCATTGTCTGTTTTTAGCTGTCGACAAACTCCCATGACTGCAAAACAACTAGTTAAATGTCTAATTACATGAATAGCCCTTTCACCTGACTGAGGCGTAGCCCAAATATAATGACTGTATGTATCAATTGTCACATGAACATATTTCAGGCGACCAAAACTATTAACATGCGTGACATCTGCTTGCCACAGTTCATTGGCCATTACTCCACGAGGATTAACCCCTGTCCCTAGCCCTAAACCTCCATTATGGTGACAGCATATGGGACAGCTTCTAACAATTGCAGTGGCTTCTGCATGTGAAATGTGGAATTCTTTCTGAAGTCCTTTTGTGTTCTGATGGAAAATGGAGTGAGCCTCTCGTGCTAACACATGTTGAGGCAATGGCACGGTTATGGCTGTAGATACTAGTTCATCAGCTCGCTGATTTCCTTCTCCTAAACCAATGTTCCATTTATGACTCTGAATATGAATTACTGCATAGGGTTGTTCTCGCTGGTGCAAAGCTTTATTCAACTGCATCAAAAGCTGATAGAGTCTCTGATTTCATACTTCTTTGATAAAGGCATCTTCTATTCGTGCAACAACACCTGCCACATATAGTGAATCAGTCACTACATTAATTGGTTCTCTGAAATGAGATATTGCCCAGACCACAGCAAAGAGCTCTAGTGTCTGCAAAGTATCGGCTTCTTCTGCTGACAGCATTTTTTTTTCCCAAGACCCTTCTTTCTGCCATATAATGGCAGCCTTACGGGATTTCTTTCTGGCATCTCTATATACAGTAAGTGCTCCCGGTATGGGCCTGTCACTTCTTTTAGGAACTAACATCCATTTCTGCATCCTTACCCATTTCAGTGGAGGCTTGCTGTTATTAGGTGCGATAGTACTAGTTCTGCCTAATAGCGCTTCCTGTAATTCAGCAGAATTAACCAAATACCAATCTAATGTATCTCGTTGCAGTGGCAGAAAAATGGTATCAGGCTCCAAACCCATAACTTGTACTACACGTTGACGTCCTTTCTTGATAAGTAGACTCAATAGCTCAATTTTTTGCCATATAGTCTTTTGTTGTTGTAGTGGAGGCATAACCCATTCCAGCACCCATTGTTCTCCCGTTCTCTTGAGATGCTGGACCAATGCACCCATAAAATGAGTGGGGCCCAGCCATATGGCTAAGTCAACAGGAAGATCTAAAGTTCTCTGGCGAACCTGGCCCTGTAAAATGCACTCAGCAATGAGTTGAATTACCTGCTGCTGTTGAAGGGAAACAGTCACTTGTTGTGTGGGGTCAGTCCCTTTCAGCAAAGGACGTAACTGATCAATTAGTTCGTTGGGAATTCCAACTATAGGCCTGAGCTACTGTAAATCCCCTAACAGTTTTTGTGCATCATGTAATGTAGTAATGTTGTGATGAAATTGCAGCTTTTGGGGAGTAACCGTCTGTTCTGTTAAAATCCATCCTAAATACTTCCATGGAGAAGATAGCTGGATTTTTTCAGGGGCTACAATCAGAGCTTGTTTAGCAAGAGTCTGTTGAATTTGGTGAATTTGTAAATCCGAAAAGGGCTGAGGTTGTGCAAACAAAAGGTCATCTATGTAATGATAAATGATAACTTGAGGCCACTGCTGCCTTAGAGGTTGTAGGGCAGAATTAACAAAAAGTTGACACAAGGTGGGGCTGTTGCGCATGCCTTGAGGTAACACAGTCCATTCAAACCTTTGATCGGGGTGCTGACGATTTACAGCTGGTAACGTAAAAGCAAACCTAGGTGTATCTTGAGGATGCAATGCTATAGTGAAAAAACAGTCTTTTAAGTCCACTATTAACAAAGGCCAATGTTGAGGCAACATAGCTGGGTTAGGCAAACCTGGTTGAAGAGCTCCCATTGGTTCCATTTGGGCGTTCACTGCATGAAGGTCGTGAAGCAGTCGATATTTTCCAGATTTTTTCTTTATGACAAATATAGGGGTGTTCCATGGGCTGGTAGACAGTTTCAGGTGACCTTGTTGAAGTTGCTCTTGTACTAAGGCATGTGCGTGTTGTAAGCTTTCCCCTTTCAATGGCCACTGCTTAACCCACACTGGAGTATTTGTATTCCAGGTGAGAGGAATGGGGAAAGTCCAAGCAGCAGCCATTATCCCAAAGGGTGATCATTGGTGAGAACAATACCAAGTTGTGCCAACACATCTCGTCCAATTAAACACTGTACTGTAGGTGGAAGTGGTGTAATTGAAAAGGATGCTTGTGCATATTTCCCATCAATGACTACAGTGAGCGTCGGTGTTCGACTAGCTAGAGTCATTCCTCCTACTCCAGTCACTGTTGTGGCAGCTGCCAGGTAAAACAAACAATCCTAGCATAGTCGTGGAAGAGCGCCCTAGCAAAAGTCCACCTACTGGTTGTCCATTGATTATAATAGGTCCTATAAGTCTCGTGGGGATCTTGAGAGGATTTGTGGTCATTATAGTGACATCTACTGTGGCTGCCACGTCCATGCCGAGGCTCCCGCTGGTGGCTGGTCGCAGTTGTTTGTTGACATTGCAGCCGCTACTTGTGTCCCGGCGCGGCAACTGTTCGCGCTGCTCCTCAAGTTTCCCGACCTCCGTCGACAGGCGCTGGTGTTATGTGTGTCAACGCGGCATTTTGCACACCAAACCCCTGCAGCATTATACTCTCTTCAGATATGTCCGCTACTTCTGCAACAAAAACATTTCATGCGAGCACTAGAAGGTGGGGTGCGAGGACCAGTGCTAGCCGTTGCTACTTGAGGAGGAGCAAGAGCTGCCATTACCTGCGTCTCAGAAGCTTTTGCCTGCTCTTGTAATCCGAGCCCTAATTGTTTTATAGCATCAACTAAAAATGCCTGCGTTCTTGATGGCACAGTTGCTGCCTTTTCTAATAAATCAGCTATTGACCAATCCCCTGCCATAGTATTTATCATTGATCTAGTGTGTGAATTGCTATTTTGTAAAACACACTGTTTTAACAATGCCCCTTTCATGTAATCTTGAACACCTGCTCTATCTATGGCTTCTGCTACCTTGTCTACAAAGGACCCCAAGGTTTCCTCACGACTCTGCTTGATTCCCATATATATGGGTAATCCCCCTGGAGCTTTAACCTTGTCGATGGCTCTTCTTGCTACTGCTATAGCCTCTCGACACTTGTCTGGTCCCATAAGGGCTTGAGCCTCCATTCTTTGATAGGGTCCTAGCCCTAACAATTCATCTAACGTTATACCTTGTAGTAGATCACTTTGTCCCTTTTGCACAGCCGCTGAGGCTTGTGCTTCTGCCTGCCAATGTGCAGTAAATAACAAATGTTGATGTTGCGTAAAAATGAGTCGGGCTATCCCTTTTATATCTGCTGGCAACAAGACATGAGCATTAAAAAGATACTCTTACATTTGTTTTGCAGGCTCACTAGTAACCCCATATTGCTCAACTGTAGAGCGCAGCTGCGCTAACATTTTCTAATCTAAAACTGTAACTGTTGCTTGCAAACCTCCTGCTGGATTTGGCGTAAAAGTAACTGGAAAAGCCAAACAATCAGAGGCAGCTTCCAGCATATCTTTATCACCCTGCTCAGCGCCTTGCCGAACCAAGGCTGCCTACACTTCGCGGCGTTCCCTTGCCATAGCCCCCGCAAGGTCAGATTCTGCCCCAGGGATAGGCTCTTGGCTATCTGGGAACATGGCCACCTGAGGCAATACGGGGGTAGCATTCTCGGGGCTGCATGGAGGCTCCCTTATGTTGTTGGCTCCCTGTCTAGATTCTACTTCTGCCAGAGGAGGTGCTGAGGCTGGTAAATGTATGGTAGTGAATACGGGAGGATTAGGGGTACTAGCGCCTAAGAAGGGATTATAATCTTTATTCTTTTCCTGAGCTGATACTACTTCTCGAGCTGCCCTTTTTTCTGCCTGACATAACAACAACTCATTATGTACCACCCTCCATAGTTTGCTCATTTTCTTGGCTGTCTTATCATCGTCTAATATGAGCTCCCATAGCTTATCTCCAAATCATCTCCATTCCACTAACTCATGAACAGTATGAGGGTTAATAAAAAAACCCTTGAGAATAACCATATTCTAAAAGTTTAGGTAACTCTTTTCCTAAATTTAATCCTTTAATTTGGCGTTTCTGCAAGAACGCTGTAAATAAATCATTTGCTGCTTGCCTGTCTATAATTATGTCAGCGCTGTTGCAGCTTCTCCAGGTCTCGGCAGCACGTATCGGCTAAGCCCACCTCTGTGGTCGCTTAGGGCACGGAGCACTCCCAGGTTCTGTTGCTCTTAAGCCGTCCTTCTGCTTGCAGGACCCGAACCCTACGTTGTTCCCAGTCGTGGATCACGTCGGGGTCACCATTTGTCGGAAAACAACGGGAGACAAGCCACATCCGATGATGATCAACAAGTCTCAGCTTTATTTAGATTAATAGCAAATATATAGTGTCAATAATTAGTTCATACATATTACAAAACTATAGCTCATGATTGGCTTATGATATTTTGACGCATGTTCTTTCTGTAATCAGCCTTGCGGTTACAATCTTCTTAATCTAGCATTTTCAGTTCCTTAGCCTAGCATTTTTCAGCATTTTTGTACTAACAACACCCTTGTTGTTGTATCATTCTAGTGCTCAAGGATATTATATCCTTGTTAATCATCACGTACACCACATAGACATAGTTACATTCCAACCGACTTAACAGTATCATGGCCCTTGCTGTGCAGCCATGCATCAGAAAAATTCTCCACAGAAAGATTCTCCACACCTAAGGCTGACCCTTTTTGGTGCAAAAAGAGCTTCCAGTCTTGGTTCCCAGGGTCGGCTTTCCATGAACATGTGGTCACCTTCTCTGGGAGCAGCCTGCCATTCGTGGGGCTTCTTCGCAGCACTCTGATGGGTTTTTTAAGTCCAAAGGAAAAAGCTACAGCCCTGGCCTGTGGAATCCTGTGTTTCGGAGACTCTACAGTGAACACCAAGCCTGATGGGTCTGTCTCTCTGCATGGGTGGGCTACGCTTCGTGACTCATGTGCCTGCATGAGATTCCTTGGCCACGTGCTCCACGCATGGTTCTTCCAGCTTTCTGGGAACCTCTTGTGGCTTCGAGCCCCACGTTTAGGCACCAGCTGTGGTGGTTCTTTAGAGAGACCCAGACAACTGTCGATGGCAAAAGGCAAGAGCTTGCTCTTTGTCCGGAGGGGGGAAATTATAGCTTTATTTGTTCCAGAGCTCCTTTCCCGCCCTGGCCGTTGCCAGAGAGAGACTGGCCCTGGCTGTCCTGGGGCTTTTTCCCAGGGGGGACGGGCCCAGAGGCAGGGACAAGCCACTACCCAATCAGGGACAAGGTGGGAGTGGAACAGAGTGGGGTTACATTCCAGTGTGGGGGTTGGGCGCAGGCCAGCAGGAACAAACCATGTGATACAGTTTCCAAGGGGGAACAGGAAAGAAAACATTACAAACCCCCATATAAAAATGAAACACAATATAAACCAAATTAATACACTGTAACACCTTTGGAAAGTGAATAGTTCTTGGGTTCACTATGGACCTTGTTTCCATGACAGGTAATTGAAGGATTCAGTACCAAAAGAGACTGATATCCATCAAATGAGTAATTGTTATATAGGTGAATCTTTTAGAAATATAAAATATCATCTGGGTTTGATTTGTTAATTACTGTTGTGGTTTTTTTTTTTTCTTAATCCGTGTGTATGCAGTAGGTTGTTTAGAAGTTGTTTAAGGTATAAGAATTTGCTAGTAATTAAAAAGAGAAATCAGTAATAACAACCAGTGTAAGGTGGTTGGTTCTGTTTCTCTCTAAATAAAAACTTACCAGTTACTTTTTCAACCCATTAATGACATGCACAGTTTCTTTCAACTTGAAAAACAGTAACACAACATTCCATTAGACTTGAGATAAACTCTTCATAAGTACAAGTTGATTGGCATTTTTTTTTTGTTTCAGTTTTGTTTCAGCTTGCATATATATGTATCACATTTCAATAATAAGGATTTGAGAATGCTGCATACCAGACAGAGAAGTGTGAACCATAGCAGCCAAAGTAAATTGTTTTTCCTTTAATTGTTAATTTTCCCATCCAGAAGCCCTAGACAGTAGGCATACTTCATTGAGAGCCAGGAATCTCTACAACAACCTGTGACTTGTGCATCAGGGCAGTTTTTCAACTGTTTGACAGGAAGCTCCAGTAGCTACTTGTTGCTATATTATGTGAGCTTTTGTGAGATGTTTACAGCTCTGTTGCTGAATTCTCACAGTATGTTCTGTAAACATCATATTTTCCACATTCCCTTCTGATGAGAGTCAACTGATTGAGTTCTAGCCTGGTCAGTGGGAGGGAGAGGCGGTAACCTTGTTCTCCAATCCCTGGTCATTCTTCAAAATCTATATAAGCGAGGTTTTTGTAAATAAAGAAGTCCTTCAGCCTTCTTCTTGGAGTCAAAGAGTGTGTATCATTTTCTCTTTGTGTCCTCTAGCGACAGCTACTAGCTTAAGTGAGCTGTAAGGAAACCCTAAAACTACATGTTAAATAGGTACAAATGATTTCCTACACCCCCTTCAAGGGCACTTGCTTAATTCTGCTGGGCATAACTGCAGGGGGAGGGCCTCTGAGATACTCAGTTTGCTTCTTGACTGATGGAGTTAACATCTTTGCTCACCACCACTGAACTTGAGCTGCCCTTACCATCTTCAGACACATACACATACTTTGGAGGATCATTTCTCATGAGAATAGAGGTGGTTTTCCAAACTGTCAGAACTGTTCTCCTGAATCTCACCTCTTCTACCTTTGCCTGGCCTGGCTGTGGCCAGTGATCTTATTGCAGAGAAAGGAAAACCAACTGTCTTAATATTTGCGGATAATTTTATACTCCTCTGTTCCCATTCTGATTGGTCAGTGCTTTTAATATGCTTTTTCTCAGAAACCAGTGCTGGGTAATTAATTAATGATATCCTTGTTAAAACCCAGTTAATGTATAAATGGGTGTAGTTTAAGTGGATCTCAAAATTGTAAAATATGAAAATACACCCATTTTTCACATTTTGAATCCTTTTCTGCACTAAATCTTGTCCAGATAAAAATAAACTGTGACTATTAAGTCACTTAGTTTTTCCCTGCTGCAAGTTGGGTGTTGTACCAGTGGCAAGAAAAGTAACTATAGACCAGATCTATTTTGAATCCATTCTCAGGTAAGCAGTTGAAGATTTGTCCAAATGAGAAATGCAGATAGAGACCCTTCATATGAAAAAAATTTGTTATAAACATTCAGGATAAATCTTTGAATGTTCTTCTCAAAAATAAGCCAACTGTCTATAGGCCCCTTAAATGTACTGCCTTGAGAAAGGTTTTCAAAAATTCAGTCAAATGTTTGTAATAATTAAAAGCTGGTAGAGAGAAAATGTTCACACTGATATTAATAAACTAATTCATTGAAGTCATGAGAGGTCACTGGCAAAACAGTTTAACACATTGTTTTTTTGTCATGTTAGGTGTTTCAGTTTGCAAAATCTGTGCTTTTGATGTACCAAATCCTTTCAGAAAGATTGAAGGAGAAAACAACAACAACAAAAAAAGTTGTGTTTTATTAACATTTAAAATAAATTGAGCTTTGCAAGCTCTCTGTAAAATGAAATCTATTTTAAATCACCACAATGCCCATTCTGGGATAGTAAAGCAGATGTCACCCAGCAGGATATCTATAGTTGTGGTGTTGCCAGGAGTTCAGTTAACGAGATCAGTTCATAAAGGTGAAAAAGAGATGTTTTTCGTGTATATATTCCTGAAAAAAAAGTTAAATGAAGGTCTTCTCATAGGCATAGAAGAAAAAGGGACTCAAACCCAGTGAAAAAATTAAAGGCACTGCAGTGATGTTTACTTGCATGTATTTTCTAATGAAACCATGTATTAAATCCATGTATTAAATCTCAGAAACAGAATAATTTTCACATTGCTGTGGTAGTTTTCCTCTTGTTTTGTGCTGAATTGAGATCACTTCTCATTATGAAGATGCTATTTAACTGCATTGCCCTTAATGTTAAAATTTCTGACAAGGGGACTTCTTGCTCTTGTTTTAATGAAGATAACTTCACTGTAAATTGGATGGGACCCATACCATGCTGCTGTGAAAGACATTTAAGACTACAGTAAACTAGGAATGTGTACTAAAACAATGAACTTTATCGTCTCTTCTACTTTGTTTCTTACTTAGAGTAGTAATGTAAATTGCTAAAATAAAGATATCAACAATAGTAATGCAACAGCCATGAGTTTAATACAGTGGTAAATTAAAGTGTCTTGTCATGCTGTTTTGTGAAGATTATTA
This sequence comes from Hirundo rustica, assembly GCF_015227805.2. Lineage (NCBI taxonomy): Eukaryota > Metazoa > Chordata > Aves > Passeriformes > Hirundinidae > Hirundo > Hirundo rustica. The sequence goes on from NC_053450.1 coordinate 98,407,412, forward strand.
TTTTGGAGTTATGTGCATTGTCACAATGCTATTCATTACCCATAATCTGGAAATACCATTGTGTAAATAATGTATTTCCCTGGTATTAGTGGTTTTATGTAATTCAGATAAACTTTTTGTTTTCAGATATGTGCAGTTCTTAAGTGGCCTTCTGTCTGGATCTGTGAAAATGAATCCAACCCCTCTTTTCCTGCACTACGTTATCCTTCGTGACATCCCAAACTTAGATGCTGGGGGAGGTAAATGACCTAATTTTTCCTATTCAGGTGTAGGATCAAAATCTTGTTTCATTTTGGAACTTTCTAGAAAGCCTGCATGAACCACAAAATAAAATTAATATCTTCTTGATATCCATCCAAATATTCCCAATAAAGTAACCAGAAGAGAAGCATTTTTAGAGTAAAATTTGGAGCAGGTGAAATTAATTTCTTGTTCTTTGTTAAATGAATAGTTGACAATATTTATGTCTGCCTCTCTCTGAACAGTTGTGGTCTCTATTACTGCAGAGGATCTGAGAATCTGGTCAGGTTTCACAGTCATTTCCTCTTTGTTTTGGAAAATGATTATAAATATAATCTCTTTTCTGTTTTGAGATTGGATTTTGTGTGGAAAAGCTGTTTGGATAGGGTGTACTTACAGAATTACACAGAATCATTGTTTTGAAAAGGACCTCCAAGATCGTCGAGTCCAACCTTTGATGCATCATCACTTTGTCAACTAGATCATGGCACTAAGTGCCATGTCCAGTAATTCCTTGAACACCTACAGGGATGGTGACTCCACCACCTCTCTGGGCATTCTATTCCAAAGTCTAACAACACTTTCAGTGAAAAAATTCTTCCCGCTGTCCAAAAGGAATCTTCTCTGTGCAGCTTGAGGCTATGTCCTCTTATTGTATCATTAGTTGTCCAGGAGAAGAGGCTGACTCCCACCTTGCTACAATCTTCTTTCTGGCAGTTATAGGGAATGATAGGGTTTCCCTGAGCCTCCTTTTCTCCAGCTTAGACAATCCAGCTCCCTCAGCCACTCCTCACAGGACATGTATGGAGACTCTTCACCATCTCCCTTGACTTTTCTGGACACACTACTGTACTCCAATGTGTTTCTTGAAGTGAATGGCACAGAACTGAACACAGTAGTTGAGGTGTGGCCTCACCAGTGCTACTAGCATGGCTTGTTATCCTAAGTGGCTTTATAATTAAAATGATAAAATGAGATAATGTGCTAGAGCACAGTAAAGGAATCCAACTTTAATCGTTGGACTTGATGAACTTGGAGGTCTTAAGGATTTATGATTAAATAACAGTTTTGTCTTCCTGCATTTTTATTATCCAAAGGTCTTTTGTAATATATTTGCATGAATTTGCAATGATTATATTGTCGTTGTTTAGTCTGATTTTATTTCTAAAGTAACTGTGTAGGGGTTTTAGTATTTATTCTCTTTTTGTGGGAGGGAGAGATTAGGAGAAAAAAACAAAGCAGGCTTAAGCTTAAAAATGAGCAAAAAAATAGTTTTATTAACACACACTAAAAGAATGAAAAAAAAAAAAAAAGAGAAAAAGAAAACTTTAAAACAGAATGACACTTCAGAACACACTTTTCTCCTCTTACAAACGATTAACTTTCTTATTGAACAACATAGAAAGACACAACTTGAGATTTTTAGTTTCACTATTTAGACATAATTACTCATTACTTTTAGGAGAAGAGCCTCTCTAAGATTTTTTTAGAAGATGTTTGCCACAAGACAAAACAGTCCAGTGCTCCCAATGTCACACATCTACTGCCGCCTGGAGTTTTCGCAGACTGTGATGTTCTATCAGCAAAGCTTCTCAGTGTATCTGGGGTACTATTTACAAATACTTCTTCTAGTCTAAAATCATCTTTGTCTCAAAGGCTGAGAGCTCCTTTTAACCCAGGAGCGGCTTTAAAGTTCCCAAATAAATCTCAGTTACATCAGTCCTCAATTTTGATTAGAATAGCATTCTACCCAATGACACTAAGATGCTGCGAAGAACAGTCTATTTCTCCATAGTTTACCTTAGAGAAGTCTGGTTAAAAATGTCCACTTCTTCAATCCTCTTCCAATATTATTAGTTCTTTCACTTCTAATCTAACTGACTTCATTTGGTGTCTGTTCCACATACCCTCTGTTTTCTTCCTTCTTTCTCTCAAGGAAGAATTGTGCTTTAAAAGTTCCATATTGCTAGGAAAGGGTTAAATCCACCTGGGCCTGCAAGGCCCATGTGTAAGCGCCGGGCTGCATGAGGCTGAAGGAAATGCAAAGCTGTGCTGATGGAGGAAGCTAGTAGATGTCCTTTTTTCCACCCCTCGGTGTCATCCATGGCGGTCCGGCTCAGAGCTACCACAATGCTGTAAAAAGGCTTCAGCCGGGCTACTCCCATGCAGGCAGCAGCTCTCAGAAGCTCAGATGGGTTCAGCCCAGCCGTCCAGAGAGCAGTGGGGCCTGACCAGGACCCTGCTCTCCATGTGGGCAGCAGTTCTCAGAAGCCCAGCCGGGCCTGGCCCAGCTGCCCAGCTGGCAACAGGAGGCCTGACCTGGGCTCCCCCCACTCTCCATGTGGGCAGCAGCTCTCAGAGGCCAGGCCAGGCCTGGCCCAGCCACTCAGAGAGGCAGCACGGTCTGACCCAGGCCTGCCCGCTGCCTATGATGTTACCTCATGGCTGATTCCAAAGTGAGGGAGAGCAGATTAGTTTTAAATGTGCCTTCCAAATTCGCATCGACATTTCCCATTGGTCAACCTAGCTGCCAATATCCCAGCCAGCTTTTTGATAGGTTCCTGTCCTCCCGCCAAAAACCACTCTACAGTCAGGGCAGGGAAAAACATCTCACATTTCTCTATAACCAGAAAAGAAAATTGTGCCAACCCATGATAAACTGTTTTAATAAAGTTTGGGTATTGTTTGCTCTAGGTAGAAATTTAAGGGCCTTATTAATTTTGAAACAAAACTGAAGATCAAATAATTTGTTTTGATAATGTTTTTATTTTATATTGGGGATTTACTTTCTTTTGGCCATTATCATTCTTCCATTAATAATTTTGTTTTCTTGCAGAATTTGTTTCCTTCCTTACTAGAACCCTTTAAAGTCCCTCCCTATTGAATTCAGAACTTGTCTAAAATAAAATAAAATAAAATAAAATAAAATAAAATAAAATAAAATAAAATAAAACCTTTTAGCCAATCTTGCTTTGAAGGGTATTTTGGCAGCTCAGCATTGCTGCTTGTGTGCCGTTTTGCTCTGTCTGGATGTGCATGAAGCTTCCTAGTTGTAATTGTTTTTCTATATCTGAATATTAGAAAACACCCTTTTGTGTTGGCTTCTTTTCAGCTTGTCGGCCTTTCCTGAAGTTATATCAGGCTATGCAACCAGTTTATACATCTGGAATATAGTAAGTTGTAAGCATTTTCCATTGTGTTTGAATTTAGGATTTAGTTTTTCCTGATTGCAGAAATACATAGCCTTTTTTAGTTTTCTTTGTGGGTTTCTTGTTTGTTTGGTGGTTTTTTGTCTTTAAACCATGTATTTTATTTTTTTTTTCTCCTGTTAAGTAGCATAGGGTCAGAAAGTCAAAGTCGAATCTGCATTGCTATAGACCCTGCCCAGCTTTTGAAGGGAGATATTATGGTGAGTTAATTGTATCAAATGAAAATCTATTGATGTGATATTTAATTTACATCTTGGACTTGTTTTGTGTTCTTGTAAAAAAAATTATTTGTTAAAATGCCTGGACATACTACAGTCATCATCTTTGGCTTTCATGGGAATAAAAACTCTTGTAAAGGGTTTTTAGGAGGAAATAATTTTCAAAACAATAGCTCTCAGCATTCTCTTTTAATAGGATCACCAAGTCCAGTAAGGCCTGTATTGTTCTTTTCTTTATAAAGATTACTGGTGGGGAGTATTTGTAATTTGGCATTAAAATATCTTGTCCTATAATTTGTCAGGCTGTGTGCAGAACTGTAAAACTACCTGCTATAAAGAAAATACCTAAGTAATTCTAAGTTGTTCAGGCACTCAAGGAAGTGTGATACCAAGTAATTGATAAGGTCTGAAGTCTGGCTGGCATAGAGTTAAATTTTGCAGTAGTCAGAGGGGCATGGTTTGGACCCAAAGGTTATTTTGTATCACCTCACATTATTTTTCAGGGACAGGGGAAGGGCTTCCTTTCTGGTCAGATAGCATGGAGGAGAAAGTGCTTGGTTATTGCTGGGGTTTCTGGGAGGTAGGGAGGAGGAAGAAGGGGAGAGGTCTGTGAGCAGTCATGTGTGAATTGTCTGAGTTTTGTTTACTTGTACCCTCTGTCATTTGTATTGTTGCTGTTCCTGTTTGTGTGTCCAATTCTCCTCTCCAACTTGCTGCGGCGGGGCGGGGTGGCGGGGGGGGGGGGGGTAGTGTCTGAGCAGCGTGTGTAGTTTGGAGTGTTTCAGTGGGAACACTAAATTGGAAAACAGCATTCCTGAACCACAATACCCTTATTTGGCATCCAGTGTGAGGTATAAAGAGTTAGGATAGCAACAGGTCTGCCCAGAGTGAGTTTGAAACAAATTTCATCTAGACATTTTGTTGCATTAGGTCCAGAGCCACTGGTCACAATGTTGCTTGGTTTGTCCATGTGGTGTGGTACCTAACTGTATGTATTTTCATACCTCATGGTATTTTTCAGATCAAGGAGAGGGATCGGGATTGTTTTGTTGATGCACTGTGTGATACCAACTTATGATGTAGTGACCTCAAGGACAATGAGGGTCATTTGGGATGTGTATTGAGTGCTGCTCTCCTGCCCTTACCTCCAGCACTACCTTTGGGGGTCCATTAATAATACCCAGTTTGTGGGGGGAACACAGGAGAATGATTTTCCCCAGCTTTTCACCTCCTTTTTCTCTCTCAAACCTGTTACAACAGTTTTTTGAGAATTTTGATTTCTCCACAGGTATTTAGGAAAGCATGTTCTTGTGGCTAGGTCTGCCAGCTCTCCTCAGTCTGGGCCACGTCATGTTAAAAGTTACAGGAGATTTTTAGGAGGGTCTTTCAGAGATCTGCCTCGAGGGTGGGTTGTCATGAGTGACACGCAAGGTAGGAGAAAATGAGCCAGCTTCTGAAGGACTATTTTAAGTTCACCCCTGAACAACTACAAGACTCTGTTGAAGTGATAAAATATGCAAAAGAAAAAATGCTGTGGCAGTTCCAGAGAGGCGTGAAGTTATGCAATGTGCTGGGCTCTGGCTGTTGTTTATTGGACATTGCTCATTACCAGACAACACCCTCAGGGTGAAGGGAGGAAAGCAGATCAGTAGGCACTGTTGGCCACTCAAATTGCAGCTAAACCACGGGAACAACATGCTGGTAGCATTTGCCCCTATACAGAAGAAGAAATCCAAGACTGAATTAGTTGGCATAATGAGTGATGAAGAAGCAGTAGGGCACTCCACAAGAGGAAGAAGCAGAGCTAGAGATAATCACCTGATCCCTGTCCCTGGGTGAGCTATGAGCTCTGGGTAAGGATTTCAGCCACGAGCTGGGTAGCCCCTGGTGACGTGGCTAGTCCGATGCTGGGATATTGTGGCCCATGATATGAAACCAGATGGTAGTGTAGCCAAGCAACTGGGATCCCTGTCCTGGAATGTGTACATTGGAATTGGGAAGAGGACAGTGTCTCAGCCTCTGGAGACAACTCTTGTCAAGGATAAGGAGTGTCTTGTATCTTAACAAGGGTGATCTATTACTGCACTGAGACAAGTGGAACACTGTCATAGTTTTAATTTCAAAACGGGCAGAAACAATTAATGTAGTGGTTTCACATTCACTAAATTTTGGTCTTGGTACTTACTCTTTCTGTGGGAGAGGGACTAGGGAAAAAAAAAAAAAAGCAGGCTCAACCTTAAAATTAACAAATAGTTTTATTAACATACACTAAAAGAATAGAAAAAAAAGTTGGAAAAAACCCTAATATGGAATGAAACTTCAAAAACACTCTTCCCTCCCCTTACAAACTGTTCACTTTCTTACAAAACAACATAAAGAAACAAAACTTGTAATATTCAGTCAGTTTTACTATTTGACAATAGTCTTTCATCAGTTCATTAGGGGAAGAGTATCTTTTAGAGTCCTGGATACCACTGACAATTTAGAACAGTTCTCTTGTGGGTTTTAAGCTGTCACAAAAACAACTGAGTGGAGAAACCTGCCTCTGTGACCCAGGAGCAGTTTTCCAAGCTGCTTAAGGGTCTTAGACTTTTGCATACTGGGGTGTTACCTTTTAAAGATAAGTAACTCCAAAGCAAAGGATTCTTCACTTCAAGGTACAGAGATATCTTTTCACTTCTTCACTGGCGCAGGGGGCTTCTCATCTTTATCTCTGTTCAAGCATCTTATAGGATATTACTTAGTTCATCACAAACACTTTTGCTCGAATCTATACACAAATTAAAACAATCATCTCCCCAAATGCATATCTTTCCCATGATTTAAAGGAATGATCTAAATATAGAGTTCATTTCCATGGCTCAAGTAAGAATAGAACAAATAACTCTTCAACCCTCTGTCCTAATATTCTTTTCACTCTTGCTCTACTGACTTAATGCTGTTGTTCTTTATGTTCACCTTGTCTTTGACTCTCTCAGAGAAAGGCTAAGCTCTGGAAGCTTCATGTTGCTAAGAAAGAGTTAAATCTGCTCAGAGTCTTTGTTTCTCTCTCTGTAGCTCGTGGTGTTAGATGTTCAAGGCCGCGCTGATGAGGGAGGAAGAACTCACAGAAACATCAGAGATTGGAGTACTCAGGCAGTCTGGAATCACAAAAGACAGGCAGGATCATAAATGCCTTCTCAGCCCAGCTCTCAGTGTAAATCGGGGTGGCTTTGGCCCAAATGATGCCCATAGCTCTTATCAGGGACCCAGCAGAGATTTCTCCTTGCTCCAGAGAAGTCTGAAGAAAGCAGCTGTTACAAAGCAGCAACCTCTCCTTCCCCCACCCCCCCTCCTGCCTTCACCCGGGAGTCGATGGAATCCAGCCAGGCTCCAGGCCAGCTCCCCCCTAAAAGGGGGGAGCAGCAGGCCCAGCTCGATGTTACCTGTCTCTCCCTGGCCAAAGGAAAGAAGGAAAAAAGACCCACCTACAGGAAATTCACAGGGTTTTATATGGTACTTCCCAAAGTCGCAGCCAACAATTTCAGTGATTAGAACAGACGCCAATATTCCAACTAACTCTCTGATAGGTTGCTGTCTCTTCCAAAGAAATTCCCAGGTCCTGACCTGGAGAATTATTCTACATTCTTCTATAACTAAAAAACTAAACTGTACTAACCCATGACAAACACCATGGAGAAAGGTATCCAAAACTTGAGAGAATTAGCTGTGCTGGAGGTACTTTATAAGGATGAAAATAATGAGCAATTCCCTATAAATCCAGATGAAGTCCAGTGTACACAAACACCACATGTGATGGAAGTTCCTAGGAAGTGCATCAGTGCTGTATATGAACTCACTAACAATATCATGGAGAGAAGGTGAACAAAGAGTGGATAATTTGTTTACCAAACTCTGACTATATGAAGAAAGTATCTCTTCCTCCTTATAGGCCTGCCTATTGTCTGTGGAAAGACTCCCCCAGGACCTCCTGCAATTTAAAGAAGACTACCAGCAATTTAAAGAAGTGTCCCATGCCCTGCCAATACAGACCAGTCTCTGTTATTAGCAGTAAGCATTGTCCTGCTCAAGAGAGAGGGTACACACCACAAAGTAACCTGTGGTTTTGTCACTGTTGATGGACACAGGGACACGACATTAACACACCAAAGATTATGCAGTAACAGCACCGTTTATTGTTCAGCAGCTCCTTTTATAGGGCTTTCAAATTTCCTGCACTTAACAGACATGATTGGTCAAGGGTCTCAACTCCATCTTGCTCACTGGCCAGTGATAAGGTGTATCCATGCTTCAAAAGGGTTGGCTGAGGTCCTCTGACTGGGTTTGAATCTGACCTATCATTGCTGTGTCTAGGGACTTGTTTACTTCAAGCTAGGCTAGTCGAGCTGGTATCTGTTAAGCCAAGTCATCTGTGCAGATTTGGTCCAGCTATATCTGTCACAGTTTCCGCTTCTCAGTTTTAATAAAAATGCAAAGTGTTCTCTGTTCTCTTACCTGCAAGGGCCCTTTGCAGAAAAGATGACAGGACAGCATTATTACACATATGATTCTACCTAACTCGACAAGCCTAGCCTCTCCTAGCCAGAGATGCATCTCATATATCACTGGAAATGTTACATCCATTCCCAATAATGGTCAGGCTGGATTATCAACAATGCAAGCTTTCAAATTGGCACATTGTAGGCTTATTATTTGGTAGTTACAAACTTACAACTTAACTCTATGAAGAAGAAACATTTCAACTTTAGAACTGTGGGAAAATTAACAGGCAAAGCAACTTGTCCAGTTCAGGTTTTGTCTTAAAACTTGTCATCTCAAAAAGATCCCAGAACACTATGCATCAATTGCATGAGTTGTTTAACTCACTGCTCCACGATGCCTGCTGGAGCTTCATCAGGAAGATATTGTCTCTGGACCTGAGCAGTGATAGGAAATTATTTAAGATTACTGGGTTTGGGGATTGTTCTGGTGCTATTAAGGCATTTAAGGTGTAAACAGCTTTCACTACTCTGCTCTGGGGGGTTTCACTACACATTCCCTTCTTTTGTTTATCTAAGATGTGTTTTAAAGTGCCATGTGCATGTCCAACAATGGCCTGTCCAGCTGCTAAATGGGGTATACCAGTTTGGTCTGACATGCCCCAGAGCTGTAAGAGATTGTCTAGTTTTTATGTGATGCTTATGCAGGTCCATTATCTGTTTTGATGTTATGAGGGATGCTCAAAGCAGCAAAGGCTAATCACCAATATGCGATGGTATCCTAGCCTTTTTCTCCTGAGTGGACTGATGCCCACAGGGCAGAGGAAAAGATATCAATTGATACCTACACGTATTTTAATTGTCTGTACTCAGGAATATGGGTGACATCAGTCTGCCAGATTTGTAAAGCTTTTAAGCCATGAGGATTAACTCCCATCTGTGGTGGTGCAGTGTGGCCTTGGCAGTCAGCACAAGTATTGGCTATGTTACGAGCCTCTGTGCACGATTGCAGAAATTGGCTCTGCAGAGCTTGAACAACTTGATGAAAGAAGTCGTGTGAGGCTTTTGCTTATGCCAGCATGTCTGGCTGTGGTGCTGTCCAAGCAGGGCTAGCTAGGTGATCTGCTTGGGCATTGCCCTCTGTAATGAAACCTGGGAGATATGTATGGCTTGTAATGTGTAGAATGTAGTATGGGTAGTTTCTTGTTTGTATGGTGTGCCACAAACTTTTTAGTAGGCCAAATAATTGTCTATTTCTTTCAACAGAGCTTGGTCTAATCTCTGTGTTATGTGTCAGCAAATATAGGCAGAGTCCATGACAATATTTAAAGGGGTATGGGGAAAACACTGAAAAGCCATAGCTACAGCTCATAGCTCCACCAACTGAGCTGACCCATTCTCATAACCTTTCAGTGTTTGCCATTTGCTTTCTTCCTTCCATGTCACAATTGCCTTTCCTGTTTTCCCAGAACCATCAGTAAACACAGTAATACCTTTTAAGGGTGTGCGACTGTTAAGGGTTTTAGGGGTAGTGCAGTGGTTTTACTCATTTGCAGTAATGTATGATTCAGTAAATGATAGACAATTTTCCCTGAGAAATTTTGTAAGGCACTTTGCAAAGAAGTGCTGTTGGCATAACACCACTCAAATTCTTGCGTCACATGTATAATGATTTTTGAAGGATCTTTTGCAGTCAATTGTGAACACCTTTGATGACACTTCATGATTAACTGGGCAATTAATTCAAAAATGATGGGGGCTGTTTTTCTAGTCTGGTGAGGTAGCAACATCCATTCTAAAACACGCAAAGGGTCAGACCACTGACTATCCCACTGTCCAATAATAGCAGTAGGATGGAAATCAACAGTGAAAATAAACACAGTAATATACAGTTCTAGGCATATTTGGTAGATCTGTCTGTGATGGCTTGCTCTACTATCTCAAGATAGTAGATGGTCTGCTCTACTATCTCAAGAGCAGCCTTTGCCTCTGGGGTTAACTTCCCGGGAGAAGTTAGATCACAACCACCCTTTAGAAGGTGAAAGAAGGGTACTAATTGTGGAGTGGTCAACCCTAGATAGGGTCTGAGCCAGTTGATGGTACCCAAAAATTTTTGAGCATCATTTAAATTTTGAATTTTTGTTGAGAATTGAATTGTCTGGAGCTAAATGGTCTGATCCATAATTTTGAGTCCAAGGTACTTCCAAGATGGTTGCTGCTGTACCTTTTCTGGTGCTACTTCAAGCCCAAATGTTTTAAATGCTTGCAACAGGCTTGGCTGAATCTGTGAGAATCCTTATTTGGTTTGGGTTGCAATCAAAATGTCATCCATGTAGTGGTAAAAGTATGCCCCTGGAAATCGTTCTCTCACTGATGAGAGTGCCTGTTGCAATGTACTGCTGACAAATTGTAGGGCTGTTTCTCATACCTTGAGGAAGTACTTTCCATTGATGCACTGGTGCAGTGTTATTAATAGAAGGCAGGGTAAAAGCAAACTTTGGGGTATCATCTGGATGCAATGAAATAGTAAAGAAACAATCTTTCAGGTCCACAATTAGAATATCCCTGTTGGCAGGTATCTTGGTAGGAGATGGCATACCAGGCTGGAGGGCACCCATGCTCTCCATGGATGAATTTATCTTTCTGAAGTCATGAAGCAACCTCCATTTAACAGACTTCTTTTTTATAACAAATACTGGGTTATTTCAAGGGCTCTTAGATGGCTCTATGTGTTTTTGATCCAATTATTCCTGCACCAAAGACCTAAGGACATGTAACTTCTCTTTCTCAAAGGGCAACTGTGGTACCCACACTAGCTAAAGGATAAGCCATTTTAGGCGTAGTGTGGGATATTTCACACCCCTTAAAGCAGTAACCCCCATTAAAAATCTGTCCCCACCTGGACTCCCCAGGCAGATAAAACATCCCTCCCCCACAGGTTAAGTGGTGCTGCAGTAATGTAAAGTCAAATGGTAGCTGTTTGTCCCTCAGGATTTTTTATCAAAACAGGTTTGCTGCTCAGACAGTTCCATGTGATCCCTCCGAGGCCAGCAAGAGTGGATCCTATAGGCTGAGTGGGCCACGATGGAGGCCAAGTGTGGGTAGAGATGATGGTGACATATGGCCCTCTGTCAATCATGCCACTGACCTTTATTTGGGGTAGCTTTGCTTGAGGCATTGTGACAATACACACCATGTTGGGCCTCTGCTTACCCACAACCTGGATCCAAAGCACCTAAGGTTCACCTGTGTCCTAGGTTATGATGTAAGATGTGCCCAAAGTATGTATTACATCACCATCAACGTGGGCTGTTGAAACTAGGTTTGGCAGTGTTTCTCTTGCCCCCTCCCTCCAGACTACCTTTTGTTAATGGGCCATCAGTGCCTTGCCGCATGACTCATAGAATGATATCAGCCCATTGTGAGATGCTCTGCCCAGGGAGAGGAGCCAAGCATTCCCACCTGGATATAATCTGGAATTTGGGACAGCACAGGTAGCTCACTGGATTCCCAGAGGACAAGAGCTACCAGACCTTTCTACGGGATCACTGCTTCAACAAGACCACTTCATCTGGACTGCTACCACCACCATAGGGTATCAGGTTGTATTCTGACTCTGTCAGTGATCTTTCGTATTATTGCATTTATTTTATTATTTTATTTTATTTTATTTTATTTTATTTTATTTTATTTTATTTTATTTTATTTTATTTTATTTTATTTTACCTTTTTTTTTTTCCCTCCTATTAAATTGTTTTTTTCTGATTTGGAGTCTCTTGCTGGTTTTGCTTTCAAGCCAGCACAACCTGTTGACCCAAAGCCTTGGTGTCCTTGCACTGTGGAATCTGTATTTGGGACACAAAACTTTAAAGGGATAAGCTAATTAAGATAATTAAAATAAGATAATTTAAAAAATATAATTATCTTTTTTTCAGGGCTAGTCACAGTTGGAATAGAGGTGGAAACCATTGCAAGTATTTGTCCTGTAAAGCCTACATCTATAACACCAGTGTGCGCATAGATGCCTTGCAAGGTGGCACTAGATCTTCCAATTGACAGTGCACTCTGTTAGGCCCCTGTGCCTCAAGAAAGACTTCATGTACCTTTAAGGTGGTAATAGTTACTGAGATGGAGGTGGAAACATCCTTTTCAGCTCCTTGAGTCCTTCCTGTGAGCCAGTCGCATAAGCTTGCACAGGAAGGTGAGGAGATACTTGTGTCTTCACATGTCTTCCTCTCGTGTCTGGTCATCCATTTCCCTGGTTCTTAAAGGATTATTTAAAAGATTGTTTATTAGTTTAGACTTTGTATTTGCACTGCCTGGCCATGTGACGAGGTTTCCCACATCGGTTGCAATTAATGATCATATTCCTTTGTCCTTGACACATCCCCATTGGAGCGGACTTGTGGGGACAGTTCTCTCTCAGGTGGCTTTGTTGTCCATAGCTGTAGAACTGAGATGTTACCTTCATAGAATCTGCTGTGGAATCTGCTAGCATGGTCATGTTACAAGAATTAGATCCAACCTTATTGCAGGCATTTATCAATTCATTTATTGATGGATTTTCATTAGGTAGCAGTTCTATGACCTTTCAGCAGTCCTCATTGGCATTGTTCTTTGCCAATTGCAAAATTAGATAATTTCTGACTTCAACATTAACAATTCTTTTTTTTTTTTTTTTTCATAGCACCTTGTAATCTCTCTGTAAACTGTACATATGAGTCTTTGACTCCTTGTCTGATTTTGGAATATGTTTGTGTTGGGTTTGCCATGTTAGTTACCTTAAGCAGTGCCTGCAATTCCAAATCTTTCACCTGGACCAGTATTAAGGGATGCAATCTAGCCTGGAGTTGGGGATCTCCCACTAGTGGCAATCCCAGAAGATGAGGGACCCCTGCCTTACAACATGAGTCTTCTTGTCGAACCTTTAGATTCTTTACCTCCTGTTTTTCAGCACTGCTCTTCCACGTAGTTTTGAACACCATATATTGGACCGTTGTAAATATTAATTTGGCAAGATGCTTTATATCAAAAGGAGTTACCTCCTCAGTGGTTAGGAATCATAGCATGTTAGTAATGGCAGTAGAACCCAAATCATGCTTGGCCACAAGCTGATGCAGTTCAGAGAGAAGTGGCCACTGGAAGAGGGTGTACTTGTCAGTAGTTCCATTGCCTCTTATTACTGGATAAACAGCAACTGTCCGGTCCTTAGGCTCCCAGCCCCATGACATGGGTGCATTACTGAGTTCTACCCCTTCATAGTCCCCACTAGTCATAGCTAACTGTTTTACTTTTTGCCAGACTCACACAGGATCGGACAAAGTTGTCGGCAGTGTAGTGATTGCAGTGATATCACAGTGTTCCACAGGGAGATAATGGTTCTGTCTTTTCTCTGCTGGTATCCCTTGCATCCCTTGCTGGTATATATTCCAGGGCCTGGTCTAACTTTGGCAGGGGCGATGTGCTCAGGACAGTGGCTTTGCTTCTGGGTATTGCATCTCCAGGAACTCCTGGTGACACATTTTCCAGACCTGCCCACGAAGGCTGGGTTGGAGATAGAGCCATGCCCCATGGAGGTTGGGTTGGAGGTGGAGCCATGCCCCATGGAGGCTGGGTCAGAGGTGCAGCCATGCCCTGCATAGCCTCGGTGTGAGGCGTGGTCTTGGAGCTGGCCCATTCCATCTCAGGAGGAGGTGATCCTGGTGTGTGTTTGGTAGCAGGGGGTGTAGATGGTTCTTGAAAGCACTGATGAAATCCTTGCACAGGTGCAGTTGAAAGAGCTATAGGGAGCCCTGTTTCAGCAAGAGCCAAGTGTCCCTGCAGTGTGGTGACAGAGCTAGTACAGTTGGGGGGGTTGTGTGTGTCACAGAGCGTGGCTGAGTGGCAGATGGGGCTTTGCAGGGTCCGAGGGCTCGGTGGTGGCTGGGCACCTGGCAGGAGCTAGCAACTGGTGCCTTTGCAGCAGCTAGTAGCAAGCGCAACCCCCTGGCAAGCAGGCATCTCATAGCAGCCACACAGTCTCACAAGCAGCTGGGAACGGTCACAGAGGTTTCTGCCGACATGGCACATCAAGCAGCAGTATAACATGGGGTGGTAGAACACGGGGCAGTCTCAGGGATTTCCGCTGGTCCAGCAGGACATGGGGTGGCAGAGCATGGAGTGGGAGAGCATGGTTTGTCTGCTGCACTTTCCATTGGCAGTGTGTCCCCATCGGGGATGGTGACACGGTCCTGGATGACTGAGGGATGCTCCACTGAGGTGGCATCCCTGCAGGGGGTGGTGGTATGATCCCAGGTGGTTTCACAGCACACTGTGAGTTCTTCGCCTGTCCTCCTCTCCTGCTTGCCCGGTGCAGCGTCTGTGCCTCCTGCTGCCTCCATTGGCACTGTGCTTTTGCTGCTTGCATCGGTGGGTGGTGCCAGCGGCAAACGCTCTGTTGTCTTTGACTCCTGCTCTCATAATAAGTCCATGATGAGCCTCCAGGGTTTTATAATGTTAATGGCTGTGTCATCACCAATGGAGGCTGTGGCAAGTGTATCTCGGCCAGCCCACTCCCAAGTTTTTAAGTCTAGTGCATCCCCTTTGGACACAATTAATTTGTGGCTCTCACACCATATCAGCAGGGCCAGAAGAGCCTGCTCGTCATGTTTTTTCCATATCTTTTTATGAAAGATAGTGCATACCTGCAGAGTGGGATCTTGTGGTGTTGAACCCTCTTGGTTTTTAGTTCCGAGATTCAGGTGGTTTTAGAGTCATTTTGCCTTCTGCAAAGCCCTGAGCCAGATGTAAAAAAGAGACAGAGTCTTCAGGTTCTGATTTTTCAAGGTTGCGTGCTTTGTTTATTGTTGCTTATCTTACAATTTTCTCAGTGCCCAACAAAGGTCTGTGCAGCTGCTCGGGCATCTGTTGACTCCCCCCGGACTGGGCTGTCGCCATCTTTTATACTAATTGCTATGTGTTCTTTATGTGTCATTATTTGCCAATACCTATCATTTATACTAAAAAGATCATCCCTACTTTGACCCAATCTCTTGAAACTACTTTGTGCCACCGTCACTGCAGAAAATGGAGTGAGGGAAGAAGAAAGAAGAAGCAGGAGACAACGCCCCAAATCCTCCATCTTGCTCCCATTCACTTCCATACTAAGAACCCAAACCTACTGTTTTCTTACCCTGTGATAAGCTAAACTACTATCTTTCACACTCTTGTGGCTTGCAATCCTTCCCGCAGTGCAGGAAGCCCTTCCCATGGACTGAGATCAAAGCCAATGTCCCTCTGGGCCATGGTCCCAGACCCCCCGTCCAGGTCTCTGACCCTCCAGGGCAGCCAAAGGAATGCCCTGGACTCCAACAGAACCCTGCGCTATCATGTTCCCAGCAGCATCTGTATTCCACTAAGGGGGGTTCTAGACCCACACAGCTCACTCCACTGCCTTCTGCAGCAATATCTGCTGCTCCACCAGCACTTTGCAACAATTCTGCTGCCTGCAGTAATATCCTACCCCCTTTCACAGCCTCACTGGCTCCCACAACAATCCTGCTGCCCTGCAGCACTATCCTGCCACCTTCTGCAGCCTCATCAGCTGTCCACAGCAATGCTGCCGCTCTGTGGCACTAAACCGCAGCCCTGTCTCCCTGCAATACTGTGGCCACTTGTTGCTATCACATCAGGGTCACGAGATGTTGCTGTTAAAGGAGACAGGGATGCAACATTAATACACCAAAGATGATGCAGCAACAGCACCGTTTATTGTTCAGCAGCTCCTTTTATAGGGCTTTCAAATTTCCTGCACTTACAGGCATGATTGGTCAAGGGTCTCAATTCTGCCTAGCTCACTAGACAATGACATAGTTGTATCCATGCTTCAAAAGGGTTGGCTGAGTTTGAATCTGGATTTGAATCCAGCCTATCATCAGATAAGTACTTGTTTACTTCAAGCTAGGCTGGTCGAGCTGGTATCTGTTAAGCCAAGTCATCTGTGCAGATATAGTCTAGCTATATCTGTCATAATGGTTTTACCTGCATAACCATGGAGAGGATGTATGGAGGTGGAATAGAAAACCCACCTCTGTCCTAACAGCACTGGTGTGTGAGTTGAGAGGAAGCACAACTACTGCAGCAAATTCTTCAAGGATAAATCCTGCTCCAATTTCCAGTGAGTAAGTCCTCAGACAGAATAGGAGGACTGATGCTACTTCCAATGCTCTATACTTGCAAGAAATGGGCAATAAGTACTGTTACAAGGAGGGGCCCTACCTTCCCCTCCTACCACCAGGTGGAAGAAAGGGACAGTCTATTTTATTGGACTGCATGGATCCCATGGCCTGGCACATCAGGCCTACATGAGTGTAAGGTTTTAGTTGACACCAGTGCACAATGTACCCCAATGCCATCGAGATAATTAGGGGTAGAATCTTCTGTGATTTCTGGGCTGACAGCTGACTGTAATGGGAGCTGTAGTGAACTTACTGGGAATGAAGGACAAAAACACCCAGCTGTGACTGGTCCAGAGACCCTGTGCATCTTTGGCATAGATTACCTCAGGAAAAGGTATTTTGAGGACCCAAAAGGTCATTGCTGGGCTTTTGGGATAGCTGCTTTGGAGACAGAGGAAACTGCACAGCTAAACACCTTGCCTGGTCTCTCAGAGGACCCTTCTGGTTTGGGGCTTCTGGGAATCAAGAAACAATAGGTACCAATCACAACCACAACAGTGTACCCTTGACAGTACTGCAACAAATTGGGACACCATGATCCACGTTCATAAGATGGTTCATCTACTGGAGAGCCAGGGAGTGGCCAGCAAGACTTGCTCACCCTTTATTAGTCCTGTATGGCCAGTGCATAAGTCCATTGGAGAGTGGAGACCATCTCTGAGTGCTGCAGTGCTGGACATGCTGGAACTTCACTATGGAGTCCAAGGCAGCAAAGTGGTGTCACCCTTTCTCATTGCTAATGCATTTTTCTCCATTCCTTTAGCAACAAAGTGCAGGTGACAGTTTAATTTTACCTGGAGGGATGTCCAGTACACCCAGAATGGACTGCCCCAGGACTGGAAACTGCCCCACTATTCGCCATGTACTGATCCAGACAACACATTGATGACATCATTCTGTGGGGTTACACAGTAGAGGAAATTTTTGAGAAGGGTGAGAAGATAATCCAGGTCCTCCTGAAGGCCAGTTGTGCCATAAAGCAGAGTAAGGTCAAAAGACCTGCCCAGGAAATTCAGATTTTATGAGTAAAATGGCAAGATGAGTGTTGTCAGATTCCAATGGATGTGGTCAAGACAATAGCAACTAATAACCCCACCAACCAACAAGAAGGAAGCACAGGCTTTCCTAGCCATTATAGGTTTTTGGAGGATGCAGTTTTCAGATTTCAGTTAGATTGTAAGGCCTCCCTAATAAGTGACCTGGAAGAAAAGTTATTTTAAGTGTGGTCCTGAGCAACAACAAGCTTTTGAGCAAACCAAAGATTGCTCATGCAATAGCCCTTGGGCCAGTCTGGACAGGATAAGATGTGAAATATACTATACTGCAGCTGAGGAGAATGGTTCTTTCTGGAGTGTTTGGCAAAAAGTGCCTGGGGAGACCTAAGGACAAGCCCTGTGGTTGGGGATCTGAGGCCTGCTACACCCCTACTGAAAAAGAGATCTGGCAGCTTATGCAGGAGGTTGAGCTGCTTCAGAAGTGATTGACACAGATTGACACTGAAAGCACAGTTCCTCTTGGCACCTCAACTGCCAGTGCTGGATTGGATGTTTAAAGGATGTTTCACATATGCCACTGATGCTTCATGGAGTGAGTCATGCTGATCACACAGCTAGCTTGAATAGGAAACCCAAATTGCCCAGGGATCTTGGAAGTCAACACAAACTGGCCCGAAGGCAAAAATTTTATACTAACGTCAGAGAAGCAGGAGGAGAAGGTGACGTGCTGAGAAGGCCTCACTATATAACCTGCACCAGAAAATTAAAAGCAATGTGCTCTCTTTACCAACAGTTTGGTTGTATACAATACCTGCTGTGTTGTAGGCATATACTGAAAACAGAAAGCAGCTACATGGAGTCCTCACAAGTTGCAGAAGCTATTGAGGGACAAGATGGATCAAGTCAAGTCACATAGCTGAAAGGCATCCAGTGGGCTTTAGATATCGCTGAATGAGAGAAATGGCCTGCACTCTACCTGTACACTGACGGTGGCAAGTGCTCTGTGGGGGTGTCTGTACCAGTGGAAAAAGATTAATTGGTAGCACAGAGGTAAACCTATCCAGGCTGTTGAATCACAGCAAGACATTGCTACCTGCATAGAGAAATTGGCTGCAAAAGTACCTCATCTAGATGCACACATACTGAAGAGTCAGGCTACCAAAGAACGTTGCAACAACAGGTGGATCAAGCTGCCAAGATTAAAGAGTTTCAGGTGGATCTGGACTGCCAACATAAGGGTGAATTATTTCTGGCTTGGTGGGCCCATGACACCTCGGATTATGAGAGAAGAGATGAAACATACAAATAGGCTTGTGATTGAGAGGTGGATTTAATCCTAAGCTCTGTCTCTCAGGATATCTGTAACTGAAATAGTCTACAATCAAGCAGGCCAGGTGGGCAAAACCTCTGCAGTATGAGGGATAATCGTTGTGCATGGTATGCAGACTGATTGTGCAAACCCAGTGAAGCAAGCGCTATGTTCTTACAATGGTGGAAGCAACCACTGGATGGCTGGAGATGTACCCTGTGCCTCATGCCACTGCCAGGAGCACCATCTTGGGCTTTGAAAAGCAAGTCCTGTGGAGACATGCTACCCTAGAAAGAAGTAAGTTGGACAAGGGGACTAATTTCAAAAATTGCCTCAGACATCTGGGCCAGAGAGTATGATATGGAGTGGGTGTATCATACTCTTTATCATGCATCAGCCTCTGGGAAAACTAAATGTTACAACGGACTGTTAAAAACCATATTGAAAACAATGGATGGTGGAACCTTCAAACACTGAGATGTAGAGGAGGCCACCTGGTTAGTTAACACTAGAACTCTACCAGTTGAGCTGGCCCTGCCCAGTCAAAACCTCCATATACTGCAGAATGGAATAAAGACCCTGTGGTGCATAAGGAATATATTAGGGAAAACAGTTTGAATTAGTTCTCCTTCAAGCAAAGGCAAATCCATCCATGAGATTGTTTTTACTCGAGGATCTGGGTGCACTTGTGTAATGCAGAGGGACTGTGAAATGTGGTGTGTACCTCAAGGGGATTTGATTTTTGGGTGAGAACAGTAAGTTATACTACATTTTATAATGTTGGTTGCTGAATGACACTGCTATGGTATGCCATAACTGCCATGAACAGTGAGAATGGACTGCTCCGGATACACCAGTCATTAACTCCTGATGTAGCTTGCAATCACCCAACAGCAATCAACAGCACACCAGCCCTTTTGCCCTAGAAGACACCTAGGACACATAGAATTCACAGTCATGAACTGAATGAACTCAGGAGACATCTTGAAAGGATTGGTCCAGTGGCTATGGAAATGATACCTGTGCTTGTGTGTGTGTATGTACAAGTATATATATGTCGCTAGAGGACATGAGTAAATACTCACAGATTTGACTCCACAAGATGAAGGCTGAAGAAAGAACTTTATTATTTACAAAGATCTTGCTTTTATAGATTTTGAAGAATGACCAGGGATTGGTGAACAAGGTTACCACCTCTCCATCTCACTGGCCAGGCTAGAAGTCCATCAGTTGACTATCATCAGAAAGAAATGTGGAAAACAAGATGTTTACATTACAGGCTGTGGGAAAATTCAGTCACAGAGCTGTAAACATCTCACAAAAGCTCACATAATATGGCAACATCTCACTCTTTTTCCATTACAAAAAAGAAAAAGAAAAAAGAAAAATGAACAATGTTCAGTTTCTGTTTGTGGAGGGACCATCAGAGTGATCACTCGTGTCATCTGCATCTGAGTCATGACTCGATGGTTCATTCACTTGATGACTTCCATTCTGGTCACAGTCTCCAGCTTGCCTATTGGCCAGATTTTCCTTTTGCGGTCGCAGGTTGGGACAAACATACTTTGCAGGTGCCCAGCATACCCCAGTATCTGTGGATACACACGCATACCCGCGCCCCGATGCGATAAGGTCGTAGGGACCTTCCCACTCTTTGGTGACTAAATTACACACCCGAACCTTCACTCAAGGCTTATGCATCTTGTCCAAAGCCTGTAACCAAAGATGATGGTTCAAAATGACAGGATGGTTGGAATTCTGTGGCACCGTAAGGTGATTGATGATATACAAAGCTTTTCCCAACCGACTGTGTGGGGTTTCACCCTGCATTCCCTGTTTTTGTTTTTGAAGAACCCGCTTTAGAGTACCATGTGCACTTTCTACAATGGCTTGACCAGTCGGAGAATGAGGGATACCAAACTTGTGTGACACACCCCACAACTGCAGGAACTGCGGAACCTTCTGCAAGGTGTAAGCAGGACCATTGTTAGTCTTCACAGCAGAAGGTACGCCTAGAACGGCAAAGCCCTCCCTCCAGTAGGCAATGACATCATGGGTTTTTTCTCCAGTGTGAGCAGAAGCCCACATTGCAGAGGAGAAAGTGTCAAAGAGCCGTCCAAACTTGGCAACTTGAGTGACATCAGTCTGCCAAATCTCCAAGGCCTTAAGGCCTCTGGGGTTTACCCCTGCTGGCAAAGGCGCAGCAAGTGCGTGACAGTCATCATACGACTCAACAATGTCACGGGCCTCAGTTGGTGTCAACTGAAACTGCTTCTGCAAGGTATGTGCATTCTGATGGAAAAACCTATGTGATGCCTTAGCCTGCACGAGTGTATCAAGCTGAGATGCTACCCATGCTGGGTTAACCAACTTGTCAGCCCTCACGTTACCTTCCGCTACAAGCCCTGACAAATTGGTATGACTCCTTACATGCAGAATGTGGTATGGATGAACTTGGGCTTGAATGGCACACCACAGGGTCTTCAGCAAATGAAACAAAGCAGCATTGCTGACTTCCTTCAAAACTGAATGACCCAACCGCTGTGCTATGTCGGCCACATAGGCAGAATCTGTGACCAAATCGAAAGGTTCCTGGGAAAATCTTTGAAATGCCATGACAGCAGCCCTCAATGCAACCAATTGGGCTGACCCATCCTCATGACCTCCCAGAACCTGCCACTTAGATCCATCCCTCCAAGTAACAATGGCCTTGCCTGCCCTTCCCGAACTGTCAGTAAAGACAATGGGTCCTTGGACAGGCTCCTGACTAATTTTGGGCCGCAAAGAAATTTCTGTGAATTTTGCCACTTGCAATAGCTTGTGGCTTGGCAGATGATAAGTGATCTGTCCAGAAAAGTTTTCCAGAGCACTTTGCAGAGAAATACTGTTTGCAAAATTCCAGTCAAAGTCCTCCTGCTGGACTGGGAGTACAATCTTTGTGGGATCCGCACCCATTAATTGCAAACACCATTGTCGACATTTGATTATCAAATGAGCGATCAGCTCAAACAGTGCAGTTGCTGTCTTCTGTGGCTGATGGGGCAGGAAGACCCATTCTAAAACATGCAAGAAATTGGATCATTTTTCATTCCATTGACCAATGATGCCTGTGGGATGCAAATCAGGAGTGGTAATGAAGACAGTGATATCAACGGAGGGGTCAATGCAATAAACTTGGCAAGCAGAAACAGCTTGCTGAACCTCCTCCAGCACCTGACGTGCCTCAGGGGTCAATGTGTGAGGAGACTTCAAATCAGAGTCTCCCTTTAACAAATCAAACAAAGGAGACAGTTGTGTCGTGGTCAGTCCCAGATATGGACGCAACCAATTGATGACACCCACCAACTTCTGGGAATCATTCAGTGTCTTCCCTGAATGTACAAATAGCACCTCTTGGTGTTGGACCGTTCGTTCCAAAATTTTGACTCCCAAATATTTCCAAGGAGGTTGTTGCTGAACCTTTTGTGGAGCCACCTGCAGCCCATGAGAATGCAAAGCGTTGATCAGCTGAGGCTGTATCCTCAGCAATTCATCCTGGTGGGATGCAGCCACCAATATGTCATCCATATAGTGATAAAAATGAGTATCAGGAAACTGCTTGTGATCTCTAGACAAGGCTCGGGCCACATACCATTGGCATATGGCTGGCAAGTTGCGACAACCCTGGGGAAGAACCCTCCATTGATATCGTTGTGCGGGCTCAGCACTGTTGATAGCTGGCACTGAGAAGGCAATTTTCGGTCTGCAATTGGGATGCAAAGAAGCAATCCTTCAGATCCACAATGAGAACTGGCCAATCTGCAGGAAGCATGGTGGGAGACAGCATACCAGCTTGCAACATCCCCGTGCTTTCCATCATGGCATTAACTTTCCAGAGGTCTTGTAACAACCTCCATTTCCCAGATTTCTTTTTGATGCAGAAGACAGGAGTGTTCCAGGGACTGGTAGAAGACTCAAGATGACCCTGGTCCAACTGCTCCTGAATTAAATCATGAAGGGCTACTATTTTATCTTGAGGAAGGGGCCACTGGTTCTCCCAAACACGTTTCTCCACCAGCCGCCATATAGAGGGTGTGGGACACTCTACACCTTTCATTGCAGTGACCCTCATCAAAAGTCCATCCCAATGCGCACTCCCCATGCAGCCAGAACATCCCTCCCGTAGAGATTGACACGAGTTTCAGCTGTGACATGAAGCCAAACCATGGCTCTCCATCCCTCTGGGTTCGTGATCATCACAGGCCTCTGGCTCACGTAGCATTACGCTGTTCCTGCCAATCCTGTGACAGACGTTTGCACCGAATCCAATGGCCACTCCGGGGGCCACATGGCTAGGGAGAGAATTGTGATGTCTGCACCGGTGTCCAGGAGCCCATGAAGGCGGATCTCTGATGGTGTCACACCAGGGATGGACAGGGCACACACTTTCTCAGGATGATCTTTGGTCAGGACAGCGGTGCAGTGAACCTGAGGTGGTCCAGTGGATCTGAAAACCTCCGTTTCCTCACAACCGGTTCTCTGCTCTGTGAACAGAAGACTTAAAAGGCACAAGTTGAGCAATTCTGGTCTTTTCAGGAATAGTGACAGGGGGGTTGGGTGTGGAAACCATGGCATAAATTTGTCCTGTGAAATCTTCATCAATGGGTCCCAGATGCACCATGATACCCTGGGCGGTGGCACTAGATGTCCCCATGAGGAAAGTACTCATGCCTCCACCCACAGGACCAAAGGCATCCAGAGGAACTTTGTGCACTCCGCAAGAGTCTAAGACAACTGTTGCTGCTGTGCAGACATTGAGACCTGCTGAGCCGCAGGTGCTGGCTGTAAGCCAGCCAAGCAGACCTCCATCGGTTCTGGAGCCTGGAAATAATTTTGTGTCTGAGTGCATATTCCCTTTGCACTTTGCCTCCCATTTCCCGAGCTTGACAAAGGCTGACCATTAGCATGGACTTTCACCTTACAGACATTCGAGGTATGATTTGGTTCTCCACACCAACTGCAGAAAAAGGAGACAGTTGTCCCCCTCTGTACTTTCTTCCCCTGTTTCTTGCTGGCCTGATCCTTCCCCTGCTTTTGCTGTCTGCCCTGCAGCCCGGTCCAGGCTGGCCACAGAGCAGTAGCCACGGCAGCCACCTTATAACCTGTGGCGCCTACCTTTGCACAGGCCTCTGCCATTTGTGATACAGGAGGACCACCAGGAAGGGCCTCAATGATCCTTCTGCACTTGGCATTGCAGTTAGTTCTCGCAAGGTATTTGCGCACAAGCTGCCTTGTATTGAAGTCCTCCACCTGCCTCTCAACAGAGGCAGTTAACGTCTCTGCAAATTGCAGAAAGGATTCGTGTGTTCCCTGGGTAACAGCCGCAAAGGACTCCTTTGGTGCAGCCATTTCTATGGTTTGAACCAATGCTGCCATGGCCATTCTGTGGCACTGATTGAACACTAGATAGTCAAAGGCAACCTGCCTTTGAAGATCAGCAAAATTACCTATACCCATCAGCACATCAGTTCCAATCACATGCCTGGGATCCTGCTGACTCAACACAGTATTCTGCGCTATGACTCTGTCTGCCAAGTGAGTCCGTTTGTATTCAAAGATCTCGTATTCAACAGGCCGAAAAAGAACATGAGCCAAGCACTGGATATCATAGGGTGTCAATGGATCAGCATCAAGAGTTTGAAGCACCTGCATGACTTCAGCAGACACCAGCCCATATTTTCCAACCTTTTCCTGAAGCTTGCTCATGGCTTTCCACGGTAAAGGTTGATGGGTGTTATGATTTGCTCCCTGAAGTACAGGGAAAGCCTGATGTCCTGGGGAGGCTGCTGCATCTGCTAAATCTCGTCCCGTGGACTCCACAGGAACAGGGCCAGATGCCTGACTGGGGGATACTTCAGCATTACCAGAGACCAACAACAGTGGTCTCTGCAGTAGCAGCAAGGCTAGAGAATTCATCTCCACCCTCCAAGGGGCGATGTGCTGAGTCACAAGCGACCATCTCCTCAACTTTGTTCTTTACATCATCATAAAATCGCGTGTGGTCCTTCGGACGCACAGTCACCTGACATGAGGATAGGGTCCACAAGCCAGCTGAGGAAGACCCACCAGCTCGGGACCCCCTGCTTCAGGAAGACACCAGCCTCATAACGGCCGTGTATCCACCGGTGCCAAAGGTGAACACCGCAGGGCTTGCACTCTCCGGTGCCGCCCTCGTCGCCGGGGGGTCATGCGACTCCGACGTGGGGCGGAGCGGGCCCGGCTTGGAGCCTCCCTCCCCTAGGATGAGGAGGGAGCCGGACGCAGGGAGGGGCGTAGCCTGCGAAGTTGCAGCTCTCTTTCGCTGCTGCCGAAGGCTCGGGCAACCAGGAAGGGAGAGTGGAGGAAGCCTCAGGGCTGGCGGGACGCAGCGCAGATAGAGGCACGGCCAGCGGACCTGCGGCACCGCCTCGCTCTGCTGTCAAAGGCTCCGCCGCTAGCGAGACCGGCTTCTCAGGCCGCTCGGGGGTGGGGAGAAGCCGGGAGGGGCGGGGCTCAGTGCCAGACCATCCGAGTCTGGTCCAGCGCCTGTGCCGCGAGCAGCGCCACCCGCCACGCCCGGCGGGGCCAGGACAGGGAGGGGCGCGGACGGGACTGCCCCCCAGTAGAGTCCCGCCTGTGGCACAACGCATAGCGGGCGCCGCTCGCTCCCGAACTGAGTGAGGAAGGTGGCCCGCCCACAGAACCGGGTCCGATAGGTCTGTTAAAACGCCGTTTTTCTCCTCCGGAGCTCCAAGGCAATATTTCGTAACAACGCCACAGGTCGGACATTGCGCCGTCACCGAATCCGTGTCCAGCAGAGCAGCGGGCAATGCCTGCGATCCCGTGCCTCGCCCTAACGCCGGAAAGGCGCAGGGAGAGCGAGACTGCGCCCCGCTCTCCCGCCTCCCAGGCTCGGGGCGGGGCGGAGTAGGCGCAGCCGTCTCCACGGGACCGTCAGAGAACCCCAGGTCCCCTCCCATTTGCTGATTGGTCGAAACCAGCGTACCGGGGGCCGCATCAACCCTCGGGGAACCGATCTCATGATCGGGGGTGGGAGCCTTCTCCCTCTCAGCGCCCTGGGGGGCAAGGGAGAGTTCCTTCTCGGCTTCTGAGAGAGGCAGTTGCTCCCCCTCAGGCCTCACTGTCCAAGCCAGGACAGATTCCCTGCTGAGTTAGGAGAGGATGATGCACAACAACCTGTTGTTAGAGAATAGCAACATCTCCAAAACAGCATCAATTCGGTCACGTCTGCATTGAATACTGCAGACAGAGTCAGGATCATATATTCACCCAACTTGCCCCAAATCTCTGTAGAGAATGTTTTCTCAGGGCTACCGAAAAATCTGTGATGCTTTCCATAAAAATACAATATCTGAAATTCATTCTTCGAAACGAAAACTTGCTTTTTTTCAATCAAGTTTATCCAAAATTCAAAAACCACCGTATCTGCTGCAGAAGACGCAGAAGCTAGCATTTTTTCAATCTTACGGGGGGGGGGGGGGGGGTTAACTTCATGGGGGGGAACTTCCCATACCTGCACGAAACACAGACTACAGTTCCACACACGGTCGCTAGAGGACACGAGTAAATACTCTCAGATTTGACTCCACAAGATGAAGGCTGAAGAAAGAACTTTATTATTTACAAAGATCTTGCTTTTATAGATTTTGAAGAATGATCAGGGATTGGAGCACAAGGTTACCATCTCTCCATCCCACTGGCCAAGCTAGAAGTCCATCAGTTGACTATCATCAGAAAGGACTGTGGAAAACAAGATGTTTACATTACAGGCTGTGGGAAAATTCAGTCACAGAGCTGTAAACATCTCACAAAAGCTCACATAATATGGCAACATATATATATGTGTGTGTGTGTGTGTTTGTATATATATATATATGGATTTAGGCATGATACAGATGGTATAGAATAAGGGGTGGATAATGTCCTGGTCTTGACCAGGACAGGTTTAATTTTTGCAGTAGCCAGGAGAGGCATGGCTAGGACACAGGTTATTCTATACCACCTCGTTTCAGTTTTTGGGGATGGGGAAGGGCTTCCTTCTGGTTTGGATTGCATGGTGGAAGGAGCAGGTGGGCACTTTTGGGGTTTCTGTGAGGGGGAGGTTTGAACAATCATATGTGACTTTTTTTTCCTGTGGGTTTGGGTTTTTTTTTTTCCTTTTCTTGTACACTGTTTTTAGTATTGTTGCTGTTACTGTTCATTGTCTTATTTCACTGCTGTTTTCAGTAAATTGTTTTTATCTCAGTCTCTCAGTCTGTGATCTTCACCTTTTGTGCCTCCAGTCCTCTTCAGCCTGCTGCAGGGGAGAAGGCAAGGGGGTGTGGTCTAGTGGTGTATGGTTTGAAGTGTTTCAGTTGGAACATTAAATTGGGGAATACCATTCCTAACCCACTACAGTGTCCTTGGTATCAGATACTTTTTTTTTTATGTTCTGTCCCCATTCAGTTCTGTATATTGTTTTTCTGTTTCACTAAAAAATGGAAAAAAATATTTTAAATATACTATTATAAATTGGCATATTCTGAAAATTTTGAGAAAGTTTCAAATAAAGGACACTGCTACTTTTTGAAGAACTGTTGGTGCCTAAGGAAATGCAATAGATCTCAGCAGAAAGCAGTTTGAGATAGTATCTCTAAAATGCGGGAGCTCAGGCTTTCTGGACAACCAACCAATATGATTAAGCAGAAGCCATTTATTGTTTAGATTAAGCTATATTCATACATTCTACGACTACTTGTTCATGCAATCACACATTATTTGATAGGATCCTCTATCTTGTCCACACATACAGCATGAGGAGATATGATTGGTTACAGTCCATTGCTTCATGGGCTTCCTTTATCTAATTCTTGCATTCTGATATTCTGCTTCTCAGGCTCTTCTTTCTTAATTTAGTGCTGTTTCTGTCTCAGTAACTTTGATGAATTCCAAGGAGTTCTGAGAAAAATAACTACAGGTGGTTTGGCTGGGGCACACTGTGATCTAAGCGGTTCAACTACATGGAAACACTCAAATGAGGTTTTAGAATGAAAAAGGAACACAGAGCTTTGTCTGTAATGCATCATTTTAAAAGAGGTAATCTTCCTTAATATCATGCTATTATTTGAGATAATTCTGAGCAAACCAGTTTCTTTTTGAGCAATTTCAGTATTTCCTAACAAAGACTTCACTTAAGTTTTGAATTTTCTTTTTTTTTTAATTATGTCTAAGCAAAAACTTCAGTGGTATCAGACAAAATAATGATCTGTAAGATGCTCCACCTCCAATTCCAAAAGATGTAACTACTTGGAATGTTAGTAGTTCATTTTTTAAAAGATAAATAAAATACCGTTTTCTTGCCTTAGATTTAGGGAATTTGTTAACTCAATGTGAACAGCATGTGGTGGTACAGAACAGATGCAGCTGTTGAAAAGCTGCACTGACATCTGTAAATGCATATAGGAATTTTCCAGCACATTACTATGGCTTGCATTAATTCTTGATTATGGCAATCAAAAGGAAGTGAGGTGGAGTCAGAATTCCAAGTTACGCTTGGACTTAATTGAAAGCCTATTATGCACCATTGAGCACTAAAAAATACTTTCAGTCTCAGGATACAGAGGTAAAATTTATAATGTAAGAGAGGACAGATTAATTTAATTAAAAATTACAGTTCTCTAAAGGTAATTTCCTTAGGGCTAAAATTAATTCAATTTAAAGTTAAAAATAATTTAAATTTTTAATTATTTAATTTGAAGTTAATCTAGGTTAAATCCAAGGCTGGTACTTTGAATTACAAAGTAGAAAGAAGGAGGAACTCCTTCTCTCATTTGGCATTTTTATGAATGAGGTTATGTAAAAGACAGTACATTTTGCATAAATCCAACAACTGTGCAAAGCCAAAACTTAAATTGTTGATGAATGTATATAAACTTAAAGAAGCTCTTTTCAACTATTTCTGCTTACATAATACAATTAAATGGAACTATCACAGTTGCTTTCATACCAATACTACATTTTAGAGCAGGTTCTAATATCTCTCATCAGAGCTCTCTTAATTCTGTTCTGTCGATTTTTCACTTCTGGGCAAACTTTTTCATCCTCTATGATCGTGTTTTGCCTTTACAGAGTTGCTTGGCATACTGGAGACTGAGCATTTGTTTGACTCAAGCAATTAAACTGTTACTCATACCTTACATTTTGGTAATTAAAGTAATGAAGTGATGCTGGTAGTTGTGTTGGACTAAAAGGAAATAGACCCCGTTAATAGACAGGGGTGTGTACACAGTGTTCCTTTTAGTGCATGTAAAGCACTGTCTAAAAAAAGAAGCAAGTACTATTTTACATGGTATTACCAATATACTGTAGGGGATTCTCTTAAACAAACAAACCTCCTTGCTTTCAGATAAAATAGAGATTACATGCATAGAGAATCTGCCAGCCCTTATAATGGGTTAGGAATATGTGATTTGCATACAGAATACTTGAAAACAAAACGTATCAAGTATATGGGCTGAAATATTTCAGAAGTTGTCCTGTGTGCCAGGTCCGTGCTGATTAACTTCTGGAATTTAGGATATCATGGGGTTACTATAACGAAGGCTAGACAGTAACATCTTATGTTAGATTTATCAAATTCTGTAGTGAGAAGAATTTTGTAACTATGTTTTAATTCCAACTTTCAGAAGCATCCCTTGTAAGCTCCTACATCTTTCATGCATTATTTCATTTGAATAACTCTATGCTCTTCAATTGTTTGGCATTTTCTATCTAGGATACTTTTCTTATTCTGACTTTTATTTAAGTGGTATTTGTTTTCTTTTCAATGCATTTCAGTAATATCTGCTTTATCATAAAATCCTGATATAATCAGGATAATATAACAAAATTTTCAGTCCTGTGACTAAAGTTGCCAAAATTTTTACATATTCCTGTAAGAATGATGAGTGCCTTGTATTACAGAAGACTCAGAGAGGTTTAGTCTAAGGGAAGCTGGTGTTAGAGAATAGGTATAGTGTTCACTTTTAGCTACTGAAATTCATACTATATGTTTTTGTAGAGTTCTGTGTTCAAGCCAAGGTGTCAAAATTACTATCAGCTTCCTGCAGTAACTTAAAATAAGATCCTGTCACACTAGAGCACGTTTTTTACAAGTCCTAAAAATAGATATAATCAGCTTGTAGGCTTGCTTTGAAAAAGTCCTCATATCTTCAGTTATTTTGAAAATGGGTGTTCTGGAATTCATTAATTTGATAGGGAATAAGTCTGTATACAGGTCAGCGTTTCAATATTGTACTGCCAGATATTGTGCGTCTGGCTTATAACCTACTGATAGGTGACTGATAATGATGAAAATAGTGATTATTGTTTTTTACATATCTAGAAGTATCCTTGGGCCTGTGTAATTTTAAATGATTGAATAATACATACCCTGGTTCTTCCAACATCAGAGATGTCTACAATAAATTGTGTTGTAGCTGCTTTAATTAGCAGCTAATATATACACACATTTTTTCAGAACTGTAAGAAAATATGTTCTGACATGGAATGTTGCTCTGTCTTCCTAGATGAAATGTTATCACAAAAAATACAGGTCAGCTACTCGTGATGTCATTTTTCGCCTTCAGTTTCACACGGGAGCTATTCAAGGACATGGCTTGGTGTTTGGCAAAGAAGATTTAGATAAAGCCAACAAAGGTACTTGTCTTCTGTGGTTGGTTGGATGTGTATATGTGTAGGTGTGCAAGCATATGTATGTGATGATCTGATGATCTTCAGCACCTGTTTTCAAAAGGATTCTTTTTTTTTTTTCCCCTTTCTTATTTTTGGGGAAAGGGAGACTACTTTGAGTTAAATTGTGGTGTGTAACACTAGTAAAACCCTAATGACAGGAAAAGCTCTTCAAGAGAGTTAACTTGTCAGAATAATTTAGACACTCTTACGTAGTCCATATCACTTTCTCTCACATTTATAAAAACAACAGACATTCCTACTGAAAGCAGTAAGCTGAGCTAAATCATTCACTTTTCTGGCTAGTGAAAACCGTCATAAAGTCTGATAAAGTGTATGTGACATAGTCTGAGTCTTTTAATATGCTTCAGAATATCAAAGAATGAACACAAAGTTTTCAGACAGACTTTAAAATGTGTTTCACTGGTTCTCATATTTTCCAAATCATATAGTCAGTTTTAGTGTTTATATGCAGGACTGGAACTTCCTCAGCCTATGTTACTAGCAAACTAAAATCAAACATATTTTCCTGCGACATAAAACATAAGGCTACCAAAAGTTTTGTGGTCAAGTATTTGTGGTTTAGCCAATATGGGGAACAATTTTAATTTTCCTGGGTGTGTTTTCTTTATAAGCCACATCTGTCTAATGTCTAGAGAGGGGGTTAGGAACTGTACATCTCTTCTGCTTTTGACTGTTCTAGAAAGGAAGAAAAACTCCAGCTGGCATTTATGTGGTCTTTTCTGGAGAATGTGTGGCACAAAGAATGTGGCTTTTAGAAGCAGACCACTAAGTTGCAAGCAGGAAGAAAAGAGTGATGATGGTACATGTATAGACTGCTATAGAGAATCCTGATTTCTGAGTGCTCTGAAAGTGCTCTCCTGGGAAACATCTTGCTGAAATCCTGTCCTTTGTTCTCAGATGACCGTTTCCCTGATTACAGCAAGGTGGAATTAGTGTTTTCAGGAACTCCAGAGAAAATTCAAGGTGAGCATAGAGAACCAAAAATATGCTTAATTTGAAAATAAATCATATTCAAATATGCATTTTAAAAAAATGAACCCATTTTTCCTTTTATTCCACTTCTCTTGTGAAAAATCTTTTTCATTAAAATGTATTAGTTACTGGTTTAAATTTGAAAAAGTTAATAAAGATTCTGCATTTATATCAGCATAGAAGTCACCAGATTTTGTTTTAAAGCTATACCAGAACACTTGCTACAACTACTAGAAAACATTTGTGTATCTGTGTAGAACATAGATAGTAGGTGGTTTGGCTCAGCATAAGTGACAGCAATGGCCTACCCCATAACCTTTTTTGGATGTTGTCATAATTGATTATTCTTGCAGTATTGAAGTTTAGACTGTCTTCAATTTAGCATAAAGAGATATACAGCTCTAGGTTTCTTGGAAATGCTTCTGCTTTGAAGTTGGCTTGTAAGATATTCTGCATGCTTCCAAAATTTTGTTTTAATGTGTTTAAGATTATTGCAGTAAGAATTTAAGATTATGCAAATCATTGCAGTTTAATTGTTAATGAATGTGTTCTTAGTAATGTTATGGTGTCCTAAACAGTATGGATTCTGCCTAAGACTGATTGAAAACCAAATACTCTTAACTGTCTATCTCATACATATTCCCATTCAGTGTCCTCACTGTCCTGTGAATTGCATATTTTCCTCCTTTTTTTCCCACGAGTTTGATAATTTAGAAAATTTTGGCCTCACCCACTAAGAAGTTGTATTCTGTCTAACTGAGCACAAAAAACTCACTTAGCCTGTTAAAAAACCATAAAAGAAAACCAGTTTTATAAATGAATTTGTCTAGCTTGTTCTATATGTTTCTGGATAGTAAATGCTTGAAGACAGGCCAGTTGACATGTCTAAAAAAGGACCAAGATTTTTTCCCAGTTTCCCTTCCTTAGATGACAAATGAGAGGTGTAGGTTTTTTTAATAGACTCCAAGCTGTTGGAAAATAAGGTTTTAAGTAATTGGATATTTGTATTCAGTTGCTGCCTGAGGAATTAACTAGGAAGAGCAGCTCATCTTTGTTACTGAACAAGTTATATTTCTGTAAGAAGTCTTCGCAGTAGTCTGGGAAGATGTGGAAAAATTCTTTAACTTTAGTACAACAGTATAATCCCTATATTTGCGGTTATTGCTTAGTTTTACACCATACAGTGCTTAATACAAATACCAGAGACTAATGGGACCTTGTGTTAATTCTCCGCATCTGTGACTAACAAGTCTTGTACCAGCTAATGCTTCCTTATTTATTTATATTAGTTTATATTAGATTAATATGTACTAGCAGAGATCTTAGTTTTGAGAACAAGGATCGTATATCAGAACAAAGAATGATAAGTGAAGTACATTGTGACATCAGCACATGTTTGAAATACTCTCAAAGTGAAAAGATTAATAAGAAAATCTGGAACCATATCCAAATAAGTCCACAGAAATAATTAGCATATATGCATGTATTCACGAAGTGTGATGAGTATGTATTTGTTTCAGGAATATAACCTGGTCTGTTAGGTTACTGGGGGTACATGCTTTGAGGAGAAATCCCATGCAGCCAGCGCTGCTAGTAACATTGGCTCCTAACCTATGAATTAGCTGGAGAGTTTATTTCCCGATTTTTGATGACACCTTGAAATACTTATTTACAATTTCTGCAAAATGAGTTTTCCACATCTGAAAATATTATGGAATTACAGAGTAACTACAGAGTGTCTCTAGTCCATCCTCCTGCTGAAACCAGGCTCATTTGTGAGATCAGACCAGTTTGCCTAGAGCTTTGTCCTGTCAAATCATGGAAAGCTTCAGACAAAGACATCACAGCCTCAGTGGGTGGACTACTTAAATGCCTGTCTGTCCTCACAGTGGAATTATTTTTTCCTTATGTTGACTCTAAATTTATAGATTCAAATTTTGCCTGTTTTTTTTCCTTCTGCCTTGCTCCAACCTGGCTGTCTCCTCTACAGCCTTCAGGAGGCTGCTGTCATCTCCTTGTCAAGACCATCCCATCTCCAGACTGAAGAAGCTCTGACCCCTCAGCCTTTCCTCACAGGGAAAGTCTTTCAGTCCTGACCACCCTGGTCATGCTCCCCTGGATTTGCATCAATTTATTCATATCATTCTTGTATTCTGTAGTTTGAAGCTGGACACAGTATTCTAGAACATAACTGACTGTAATATTTTTAAGAAAGAATGCAGTTGCCAAGAGTGTATCTCTGAATATTTAATGCTAAAGTTCATAAATCTGCCTTGTGACAAATGTCATCACAGAAACTCTCTACAGACGGCTTTTTCCATAAAGGTACAGGATCATAGCACATAAAGTACAGGATCTTGTCCTAATTGTAACTATCTTTGTTTTAAAAGTCACAGTATGTGTATAATACTGTTGCTTTAGAAAAATTTACAGTAGAACTTGCTTTGTAGACACAGCCAAAGGTTTGATAACTGAGGATTTCTTTGTTCCCTAATCTAGATAGAAGAGAAAAGACAGTCTGTTTGATTTGTGTCAGTATCAAAGCCAAGTTCAATGTCACGAATTCTTGATGCCTGTGCTCTGCTTTTGAATCACTGGACTATGCCTAAATTCTTCACTGTATCCATTTAAAACCTGAACGTTATTTAATACCTTGTTAAGGGCACAGAAACATGGGTTTCTGCTGAAAAATCCAGGTGTATTCAGCAGAGCATACTTAAATGCAGCAAAACACATTGAAAGCCAGCTGTCTAGTCTCAGATTCTGCAGAACTGTCACCTTTGGAAAACTGGAAGGGACATGAAGTCAGACTTTTCAACTCGCCCTGTTCATCCTTAGAGATAAATTGCTCTGGTATCAATGATAATCTATATGAATCGGAATCTATATGAAATCTGTAACAAAGTCTAGTTTTATCATTCCTTTAGATCATATCCTGATAGATACTCATGGTTTCATTCTTAAAAGCTCTTTATCATGGCTGACCCTCTAGGGTTGTGTGGATCACATGTGTTAATTGTATTTAGGGACTGATCCAAGTTATCAGCCTACATCATAACCAAAAAGCTCAACATAAAATTCTCTAAATAATAAATTAAGCGCTTTTTAAAAAGTGTTTTATTTAACCTTTCTTCCCCTCTTGCTGCTTCTTATATTTCAGAATAGGGTGTTGCCATTCAGGGAGCAAATGTCTGTCAGAAGGCTACATAAATACATCCGGGTATGTATATAATTACATATGTGACTGACAATTTTTGGTCTCAAACATGTTTCATTTTAGGATGTGAACACCTTCAGAATGATCATGGAGTAATCATTGATTACAATACATCAGACCCACTAATACGCTGGGATTCCTATGAAAATATGAGCCCTGATGGGGAAGGTGAGTAATTTTGTAACATCAGACTATTTTGTCGCATTAGAAAAGAGCAAACCCTTTTGCAACTCTTCCAGAGTGTTTTAGAGAAGAAAGGAGACCTGATTGGCTTGAAGCTAATGCCACGTTACTGATGTGTGAAGTAGCTGTCTACCTTTCCCTATTTAGCATTAGTGGTTCTAATTTAGGAAAGAAAGCTGTGGTAGTTGAGATCCCTGTCAATACACAGAATGAGCTGAAACACAACTGATTGATACAAGTTACTTTATTACTTGTAAATTTACCCAAGGACATTTCTTTTTTGATCAAAAGTTTCTAGTTGGAATTCTGATATAGAATTTTAAGAAAAATAAAATCATATGGTGAGTTTGTAGCTTTTGGTTTCTATGTTATCTGGAATATTTCAAAACGTGCACTAGGCTGTTAATAACAAAAGAGTAAAGGTTGTGCCTATTTTCATATCTTCCTTCATAACTGTACCTGTTTTCAGGTTTTTTTAGATTTCTTTTTCTGTAATCAGATGGCATATACAAAAGATGAAAACCCCCAGTAGCTGCCTTCAGATTCTGACTCCTATGTGAATGCTCTCCTGATGTTTTGCTTGAGTGAATGCTGTGCTTTTAATGGATGTATCTTTCATGTAAGGACTCAGAATGTTAAACCTGTGGCTGCACACCTCAGTGCACATGCAAGCCTGAGATAAGGTATTGAATAGATACCAAAGTTCTTGTTTTTACAACTCACCTGTTTTCAAATGAGAGACACATGAAGCTAGGATACTTAGTTAGCTGCTCTCTAGGTTCAGTTTGAATTGATTTTTATAATCTGGATTTAGCACTGACCATCTAATGACCACATCAGTGAGGGCAGAAACTTACTGAGAGCTTGACCTTTTTCCACTGCCTCACTCTTGTAATAGGAGCATTTCCTAATGCACAGCAGACTCTAATCTGCAGAAAACTGCGGGAACAGAGAGGGTGGAAAGAGAACAGTCATTGCATGTGGCAGGTAGATCGCTCCATATGGCATCATCAGAGTTGGATGAGACTGTGCAGTGTATTTTAAAAGGAGTAACCAGAGAGAATCTTCACTGGAGGTGATTTCTTAATTCCTACACATGATGTTTCCATATAATTTATGATTCCTTTCCCTTCCTCCACCTGTCATCCTTTCCCCTTTGCTTTGTATATACCTAGCCCTCAACAAGCAATACACTGATGTTAAATATTTTTTAATTGTGGAGACTGGTTGGCTAGATAGACTTTCCCATCCACATGCATTACATTGTGAGTGGAAGGACATTGCCACTCAGGTAGAGAAGCTACCTGTGGAAGTCCGTCATGTAGATGCCCATGTCCCCAAGAGTTGGGCTAATGAGGAGCACCGAAACAACGAGCAGGTAGATTAGGCTGCAAAGGTAGAGGTGTCAAAGATAGACTTAGACTGGCAACACAAGGGAGAATTGTTCCTAGCTCGATGGGCCCATGACGCCTCAGGTCATCAGGGCAGAGATGCCACCTATAGGTGGGCACGAGACCGAGGGGTGGATCTAACCATGGACAGTATTTCTCAGGTTATCCATGACTGTGAGATGTATGCTGCAATCAAGCAGGCCAAGCAGGTAAAGCCCCTATGGTATGGCGAGCGATGGTCCAAGTATAAGTATGGGGAAGCCTGACAGACTGACTACATCACCCTTCCCCAAACCCACCAAGGCAAGCGCTATGTGCTGACCATGGTGGAAGCCACCATCGGATGGTTAGAGACCTACCCTGTGCCCCACGCTACTGCCTGGAACACCATCCTGGGCCTTGAAAAGCAAATCCTGTGGAGACATGGTACCCCTGAGAAGATTGAGTCTGACAATGGGACTCATTTCAAGAATAGCCTTATAAACACCTGGGCTAGAGAACATGGCATTGAGTGGGTGCACCATATTCCTTATCATGCTCCAGCAGCAGGGAAAGTTGAACGGTGCAATGGCCTGTTTAATGCCACCTTGAAGGCAATGGGTGGGGGGACCTTCAAGAACTGGGAGATTAATTTAGCAAAGGCCACCTGGTTAGTGAACCCTCAAAGTTCTACCAACTGAGCAGGTCTTGCCCAATCTGAGCCCCTGAGAACAAGAGATGGAGATAAGGTTCCAGTGGTACACATGAGAGGTATGCTGAGAAAAACTGTTTGGATTAATTCTGCCTCCAGCAAAGACAATCCCACTCGTGGGGTTGTTTTTGCTCAGGGACCTGGCTGCACATGGTGGGTGATGCAAAAGGATGGAGAGACACGATGCATACCTCAAGGGGATCTTGTTTTTTGGTCAACACTGTGACTGTGTCTGTATCCATATTTGCATGTATATATGTATATTATTTAAAGGTTTAAATTCAATATAATATGTTGGTATGGCGGAAATAATCGGGGTGGATAATGTTGGGGTTAAGTTTGGTTTTGCTTTTTTTTCTTTCCCTATAGAATTTTCCCCCCTGTAAGTTGCTAAGAGACTAAATACTGATGCTTAAAGGGTGCTTTGACCCACACAAAAGAAATGGCGAGGGCGGTAGATCACTTATGTTTGGGGGAGGGAAAGGCCCAGGGGCTCTGGGAGCTGAGGATGTTCTCCTCCTGCACTTGGCATCGGAGAGGACGGTCAGGCAACTGCTAGCTGCGTGGAGTCCACTGTTAACGGAGGGTCTGGTCCTGGGAATTCTATCATCTGCTGGAGTGCCCTGGAATTTGGAACTTCTTGCCTGCTCTGCTGGAGCTGGGTCAGCCCCGTCCAGCTGTCGTGGCTTCTTCAGCACTGCTCACTTTGCCTGCTGGGACACCCCCCTGCCTGCCGGGATAACCCACCATTTCCAGTCATCAGCCCCAGAGCGTCCCACCATATCGACTTGGTGCTTTCGGGGTCCCCAAGAGATCAGACTGCCCCGGGCTTGTGAGACAAAGCCCCTCGAGGTTCTTGGTTCTGTTTATTACTATTATCATTGCTGTAGTTGTTGTTGTTTGTTTGTCCTGTTATACTTACTAGTAAAGAACTGTTATTCCTTTCCCCATAGCTCTGACTGAAAAGCCTCTTTAATCTTCTAAATTATAATAACTTGGAGGGAAGGGATTGGAGTTCCCCATTCCTAGAGAGGCCCTGCCTCTCCCTAGCAGATACCTGTCTTTCAAACCAAGACACACATTCATTGCATTATAGGTAACTACAACAGTACGGAAAGTTGAAAGGAGAGATAAACATACAGGCAAGCACTCTGTTGGAAGATACAGAATTGTATGCTGCTCATGTCTTTGATAAGTTGGTCAGAGACCATTTACAAGTACAACTAGCTTGTTTGCCTGCTGTTCAGAAGCCATATGCGCTATTTAATAGATTTTTATATCTAATTTGTGTGCAGAGTACTTTTTAAATTACCTGAGCTAGAACAGAAATATGATGTGATAGCATAGATATTGGGAATTTCATGGTACATCTGCAAAAAAACCCACTTGGGTTCAAGCTAGAAGATATACCATTAGAATAGCTGTATCTAGTATGTATCTAGTTATTATTTTCTCAAGTAAATATTTATGAGGCAAACCCTGTGATATTCAATAAGGGAATTGCAGGCAGAGCAATGTCTCTGCATAGGCTGGGCAAAAGATCACGAGGAGCACGTACAGAGGCGACAGCTGTATTTTTCTCTTAAGGATGGGGTCTACTTAACACAAGTTTGAGCTTGGTCTTTTGCTGAAGGTAAATATAGTGCAGTTAGGTCATCTTCTATGTAAGACTTATAAACAGCAGGACAAGCTTCTCTTTATGGTTTGTGCAGATGTTTAGTATCATGCTTGTGCATTAAAAACGTATATTGTGTCCTAGTTTTCACTACAGGTGAGAGACCACTAAGAGGAAATGATGATTTCACATCCAGAATATGATCAAAGTCAAAAACCTTAGAATATGAGGCCTTTAACTCTAATCCTGAGGTCTGAGAGAGAATCTTTCCTGTACTTCAGAAAATCTTAAGGTGCAATACTTGGTACATTTGAAAGTGCATAACAGTGGTGGTATGTTTAAGGTGCAGGGAAGTCTCATACAGAGTGCCTTTTTCAGTTCTACTTTACATTAAGTTAAACCCCCTGCATTATGTAGGAGCTAGTCTTTATGGTTTTACTTGTACCTGTTTTCTCACAGGAATTTCACTAGGAATACTATGAGATGTTAGTGTGACAGATGATTCTTATATTACAGTTATACACCTTTTTGTTAATTTCAAAAAATGTGGGCCTATGAAATTCCTTGCCAGAGTGGTCAGAAAGGCTAGAGCCTTGTGAACATGAGTTGTTTTGTAGGTATATGTGCGTGGTATGTGTATTTCCAAGTTGCTGTGTTAAAATAGAAATTAGAAGTGAATAAGAGAGTAGTATCTCTTTTGAAATAGTACAACTCTTTGGCTTTATTACCAGAAGAACAAAAAATGGGAAGACATGATAAAAGAAAAATGTACCCAAAGGCTCTTGATTTACAGACATGATACAGTATTACGGATGTAAGCAATTGCCTTTTCAATAATCTTGAGCTCTTTGTTAATAAGATTGTGTACATAGGTGTTGATTATAGTCAGGCCATGGACAGTTTGCTATCTGAATTTAGTTCTTTATCCTTCATTCATAATATTCTTAAGGAATTTTCACAATTGGAAAGCAATAAATTATTTGCATTTTTTCCTATAAATACTGTTTCTTTTCAGATGAAAAAATACATTAAGTTCCTAATTTTCAGTTTATATCAGATTTCCTCCTCCTTGAGCAGTACATTTGCACTGAGACTTCTGTTACACTGATTTAAATGTATACAATTAACTGTAAGTATTTGGAACCAGAATAATCAGATCTTCCTACTGCCATGTAGAACTCTGAGATAGCTGCCATTGCTTTCCCTGGATTTTTGAAGTCAGGAGGGACTTTTTGTGATAGAGAGAAACAGAAATTACTTTTGATGCTTTTGAGCACTCTTATTTTTTTCATTAAAGTATCACTTACCATACAATAAATGTGTATGGATTTACAAAAGGCTGTTCATTTGTTGCAAAATGGCAAGATACCTGTGGCCATACATGTGTAGTATCTTCCAAAATCTCTCTCTAGTATGAAATGAGAAATAGTATTGAAAAAAGCTCCCCCAAACCAGAGGGATTGAGGTAAATGGTAAAGGTTTGACTTGTCTTTTGTTGAGGAATTTATTTTTAGTTCTCAGTGATAATTTCCAGGATTCTTACTTGGCATAGTGCGTAAGAGGTACTGTCCCTTAACACTTCCGTCCTGTTGAAAATGCAAGTCTTTTTTCAATAGGAACCATCAGTCTATGTGAAACCTGCCAGTGGATCCTGGTAAAACCCTGGGCTCTGAAGTGCTCTGAAAATTCAGATTTTAAAAAGAGGTTGAAATAAAAATATATTAAAATAATATATATTGCTAAAGAAAATAAACTCATTTTAATAGAAAAAGTGAATTATTGGAAGAACAGATGAATGCTACTCTTCTTTTTGCACTGTCTGACTGCTTTATCTCAGGTCTATTCTAAGTATCCTGATAGCATGCCAGAATTATTCTAGAGAAAAAATGCCATTGTGTGTGTGGCATTCAGTTGCTTGAGATACACAATTTTAATTTTTTTTTTCAATAAAGAAAACCGGTAAACCCAAAGTTCATTGTTGACCAAAACAGTATTTGTTTTGGTTTGACTGAATTCAGTGGATTGGCAACAGAAATGCACATGGTTCTTGTTCAGTGTTCCATTTTAAGACATTTCACTAATTTTAACAACTGCTAAATCCCTCTGCACTCTTTTGTCCTCCAGCTCTACAGTCTGTGGAAAGATAAGCACATGTGCACATTAGAATTGCTCAAAATGACAAATGAAGGGCTTTAATTTAGTCTTTACAAAGCAGATAGTTAAATTTCTTTCTCAACAAAGCCTTGCTGTTTGTTTCCCAGCAAAGTACCTTTGCTTGCTCAGTGGTGTTTGACAATTAGAACAGAAAGAGCTTTGGCAAAAAAAAATTATCTTTTCATCCAAATAGGTTAGCACTGAGAGAATCCAAATTCCTATATGTCAAGAGTTTTGCTTTCCAAATTTTCTAGTCTTTTGTAACTGTAATCAACAATCAGTCAAAATATGCCAAATATTTTTAAACTGGTTTGTGCCTGCTTTCCACCCCACCCTCCCCCCCCCCTTTTCTTTTACATGAAAATATCTGAGAAGGGTCTCCAAGTATGCAATACATGATTCCATGGAGGCAATAAATAACCAACATTCTGGTATGCACCCATGTCATGTGATGAGATGGGTGTTTGACTCTTAACTGAGACGTTTTTCCCCTCTTCAACCCAAAGTAAATGGCTGTTCAGTAGGGAGGCATCTTCTTATGTTGTTAAACAGTTATTTTTCCCAGAGGGCTCCTTCAATATTGCGAAACTCAAAAGTTGAGGCAAAACTGCTTGTTTTGGTACCTTAACAAGAATGCAGATCACTACCAAATGGCAGCTTTGATGCCATTTCTGGTGAGTGAAACTGAAGAAGAAATTCCTAAATGTTAATTTCAGTTTTTAGTCACAAGTTGGATGCAGCATTCTTTTTTAAAAAAAGAAAAATTTGGTAGAAGGTAGGGATAAAAAAGATTCCTCTAACAATTCTCCTCTATTTGACAGTAAAAATAGAGAATCCTAGAGAAGATGGACAAATTTACACTATAAAATGCTGCCAGCTTGAAACAGTACCTGAAACATTGTGGAGTGTCTGCTTTTAATTGGATTTTTCTCTGAGAAAACTTAATTCTTCTATTTCTTGAAGTTTTGTATGTTCTTTTCTTTAACAGATATAATTTAAATTAGTTAGTCTACCTAATAATGAAGCTGACATGGAGAGAAAAATTATTATAAAATGGTTTTTCTTTTGTATGTTAGAAACATTGAATGCAAACATAGGATTACAAGGTTTAATTTTTAAGCGCGAAGCAATAGGCAGTTCTCTTTTCCCATCTTCATTAATACAGCATTAATTGTAACAGTACTGTGGCTTATATTTTTTGTTACCTCAATATGTTAGGGAGTAAATATAATTTCACAGAGATGTTTTCAAGATTGTGCTTGATAAGCTAAGATTGATCTGGAATGTATTTTCTCTGGACTCATGCTTTGGGGATTTGGGGTTTTTGGTTGTTTGATTTTGGATTTTGTTGTTGTTGTTCTTACCAAGAAGAAAATGATTATAGTGTTTTGAATAGGTCTGATAGGAGCCAACAGTTAAGTGCAGCCAGAGGCCAGACTCTCAAAGGATTTACTGATTCAAAGTTACTTTTTTGTCTCTTTTAGAAATATGACGTAAGATACA
Source organism: Hirundo rustica (assembly GCF_015227805.2). Lineage (NCBI taxonomy): Eukaryota > Metazoa > Chordata > Aves > Passeriformes > Hirundinidae > Hirundo > Hirundo rustica. The sequence goes on from NC_053450.1 coordinate 98,449,575, forward strand.
CCAAACACCTCATTGAAAGTCTTGAGTGTTAGCTTAAGTGCTAAGCTAACCCTAACCCAGAACTTGGCCTTTCCAGTTCTGTTGAAAAATATTATTTTCCTTTTACCCAAACTTATAGCTGTATTGATAAGACAGTGTCTGAAGTGAGAAATTATGTGCATTTTACTTAGTGCCCTGAGACAGTGATTTTGTTAGGTACCATTTGTCTGTTCTGCTGAGTTTAAACTTAGCCTAGATAAAAAGAGAATTACCCCCAAAATGCTAAGGACCAAAGAGGAATACTTACACCTAACCTAAATATTGAAAGTCTTATGTTTGAAGACAAGAAAACATTAGAGCCAGAGTTCCCTAGGCCCCTGGATTTTTTTCATGAGCCTCCTGCCTCTCTCTACCTGTATATCAATTTCTGGGAACACTTGCCTCCACACCACACCCCTTGGTATTAATGTTTTTAACAGTGCACAGGTTTATCTGAAGCACAGGTTGCACTTGTAAAATACTGCAGAGCCAATTTTTTGCTTTCAAAATAAAAAAATGCATTTTAATGTCCTCCAATTTATTTCTGTCCTGTCTCAGTAATAGGCAGTTATCCCAAGGATTTATTCACTAGCCCTTCGTCAAAAGCTTTCATTACACTTCTAAGATCCAAAGACCATAGAGCGAAATTTGAGTGGTTTAAGAGATGTTAATGTAGTTTATGCAACATTTAAATATTCTCTGCAGTTCTACTTTCATAACACTGCGAAAGACCTCTCTCTTCATCACAGCAGATTCAGACAGTAGAAACTAGGAGGAAGGTAACACATGTGACTGTGACTAGCATTAATTTAGGGGCCATGTAATACTGCTTTTTTAACCAAGTCTATCTTTGCCCAGCTTATATGTTTTTTTCAGCAGGTTTGTATTTATCTTTTAGCATGTGCCTGTTTCTTGGTCATGTCTGCTACAATCTATGGTTGTTAGTGTTGGCAATTTAAACACTAATGTCCAAATCAGTATCTCTTCCCACATACAGATACGACAGGAGAAGCCTCCTCACCCAATCTTACAACCTGTTTAATGGACCAGGCTGAGTAAAAAGTTGCAAGAGGTGATGCCTTAAGATTTTAGCCTTTATATTTTTCAAAACCTGTACTGCATTAACACATAACTCTAAACTTCATATAAAGTGTTAACTGTCTACACATTTTGGTCAGACAAAACAATTCCTCTAGGCCTGAAACTCAAGGACACCCTACAGCTTCAGGCCCCAAAAAGTATAAAGAAAAGTGAATTGGTGGGGAGCAAAATGCTGGAATACGACTTCCTTACCTGAAGCTGTAATTGGAGGATTAACCCCTTCTCGGGTTTTTCTCCTGAGATTCAGGTGGTTTTAGAGTCCTCTGCCTTCTGAAAAGCCCTGAGCCAGACTCAAGAAAGAGATGGAGTCTTCAGGTTCTGATTTTTCAAAGTCCCGTGCTTTGTTTATTACTTCTCATCTTACAATTCTTTCTGTGCCCAGCTAAGATCTGTGCAGCTGCTCGGGCATCTGACGACTCCCCCCACACTGGGATGTCACTGCCTCTTATACTAATTGTTACGTATTCTTTATTTATAGTTACTTGCCAATACCTACTACCTATATTAAACAGGTCATCTCTACTCTGACCCAATCTCCTTAAATTACTTTGTGCCACCGTCACTGCAGAAAATGGAGTGAATGAAGAAGAAGCAAGGGACAATGCCCCAAATCCTCCATCTTGCTTCCATCCACTTCCGTACTAAAGAACCCAAAACTACGATTTTTCACCCTGTGATAAGCTAAACTACTATCTTTCACACTCTTGTGGCCTGTAATTCATCTTGCAATGTAGGAAGCCTTTCCCATGGGCTGGGATCAAAGCCAGTGTCTTCCTGGGCTCTGTGCCAGGGTCCCAGTTCCCCCTGTCCAGGTCCCAGACCCCTCTGCCCAGGTCTCTGACCTTTCAGGGCAACCAAAGGAATGCCCTGGACTCCGACACCCTTGACATATAAATAGACCAAACTTATATCTGTCTGAACAACTCATGACCATCATCCATTTTGGGTGCAGCCCCTTAGGGAGGCTTCATCTGCCCTTAATGTACCTGAAGGCCCTTCATTAAATATATCCGCTTTTATTCTTTGAACATTGTCTGGCCTCAGCTTCTAGGTAAGATAGAAAAAGGCAGCAGAGGCAAACCTCTGCCACAGGTGTTTTCCTTCCCTGCACCTGCTTCCTGAGCAACTCTTCCTCCTTCTTTTAAAGGCAACAGGGCATCTCACTTGTTTAGCTTCATTAGACAAGGAAAAATAACCTTCTTGATATTATAGGTATTGGATATATTTTAACACCTTACTTGCTCAATAGTAAAATTAGTATGGCAGCATCAGAGATTAAAAGTGTAAGGAAGAAACAATCCAAAATGCTTTAGTACAAATTATGATTTGGCTCTTTCCTAAGACCAGAAGGAGAAGTAATTAAATCCCCACTCTATCTGCAGCAAAGCACGCATACACTGAACTGCCTTATACTGTCATATATATGTGTGTTTACTCTAGGAAACAAAGGAAATGTGAATAGAGGGCATTATCAGTCATGATGCCATTTGTACATGATGTAAGAGGTCATAGAACCATTGCCTGTGCATGAATGAACTTGAGTTAAGATACCAAATTCGTTATGATTGCCAAATTACAAATCTCTGGGAAGACTTACAGAATAGGAGACAGGGTTTCTAGGCCACCATGAAGCAATAGCAATCCTTTTTCTGGTGAATTCTGAAGTAATCATATTTTTCTGATTGGGGGTAATTTCTGCCCTTTCACTGGTCTTTTAACATCATGTACCTTTCCTTTTTTTGGCTAGACTTCTTTCTACTGACTCTCTTGATCCTGCTTGGTGGTTTCAACTGGCCACTGCAACACTCTTTTTATAAGATAATGATTTTATGATCACATTTTTCTCCCCACTGGCAAGCACATTCTGTTGATTAGAAAGGCCTGATGAGTTTCTGGTTAGAGCTTGTTCAAAATGTGGTTTTTATTTGTTATGAAGGTGCTTTGGTCAGGAAGGCTTGGTTCTATGACAAGTGCTGGTTTTTGAAGGAGGGCTCTTTCAGCAAATATATCATGCTGGGGTTTATTTGGACTGTCCGGTAACTGTAAATTTTTTTCATTGTGTGCGACACTGGTTAATTAAATAATATGTGTTAAGTTTCTACCATTGAATACTTGCTGAAGAACTGAGGACTTTTCCTGGAAGGGTTTCTGCAGGAATCATCTTCTGAAAATAGTGTTATGCAGAGAGTTTTTTTATTCCATTGCATGTGTTTCCAAGATGGTGTTACCACATAAACAACCACCTCATATATGCACTGGTGGGCTTTTTCCTTGACTTTGGAAAAGAACATAATAAAAGACTTGCCCTCCTGAGTCCCATGGCTTTAGATTTTAATGTCTGAATTTTGAAGAGGTGCCTGTTATATTCAATAGTCTTTACAGAGTGAAGCTTAATACTCTGTGTTTTTTTTTAACCACAGAGTATTAAGCTTCACTCTGTACAGACTTTTAACCACTATAGATCACAGGCACTTCTGATAGTAAATTGTGGTTAATAAATTGCTCCAAACCAGGAGATAATATTCTTTTAAGTGACAGAAGAATTTTAGCTGTACAAATAACATTAATAGCATTTAGTGTAGTCACCTCTAGTGCTTTGCTTGTTTTTTAATGGTAAGGAAAGCTCTGCTAGAGAAAATACAATTTGTTGTCCATATATTGATCCCAGAAAGCTGTCCTGGTGTCTTGGTTTTGAAAGACAGTTGTCTGCCAAGGAAAGCTAGAGCCTCCCTTGGAATGGAGAATGTAAAGCCCCTTTCCTCCAAATTATTATAATTTTGCAATTAGGGGCTTTCAGGCAAAGATACGGGAATAGGAGTAACAGTTCTTTACTGGGAATATTAAAAAGAAAAAAAAGGAAAATACAAATGTAGTAGTACAAAAAAAACCCAACCCAACCCACCAACCAACCAACAACAACAAAAAACCCAAACAAACAAACAAACAAACAAGCAAAAACCAAGCAAGGAAGTAAACAAAAATCCTGGAAAAAAACCCTGACACAGTCAGGCATATGACATGACACCCTGTTGGTCAGGGTGTTGGAAGCAGTCCAAATAAGTCCTCCTGGAGTAACAGATGTGGTTCTGTGGAGTAGAGATGGTCCTGTAGAAAGTCCAGGGGTGATGAGATGGGTCTGGTCTTCCTCCGGGAATCCAGTGGAAAAACTGGATACCTTGTGTCCCTCAGTCCCTGTTTTTATCTAGCTAGGGACAGCTGGCTCCTCCTCCACTGGGTGGAGCATCTCAGAATGGAATGATGGAATGTGTCATGTCATTGGTGGGCCCTAATGGCCCATTATCAGAAGATGTCCCCCTATAGGATGGAGGGGTGGTGAAGGAGATAAGAAACACTGCCCCAGCTGGATTTAATGGCTGGGCCATTATCAGAAGGCATCTGCCCCCCTCCCTCCTGGAGTTACAAGAGAAGGATAAAACGTCTCCCAAAAACCAGCTTTCAACCAATAAAATAGAATACACATTTTTAGGTTGCATAATCCAAGACACCTGGGCACCTCTATCCCTGCTCTGGCAGTTTCACTTAAGTGTTAAATATTTATCTGTGATTCCTTTTGTTTAGGACTCAAGTTCTTTGCAAAGATTTTCCTGGACATCAGAAAGCTTTGGATCAGATTGCTAAGCAATAAGAGGAAAGTGAGAGATGGGGTAGACTTCAGGTCTACCTGTGTATTTATCATATCTCCTCTGATTCTGCAATCAAACATGGGCAGAATCCAAATGCTGAAGAAGAGCACTAGTTCAAACTCCTTCCAGACTGAATAGATGGAGGGAACTTTAAGTAAGCAGAGGGAAGTATTTTTTGTCAGAACTCAATCCTGTTTCTTGCTGTGGACATGCTCTCTCCAACTATGAAAGTAAAAGTTGCATTACCACAGCTCTTTTTTATTGTTTATGTTTTCTCTGTTCTTGGAGTCCAGCTAGAAGGATCTGTATGGTTTCTGAGATGGGCCAGAGCAGTGAGCTATCTCTTAAGTACTATGGACTAGATACTGTTTTTCTCTCTCTATCTTACTTGAACCTTGAAGAATGTTGCCTAAACTGTTACCTGTTGCTGTGTATTATTCGGGTTTATATTCTATTTCATTTTTACATTGGGTTTTGTAATGGTTTCTTCTATACTCCCCTGTTCCCCTGGAAAATGTAACATCCCAAGGTTTGTCCCAGATCCTTTTCCCTGCCCATTCTCCCACACTAGAATGTAATCCAACCCTATTCTACTCCCACCTTATCCCTGATTGGGTAGTCGCTTGTCCCCGCCTTTAGCCCCTTCCCTGGATATAAGGCAGAACATGTGACCTACCCAGTTTCTTGGCTCAGGGACAGGGAAGGGGCTCCTGACCCAGGCCATGGCAGGGCCACCGAAGAAGGACTGCATAAAGCCCTGATTTCCCCCTGGATCAATTGCAGACCTTCCTTTGCCATCAACGGGAACCTGGTCTCTCTCTAAAGTAAAAGGTTCACAGCTGCTTCTGGGTTTTTTGGGGCCCTGAGGGAAAATCCTTCCAACTGTGGTTTGTCTCTTGAGCTAGCCAGGATTCTGAGAGAGAGACTAGCCACAAGTGATGCCCAAGCTTGGGGCCCAAAGCCACTTGTGTGGCTTCCAGGAGAAGGCTCAAAGAACCTGCGTGGAGCACGTGGCCGAGGGATTTCACACAGGCATGTGAATCCAAAAACATGGCCCATCCACACAGAGACAGACCCATCAGGCTTGGCATTCACTGTGGAGCCCCCGAAACACCAGACTCTACAGAGAGAGGCTGTGGTTTTCCCTTGGACTTAAAAAACCAATCGGACTGATGCAAAGAAGCCTCCCAAACAGCAAGCTGGATCCCAGAAGAAAGCAACCACATGTTCGTGGCCAACCGACCCTGGGAACTAAAACTGGAAGCTCTTTTTCCCTAGAAGGGTCAGTTTCAGGCAGAGGCAGTGACTGGGAAGTTTTTTCGTCACCACGCTGGAGTTTGGTAAGTATTAAAAATCTTTCAGGGGCTTCAAATCTCAGGGAAAGGTTTTTCCTTTGGGGGAAGGTTCTCGCCTTCAGGGCAAACCTTAAGGGTTGCTTTTAAAAGCAAATTGGTTTATGCTGCGCAGCCCCTGGGCAGGGAAGGTAAAAGTTTCTCCTCAGGTTTTTTTGTTTGTTTGTTTGTGTTTTTTGTTTTGTGGGTTTTTTTGGTTTTTTTTTTTTTTTTTTTTTTTTTTTTTTTTGGGTTTTTGTGGTTTTTTGTGGGTGTTGTTTTTGTGGGGTGTGATTTTGGGGGGGTGGGTTTTTTTTGGTTTTGTTGTTGTTGTTGTTGTGGGGTTTTTTTCTCTCTCTCAGTTTCTCAGTTGCAGTCAAGGGGGACACAGAATCTTTAAATCTGAGCCAAAAAATTGGGTGCTAGGCTGTCTCTGTCCCAGAAAAAGGTCTTCTATCAAGTTTTAGGTGCCTTGGATGATGGTGGGACCCATTGTTCAAAGAAACAGTTGAAAAAATTTATTTGATGGCTGTTTTTTCACTTTCTCCACATGTCCTTAGAACAAATAAGCTTCCCGGCATTTTGGGGGACTGTTGCAAACAAATTGGCTGAATCAGGCACCCCTAAGGACACAGAAACTGCAAATTTTGCTCTCTGGAGTTTGCAAATTTGGCTTGCATTGCAAAAGCAAAATGAAGTGAAAAAACAGCCAGTTCCTAGTGAATTTTCCCCCAGTTCCCCCAGTTTCTGCCTCTCCCGACCCGAAAATCCCTTCCCCAAGCTCGGGTATTCTGAGGAAAGCAACTCACGACACAATGCAGGGAAGCTGTACTTCCCCTGGCTTTCCCCTAATTCCTGATTCCCCCTGCTCGAGTAATCCTGGCCAGACTGCTCAAGAAACCCCTAAACGTACCCCAAACCTCCCTTCTTCCCCAGTTTGTAAATCCCGTGTTTGGTTTACCTTTGCAGACAGTTTGGGTGCCCAAAACCCCCAGTTTAGTGATCCCCAAGTTAGTTTTGGTTTTGGGGGGGGGGGGGTGTCACAAGATGATGGGGACCATGTGGCATTTTTCTCCTTTGTTTCCCAAGATGATGGGTGCCATGTGCTCCCAAGACATGTGGAGCCTCTTTCTTTGTCTCTCCCTCCTTCTTCCCACAATCCCTTTCGTAACCCGAGCAACTCTTTCCTCTTCCCAGACCCCTTTTTCCGTTCGGTGCCACCCCTGGCACTGCCCTCTCCTCCAACTCCACCCTCCAACTCCGCCCTTTGTGAGTCAAGCCTCCAGCCCCTCCCTGCCTCTGGTTCCTATAGTTTCCCCGCCCACAATCCCAGTTCCCATGCTCCAGGGGCGGGGAGAGGCAGCCAGGAACCTGGAACTAATCCCAGCTTTTTTGCTACCCCTGTCTGTCACATATCGATGGTCAAAAAGGGGGGGTGTTGTCCATGGTGATTGGGACCCCTTCCCCTAGCAAGTGATTTGGGATTTATGCAAAGCTCTTATCTAATTTGGACGTGAAAGTGAATACTTTCACAATCTTTTAAAAGCAAATTTAGAAGGGAATGTTATAGCTCCCTTTGACCTGAGGCAGCTTTTCTCTTGCGTCGTATCATCCACAGAGTTCAGACTCTGGGAAGCAGCATGGGAAAAGCTGTTAAGGGATTTACTTCCTGAGCTGTGGCAAAATCCTGAAACAGCTGTTGATAATAACAACTTGCCAATTCGATTAGAACACCTGTATGGTGATGGTGAATGGGTCTCAGCCCTCAAGCAGGCTCAGGAAATTCCTTTAGCTGTTTTGGAGCGCATTAAAGATGCTGCTTCCAAAGCATTCTTTTCAATCCAGCCTGATGGGCCTTTCCAACTGTAGTGGTTTCACGTTCATTAAATTGTGGTCTTAGTACTCACTTTTCTTCTGTGGGAGAGAGACAAGGAGAAAAGTAAAGCAGGCTTAACCTTAAAAATGAACAAATAGTTTTAACACACACTAAAAGAATGGAAAAAGAAAGTTGGGAAAAAACTAAAACAAAACAGGATGAAACTCCAAAAACACTCTTCCCTCCCCTTACAAACTGTTAACTTTCCTACAAAACAACATAAAGAGACAAAAGTTGTAATTTTCAGTCAGTTTCACCATTTGAAAATAGTCTTTCATCAATTCTTTAGAGGAAGAGTCTTTCTTAGAGTCATGTATCCCACTGACAACTTAGAACAGTTCTCTTATGAGATTTTTAACTGTCATAAAAACAGCTGCCTGGAGAAACTTGCTTTTGCGACCCCTCCTATTAGCAGTTTTCCAAGCTGCTCATGGGTCATGGATCTTAGACTTTTGCATATTAGGGTGTTAGCTTTTAAAGATGAATAGCTCTAAAGGCAAAGGATTCTTCATCTCAAGGTACAGAGATTATCTTCTCACTTCTTCACTGGCACAGAGGGCTTCTTATCTCTATCTCTGTTCAAGCATCTTATGGGATTAATATTACTTAGTCCATCACAAACACCT